>NW_016107333.1:1079560-1285425 GCF_001604975.1 Cebus imitator
AAGGACCTGGAACCAACCCAAATGCCCATCAATGATAGACTGGATAGTAAATATGTATTGAAAGTCAACTTCGTGCCCCAGCCCAGCATTGGGCCAATTCCCTCCTGGTTGCCAAGTTCATTGGGCTCACACTATGGGTTGCCAGGAGCACAGGCTCTGGAACTTCAGGTACCTAGATCCAAATTTCAGCTCACTAGTGATACAGTTCTGGGAAAATTACATTCTGAATGACATTACAGCCTGAGGCCTCAGTTTCTCTACTTGTAAAATGGGAATGTGATGGTCCCTGTCACTTGGGGCTGATATAAGGATGAAATAAGATTATACAGATGCCATCTCCCTTTCAATCTGGAAGGTTGTGCAGGTCTAGTTCCACACTAGAAGGAAAGCAGTCACAAACATACACAGATGCGAGACAATGAGGAAAAACCTTCCTGTTGCCACTGGTCTGTCTTTTAATCTCTATGGATTTTAAATTTAAAGTGGAATTATTTCCCTTGTTCTTTCTTAGAGAAGTTCTCTTAGGCTTTCTTCTTTTTCTCTTTCCCCCAAATTCCCTCAATCTTTCCCCCCAGCAATAGCTATTTAATTGTGAATAGTAGAGGTACAGTATGTACCATGGGTACCGAATTGTCCAGGGAATCAGGGAAAGCTTCTGTGAGGAGGTGACAATTAATCTGAGACCTGAAGAATGAGTAGCGTGAGTGAGCTAGGGTGTGTGTGTGTGTGTGTGTGTGTGTGTGTGTGTGTGTCTAGTGTGGGTGGTGGGGTGGGGGAGGCAGAGTAGTCTAGATAGAGGTAACAGCATGTACAAAGGCAGTGAGGTTGCATGTGAGATGTATGAGAAGCCCACAACCATACCACCCTGAATGCAGCCAATCTTGTCTGATCTCAGAAGCTAAGCAGGGTCAGGCCTGGTTTAGTACTTAGATGGGAGATGTATGAGGAGTTTCAGCAGACCAGTGTGGCTGGAGCATGGAAAGAAAGGGAGTGTCCAGGTCAGCAAAGGACAGATCACATGTGACCCTGGGCTCAAAGCAAGGTCTATAGAACTGTAAGTCTAGGCTCATTCCATGGCCCCATGGGACCTCATAAGCTTTTCTTGAAGTCCTGGGCAGATCAAAGCTAGGGACTCTGTGCTCCCCTGATCCCCAGGTCTATTTTGGGAGGGCATCAGTGGGCTTTGTTGAGGTAGGTTGAGGATCTTCAGATTCTTTAGAATGAAGCATTTCTAAGCTGGACAAAACTTTCTCTTGAAAATCCTGGACTCCTCTTCCAACTCAACCAAGATTCAGAACTGGTAACTGAAGTCAACCCAGAGTGTATCGATGGGGGCTGATTTGTGCCTCTGGTGACATTCGGCAGTGTCTGGAGACATTTTTGATCGTCAAAACTGGAGAGGGGTGCTTCTAGCATTTAGCGGGTGGAGGCCAAAATGCCCTTTGATAAATATCCTTCAATGCACAGTGTAGCACCCCTCAAACAGAATTATCCAGTCTCAAATGCCAATAGTGTTGAGGCTGAGGAACTCTGCCCTAGGCAGTACTGGTCGGTAGCCACTGGCCTTTTTACCAGCCGGTGATTGGAGAAGTCAGAGGTCTCTCTTTTGCGAACCACAGGAAATTTCTCCCCAAAGCTGCTCCTGTGTTGCAGCTGGTCTGGGTTTCCTCAACTCTTGGCTTGTCCTGTCTTTGGGGAGAATTTCCTTCACTGGTTTTCTCTATATCCCAACAGTTAGCTGTACTTCCTGTCTTTCAATAATGCCTCTGCATTGGTTAAGAGCTTGAAGACTCCATGTACTTCATTCAGTTTCCTCTCTGGGGGTTCAAGTTTTTCATGGCTGCATCTCCCCAGCCCCCATCCTCTCATCAGAGCTAAGTACTTGGATAACACACACCCTGTGCAATGTGAAGTGATTTGGGTATTTTCCTCACTTGTCACTAATTGCAAACAATAAAATAAAACATCATATTGCCACCAAGGCTGCATTGCTATTGAAATCAAGTCCATTTCCATTTAAACAAGTTTGTGAAACACGCTCCTTGGAAACAAATGTGTTTCCTGCACATGAATTCAGATGATGACAAATGGCTTTGTTATTTTCCTCAGTGCATCTTTCTCTTCATTGGGAACTATGAACTTCCTGCCAGTGCCTTTGTAACCTCTGCAGTCAGCTCCACACTTGATTCCATTTCTCCTGGTCACTTTTGGGGATGGGATTCAGAAAAGGGCAGGCTGCATTCTGGGTTCAGACTCTCTGGCAAGATTGTTAAATGAATGTAAAACCTCTAACATGTCTTGTCCACACTCAAAACCATGACTCCCTGTGGACTACAGAATAAAGGCCATTCTGTTAATGGCATTTGAGCCCTTTCACCAGACAGCTCCTGTCTACCCACAGAGCATTCTGGTTTCTTCTTCACCCCACTAGATTTTTCACTTTCTCCAGGGTACCCTGTTTCTTTGCAGATATTATTTCTTCTACCAGAAATGCCCTTGTAATTCATGCCTATAAGGTGAACATATTCCTTTGCATTCAACTCAAACATGACTTCCTCTGGGAAATCGTCTTTTCTCTCTGGGATTCCCCTATTCTCATATTCTCAAAGCACTGTGTCTACACCTCTATCGGAGCATGCTTCGCAGAGTAGATTAAATGCATATTTACTCATGTAACCCAAATAAAACCAAGGCCCCATGTGGTCCAGGGCCAGCATGGTGTCATATTCAAAGACTCACATACAGTAATCAAAGGCATTTAAAGCAATTTAAATCTTTTATTGGTATCTCTCAAAGAATGTCAAAGAGGATCCAAATCATAATTCACAGCAACACTTCTTAAGATTTTCTTTCCTCATTTCTCTGGATTTTAACTTCTCCCTCCCTCCATAGCTGCTCTTTTTTTCTCTTACAATTAACTCCCAACTCACATTCTCTCAAGGCCAAACCACTCATGGCTCTTGGCTTTCTAGTTACTCCCCTTTCTCTCTCAAGTCCTTTTTTTCTCCTAAGTGGTTTTTCCTTTCTTCCCAAATGTAAGTATATATATATAAAAAATCCCAGAGAAATTACAGGCAGACTCAGAAACTGTCTCTGATGGCAAGAGAGAAA
This sequence comes from Cebus imitator, assembly GCF_001604975.1. Lineage (NCBI taxonomy): Eukaryota > Metazoa > Chordata > Mammalia > Primates > Cebidae > Cebus > Cebus imitator. The sequence continues at coordinate 1,082,672 of NW_016107333.1, forward strand.
GAGGATCAGAATGGCCAAAGATAAGCTTAATTTTAGCAGTCTGGGAGGTGGAGACATTATAAAAATGCTTTAAATTTAATATCTCTTTTCCCCATGGTGCTTGTCTGTATCCATTGCTAGAAGGCTGGATCTGTGTGCCTCATCTAGGTCTTGAGCTCTGCGTAAGAACTTTTCATCAGAAAGTCACTTACTGTTGGTTGCCATAACTCCTCTCACATAAATTAAAACATCAAGTTATGCAAATGAAAAAGCATACGGGTTCAGCTCAAATCCCCTGGTTTCTGTATTGGGGTGATGGGTCATATGTATACTGTGAGACTTGTTTCAGTTGCCGTTCACTGGGGCCTGCATACTGTTGGAGTTTGCTTTCTTTTCTTTTCTTTTTCTTTTCTTTTTTTTTTAACGACTCACACTTATTTGTTTTTGTTTTTAATCTGAGAATGGATGAACTATTTTTACATGTTCTTTGCATTTTGAAACAGATTTTTAATTATACATTTTCAACTGTTTTAATGTGAACATATGAGCAGCTACTGAAAGTAGAGATAAATGTACCATGTTTCCAATTGTTTGTCACAATATTTGCTTTTTACAAAACATTCTGGGGATATGGTCTCCCACATCCACATTTTGCAGGCTGTTTTGGAATTTCTGCCAACACCGTGGCCACTGTTGTGAAAACTGAGAAAGAAAGGGTCTGGAGCTTGCACAGTTATTGTCTGGGGTGGGTGGGTTCTGCAGTATGCTGCAATATCCCTGCCCAAGCTGCGTGTACAGCAGAAATGGAGGTGTGATAGATAGAAGGCATCAAATAAGCCAATGAATAATGTCCAAGGGGCAGGCTGGGCATTTGTTCATTCATTTATACATTCATTTACCCAACAAATGATTCTTGCATAGCTGCTATGTGCCTGGCAGTTCAGCTTAGGCCTAGATTTTTAGGTGGTGAACAGCCACACCTAGAAACAAGCATTGACCAGGGGCTTTGGGATCTGGCCAATTCTGAGTCATTATATAAATTATGTGGTATGCAGAAAGGCTGATAGATACACAGCGTGGAGGTCTGGGGCCTAGAATCTTGTGCATGAATGAGAAGTGGTCCCTAGACCATCCCCTCTATCCCAAGGAGGGAGAAGTACTCCACTATACCCAGACAGAATGTTAAGGTATGCAATGGATTACACAGTGGTCAGGAAAATAGTTCCTTCTTCCCTCCCTCCTTTCCATGTCTATGGGGGAGTTATACTTACTTGCTCCATTGAACTAGACTATGTCGTGTGTCTTGCTTTGGACTCACAAAGGGGAGAATATACCCCTGCATTCACAGTCAGGGCTCACATACAAGGTATGAGATGAGATTTCCAGCCTGGTGTTTGGAATCACATATGAATTCAACACCTAAGCGATAGACTCAACTCACACAGCTCAAGGCCACACTGGAACATGTACCTCTATTTGAACTGCCTGTGGTAGGAACCTTTCTAGCTTCCCAGGACTCACCATGGTGGGCATCTAGAGGCCTTCTACTTGGATTAAGCTCCTTCTAGATACCCCAGAAACTGGAGCATGACTCCAGACCTGTAGGCAGAGTCCTTCCTCCATAGCTTAGAAGTATCCATGTCCTTGTCTTCTCAAAGCACCAACTCTACTAAAACTTTAGAGGTCAGCTTCCTCCAGGAAGCTTTCCATGAATTCCCTGATGAGACACATCTCGCCATATGTATTTATTCAGTATCTCTTAATCCTCTTAATCTTAGCACTTGTTTGAGAGATTATTCAATATAAATATAATGTATAACATATTTTATTCATAATATAATTATATAATAAGATCCATCACTCCTACCATATTATAAACTCCATGAGGGGAGGGGCTAGGTCCCTTTTTTTTTCTATTTTATTCCTAATACCTGATAATAGTTTGCATATAGAAGATGATCAATAAATGATGAATAAATAAACTTTTAGTTTGGTAATGTGTATTTTCTCACTAATTTTATCTTCACTGCCAGGTCTCAGGAAGAGTAGCAAGGGGCAATAATGACAGCAACAGCCACAACAGTAAGTGCTGCTCACTGAGCTCTTGCTGTGTGCTCAGCACTTACCAGGCATTAGCTCATTTAATATTCACAATGGCCCCACAAATTAGGTTCTTCTATTATCCTCATTTTATAGATGTGAAAATTGAGGCTGAGAGAAGTTCAGTCACTTACCCAAAGTCACACAGCCGGGACATTGTGAGGCCAGGCTGAAAACACTGGGATTCCATGCCGGTTTCCTATTGCTGCTGTGACAAATTGCTGAGTGGCTTAAAACAATGCAAATTTGTAATCTTACAGTCTGGAAGTCAGCAGTCAGAAACAGGTCTTCCAGGACTTGTATCATGGTGTCGGCAGGGCTGCACCCATTCTGTTTTCTTGCTTTTCCAGCTTCTGGAGCCTACCTCCACCTTCAATGCCACCTTCAATGCCAGCTGCCTAATAGCATTTTCATCTCCCTGACCCTCTTCTAAGGACCTTGCAACTCACTCTCCCCATCTCAATATCTTTAATCATAACTGCAGAGTCCCTTTTGTCATCTATGGTTTTGGGGATTAGGACAAGGATATCTTTCAGTCAGCATTATCCTGCCTGCCATGGCTTCGTCTGCTGTGCTTCCTTCCTTTTAGATGCTTCTTTGATCACCTCAAACAAACCCCAAAGCCTCATCCCCTTCTTCCTGTCTAGGTCCATCAGACTTAACTGTCAGAGAAGAAACCCTCAAGCCTACTGATAGGATGCATCAGAGGTCTCAGGGCATTCTCTACCCCTTCTTTGGGAATAGAGAGGCAGGTGGTGAAACCAAAAGGCAATGGCGCTCTCTTCTGTATCAGCAAAGTGGTGAGGCCCCAGTCTTGGGACTGCAGATTCCTCTCTAGGCCAGGCTGATCCTCAAGGTAATGCTTTATATTTGCTGGCTGGCCTCCTGGGCTGTGCATCTTTACGTGTAATTTAGGACAATTAAAATAAAGTATTAGCAAGCCGTGTGTTTCCCATGCAATGACAAGTCTCTAGCATTGTGTCTGAGCAGCTGGGTCCCTTGATCCATCAGAGGCAGCCGATGCCAGCCCCTGAGCTCACGGCTGATCTCCCACGTGGAATGAATTAACATGGCAGATATAATTTACCCGGGTCAACATGCTTCACCCTGCAGATCCATCTCGGTTCAGGCTCGGGGAAGGCTGACTGGAGCCACCTGCTTGCCTGGCCTTAGAGACCTTGTCTGGGCCTGTCTGCCCACCCCCACCCAGCCTCTGCTTCTAGCTAAGAATCCCCCTCTCCTGCTTAATCACCAGGGGGAGGGGAACACAATCAACTTGGGTGTAAAATTCTAAAGTCCTCTGGAAAATGCAATTGGAACATAATCCTGCCTGTTAACATTTCCTAGTTAATTATCTTCAGCTGTATTTTTGGCATCAGGGCTGAGATGGCTGTGGTGGGCGGGGGTGAGGGGAGGCAGGGGGGAGGGGAAGGGGGATGGGTAGGGTGAGATCTTCGTCACAATACCAGTTTTAGGAGTCGTTTATCTTGTCTTTTAGACTAATTATCCCAAACTCACCACTAGGCTGTCACACTTACATGCTTCAATAAATGTAGTTTTAAATCAGCCGCTGACTTTGCGGCAGGGGTAGCAGCATCCCTGGTTCGTGTCTAACTAGGGCCATCCATCTGTAATCATGGCACTGAGGGGAGGTGCCACTGCTAGGGCCTCCATGAATGATCATGCTTATTTATATGCAAATATGTTTGACAAATCAATAATATATGATTTAGCTGTTCAGTGTGTTAGTACTTGGGCTGGCTATCCCAGGTGGGGGTTCCACAGAGAGTCTCTTGTGGCCCCTGTCCCACCCCACCAGGCCTTTGCTTATAGCCGCCCTTCCCATCTGCCTCTGGCTTCCAAGCTTTCCAGGTTCCTCTTTGTTCAGATCAAGGAACTTGCCCTTGGGAAGGTCACTGTCCCTATCTGAGACTCTGCCCCAGTTAGGACTTTGTCCCGTTCTCAGACTCAGCATATTCATTTAGCAAATATTTATTGAATACCTACTATTTTATCTCTAGTTACATCTACCTATATCTATGTATAAAACAAACATATAGCATTTCCTATGTTCCAGCACTGCTCTTGAGTGCTTTACCCATAGTATCATTTAATCCTCCTAATGAGATCGCTACTATTTTTTTTTTTTTTTTTTTTGAGACAGAATTTCACTCTTGTTGCCCAGGCTGGAGTGCCATGGCACAATCTCGGCTCACTGTAACCTCTGCCTCGCGGGTTCCAGCGATTCTCCTGCCTTGGCCTCACGAGTAGCTGGGATTACAGGCACCTGCCAACATGCCTGGCTAATTTTTGTATTTTTAGTAGAGATGGAGTTTCACCATGTTGGCCAGGCTGGTTTGGAACTCCTGGCCTCAAGTGACCCACCTGCCTCGGCTTCCCAAAGTGCTGGCATTACAGGTGTGAGCCACTGCGCCCGGCCATGAGATTGCTGCTATTATTGGCCCCATTTACAGAAGGAAGAACTGAGACCTGTGTTGTCCAAATTGTCTCTCTACAGCTAGATAGCACCAGCTCTGGGATTCAAACCCAGGAAGTCTGGATTTGTATTGTCAAGTGCTGTGCTGGTACTGGAGCTACAGAAGTAAAGAAGGCAGGCAGTTCCTGACCTCATAGAGTGTTCATTCTGGGGGACAAAGAGCAGGAAGAAAATATAAAGCAATACAAAACAACAACAGCAAAACCCGACAAGTACACAACTAGCGAAATAAAAATATACAAGTTGTGATAATTGCTAGGAATGAAAGTGACAGCATGATGGGAATGAGAATGCTGGAGTCGGAAAACTCACCGAGTTTAGCTCACTGGGCTATTGGAGGGATGGTCTGTCCACAAGCGGGGAGTTAGCCTGGCTTTGCCCACTCCTTGGGGCTTCCATTGTAGTGGAGGATGGGCAGTAAGACTCTCAGGAGCAGAATCTCAGGTAGTGTTGAAAAGCTGGAAGAAGATTTGTAGACAGAAGAGAGTGAAGGGATCCCAGGTCCTGGAGAGAAGAACTTTGACACAGATGGAGGCCTCATTCACTGCACTAGACTTTATTGAGTGGATACAAGTGTCAGATGACTTTTCTCAGTCGACACCTCCAACAACTGTATAAGGCTGGTGCTACTATTATTCTCACTTTACAGATGAGAAGATGGAGCCCCACTGATTGCTACCCATGGAGGGTAAGTGACTTGCCCAAGACCACATAACCAGCAAGTGAGTGGGGGGCTGACCTTTGAGACAGATCTGCCTCTGGTGAACCTCTCTCCAGTTCTCTAGCTCTGACTCTAACATTAGCTTCACTCTAACCCTAAACTGAGTCCTCTCAAGCGTATAGTATATCCCAGAGCTCACTTGGGGTTCTGTCTCCATCTCTCCAGAGCATTATCTCAAACCTACCCAGACTTGCCCACCATTGAAGGGATGTAACAGACTTGAGGCCCACCACACCCACAAGGCTATCTTCTCCTCTCACCTGCCAAAGACTCCCCAGTGCCCTTTGGGTGAAGCCTGGTATTCAAAGCCCCTTCTAACCTCCAGCCAAATGGAACCCTTTGTTTTAGTTGCCTGGCTTCCCATGCACCAAGCTCTGGGCCATTGGGTTGTTCCCTCTGCTGGACACTCTTTCCTCTTCCTCTTTGCTGAGATAGTTTTATCTTTTTAGTCTCTAATCAGATATCCTTTCCTCAAGGATGCCTTCCTACAGTCCCTTATACCAGACTAACTGCCCCTCCTTACTCCTCTACTTGCCGCATGTGTACCCATCCTCCAAGATGGTCCCCAGTGATTCCTGCTCCTGGTAGTCATGCTTTGTAGTGCCCTCCTATATTTATCAGGGTTTATCCATGTGACAAACAAAATGCTCATGAAGTGATGGATTGTGACTTAGGTCATAAAAGACATTGCTGCTTCTACTTCATTCTCTTGGGTCATTTGCTTGGGAAAAGCCAGCTGCCGTATTGTGAGGAAACTCAAGTAGCTCTATGGAGAAGTCAGTATGGTGAGGAACTGAAGCCTCCTGCCAACAACCAATAGCATCTTTCTATACATGTGAGTGAGCTGCTTTGGAATGCGATCCACTAGCCCAGTCTAGCCTTCAGAAGCCTGCAGCCCCAGCCGATATACTGACGGCAAGCTTATGAGAAGTCCCAAGCAAAAGTCAACCAGTTATATTACTTCTAAATTCCTGACTCGCAGGAACTGCGTTTGAGACTGTGTCTATTGTCTTAAGCCACTAAGTTTTGGGGTAGTTTGTTAAGCAGTCATAGACACCTAATACACCCAATCATTATGATTCCCCATTTTCTTTTCTGTTTTTTTCCCCATTCAACCGGGAGGTCTATGAAGATGGGGACTGTGTCTTTTTCATAGTTGTATCCTCATTACTTAGCTAGAAGCCTAGCACACAGCAGAGGATCAGAAGATAATTTTCTTTTTTGAGACAGGGTCCCATTTTGTCACCCAGGCTAGAGTGCAGTGGCACATTCCTAGCTCACTGCAGCCTTGAACTCCTGGGTCAAGCTATCCTCCTTCTGAGCCTCCCAACTAGCTGAAGCTACAGGCATGAGTCACCATACCAGGTCATTTAAAAACTTCATTGTATAGATGTCTAGGTTTTGCCATGTTGCCTGGAATGGGCTCGAACTCCTGGCTTCAAGCCTTCCAAAATGCTGGGATCCTCTGGCCTCAGCCTTCCGAAATGCTGGGATTATAGGCCTGAGACACCTCAACCAGCCAGAAAATAATTATTAAGTGAATGACTCCCAGGATGGGAATTTCCAGAGGTATTTTTCAAGGGAGAAGGGGCTAGGCTGGGATTTCTGATTCATCTTCCAGCAAATTCTCAGAAAGGATGGGGTCCTTGATGGATGCTGCTGTTTTCTACCCCATTCTAACTTCTGTTCCATCCATATAACTTGGGAAGTCAGCGTGTGATGGCTTGAACAAACTCCCTTCTCTGCAGAAGTTTCTGGGAACCAGGAGGTAGAAGCAGGAAGCAGATATTTTGCTGACTTGAAAAAGCACCAGCAGGCTGTGTCCAGATGATAGGAAGTTCATCAATTCCAGTTAGCGGCTCCCCTCCTGGCTTGGGAGATTGTTCTTGCCTCGTCTCCTAGACTATTAATGCCAGTTCTCTCTAGCACACACGGCCAGACCTAGCTCTGGGCTGGGGACATTCGCTTCCTGCAGGGCTCACGGCCATGAAATATTCAGTGCCAGCAACTTCCCCTCTCATATTTCTTCATATTCAGAGTGGCCACTCAATTGATATGTAAATAAAGTGCACCAGCACTGAGCTTGTCCCACGCTGCATTATTTAAGCCGTAAAACGATGCATCATCCGTCATGGGGCCCATTGGCGGGACCCTGCTGGGCGCCGGGCAATAAAGCCCGCAAGAGCCTCATCAGAAGCAGCGGGTGGCCTAGTGGAAGTTCATTTATGCATGAAATATTCAGCCAGCAACAGTGCCAGCCTTAAACATCAGTAATTGGGGGGTTTCTATTGCTCCTAACTAGTGCCTCTAAATTATTGCAAAAGACTGGCCAATTTACAAATTACATATATTTGTCATGTTCTTGTACCTTTTCTGAACTAACTGAAATGGCCCCTGTGCTGTGGTTGTTTGTATACTCACCATGGTGAGCTGTGCCCAGCAGAGCCGGGCACCTCTGCAGAGCAGAACAGAGTGGAAGCTGCACCAGCCCAGGAAGCCCTGCATTGCCCATCCCTCTCACTGCCCTGATTGCTGGCAGTGCCCCTTTTCTGGCCCTCTTAGTGGGGCCTCCTTGGTTCAGAGGCCAAGTGTCTGAGGCCCAGGGGGGAAATATCCTGCAGGACTAACCTGAAAAGGGTTGGCTCCAATGTCTGCCCTTGTGGGGACTTCCCTAGTTCTGTGAAGTCAATTTCTCATGCAACAAATATTATGGAGCATATTCTCCATCCCAGGCTCTGTGTGAGAACCTGTGGGTACAACAATGAATTAAAAGAGGTTGTCCCAGCCTTTAAGAAGCTCATAGTTTAGCAGCTTACAATTCCGCTTACTTTACTAAATAGTCATCAAGCACTATCCTAAGTTGGCTTTCCCCTAGGCAAACTTTAAGAACAGGATTCTGGACTGGGATGTGATCTTATGAAACAGTAGAGAAGACCAGAAAAGTGGAATGGGGAAGGGAAGAAAGATAATACAGAAAGTGTTAGGCAGTAGGGAAACTGAGACTTAGTCCCACAAGGGCCTTCTGAGAGAGTGGAGAACACATCTCAGTTATTCCATCTGCGGGGTGAGGGAGCTGGGGTATTTATCCCACAACTCCTGTCACTCCCTTTGAAGGATGTTTCAGAGGGACCTCCCTAGCTGTGGAGTGGGATGGACACCAACGGAAGCAGTTTTCTTGGCACCTTCCCCAGTGTCACCACTGGAAACTGGCAGTATCTTGCAACCATCTGGAGAGGGAGTTTTCATTTTTCTCTCTGAATTCTGGCACAGCCCCTGTACTAGCAGGGCCTTGAGGCGTGCTGGGACAGAAGGCGAGGAGGCCCCTGGGGAGGGCCAGCCAAACCTGCCTAGGCAGCTGTGGACTTTTCAGCTAAAATGGCTCTTGCCTCAGTTGACTAACTGCCCGCATTGGGTGAAGGTGAGAAGGAAGGAAGAAGAGGGAAGGACAGTCATCTCATGACCATTTACAAAGCATCTCTAATGATCTCAAGAATCCCTTCCTCCCCACTGGTACCTCTCAGGCTTCAGTCTTGGTAAAGTTTCACCTGACCACCCATCTAAGTAGGACCACCACCCCTTATTCTTTGTCATCTTCTGCCATTGTTTCCTCCACAGCACTTACTTACCACAGTCTGTAATGCTCTCAGTTACTTATCTGCTTGCTTTTGTTGTCTTCTCGCACTAGGTGGTAAGTTCCAGGAAGGAGTCACCATACCTGTTTCATTCACTGCTCTCCCCACAGGGACTCACCCAGCCTGTGGCTCACAGAGGGTCCTCAGTAAATGCCGTTGGGTGAGTGAGTGAGTGAGTAGAGGAAGGTTGTAAGATAGGTATTAAAATTCCTCCTGTCACAGAGGGGGACAGTGAGGCCAAGAGACTCAGAAGGAATTGTCCAAGTGGTGGAGCCAGGGCTGGAACCCACATCTTGACTCCTGATGCCCTCCAGCAATAACTTCTTCTAGCCCCTGGTATTCCACTTCTCGATTTTCAGCATTAGCCTCTTCCAGATAAAGTCTAGGGAACCTTGAGGCCAAAATCAGACTTGAGATACACAGGAGGTGATATTCCAAAAGCTGCGTTGCCCATGTATGAGACAGCAGGAGGGGGTGGGCTGAAGGGTCCATTTCCCTTGTGGTTGTGCCTGGCAGGCCCAGGGAGAAGCTGCATGTCTGGAAGGTCTGTTTCCTGTCACTGCAAGGGCAGATGTTGGGTATTGCTTGCCAAGTCTCAGCTACCAAGCAGATTCAAGCTCTTGAGGAGGAGAAAATACCTAGGAAACCCTTCAGGGCCAAGACCCTTTCCTGCTAAGCACCTCAGAGGCATTTCCTGTGCTAGTAGTGACCCTTTCTTTGTTGCTCTTTGCAGTGGACTGGAAGTTTTTATTCCTCTTTTGAAAGATGAGACAGGTAAGTCCCAGCAAGATTAGGTAACTTTCAGAAACTTAAAAATTTGGCAATGTCAGATTTATAGGAAAGTTATAAAAATAATAAAAATAATTGCTATTTACTCTTTACCCAGATTTCCTCAAAATTAACATCTATTTTATTTATTTTATCTATGTGTCTATGCATACATATATTTGTTTCTGAACTGTTTGACTGTATGTGTGGACCTAATGCCACTTTGGCTCTAAATATGTCAGTGTGCATTCCCTAAAAACAAGGATATTCTTTTACGTAACATAATCACAGTAGAATTTTCAAAATCAAGAAATTCACATTTATATAGCACTATCATCTACAGACCTATACTAATCTTGCCAGTTGTCCCACCAATGTAGATTAAGTACATGTGAAGGAGCAACACTAGGCTGGGGTTGAGGTTAAGAAGAACTTGTTCTAATCCTGCCTCCTTTCCTGCTTAATCTAGGGACTTGGAATAAATAATGTATTTCATCCTACTCTTGTTTTTTCCTCTATGGCATGGAAGCGATAATAGAAGCTTCCTTACAAGATTGTTTCATAATTAAATGAGATAATCTATGCAAATGCATACCCTTGCACTTGGCAGCCAATAAGCTTGCAATAAATTATAGCACTTGCTATTAGTGGTACAGGAATGCCTAGTTGTGTAATGCTGTGTGTTATGACAATGGGATTCGACACTGCCTCTGCGTTCTCCAGGGTTGTGACAATGACTAAGGTGATTGGCTCTACTTCTGGGTCCACTCCCAATTTGTCTGCTCTTTCTACCTTCGGACAGCTGCAGCAGGTGCCATTGGGGTCCCGTGACACATCCCTTTGCCCTATCTCTGACTTCTGCTTCAGTCCTATCTATGGTGGGGTAGGGAGTTCCCATGCACATTGACAAGGTCCCATTTTAAATGCTTGCTGTATTTCTGAGCTTTCCTTCAGGTCTTGCTCTAAAGCCTGGGGAAGCTTCCTGATCCCTTGCCCAGGTGCAATCTGGAAGTGTGGGAGAGAAAACATCCCTAGTGGGCAACCATCAGGAGTCCTGCATAGATGCCCAGCCTCCCATCCCTTGGAGGGACAAGTCTGAGTACATTCTCACAATTCCCCAGAGAGTCGCCTGTAGAAATGAGCTCCAGTTGCCCACAGTGACAACCAGCTCAATCAGACTCACCTTGTATTTTCTCTCTATTCTTCTCTGTCTCCATTCCTCACGGCAGGGATCACCTCCCAAATAAACTACTTGCATATAAGTTCTTGTCTTAGATTCTGCTTTTGGGGGAATTCAACGTAAGACAACAGCCCTTTGGAGCTTTGCAAGTATCTACGATGTCCCTTGTTTCTTCAACCATTCTTCTTAGGACCCAACTTCCAGGCCCAGGCTTATTGACCCTGCTCCTCAGTCCCTCCTTCCTTCTGTTTTCCCTTGTCCTCTGGATGCTTCATGGTGAGAAAGGAGTGCTGCACCCAGGTGGGGTCTTGCCCTTGTCTCTCCCTTCAGAATACCACTGGACTTTACACCTGCTCGCTAACCTTGAGACCACCACCCTAGCTCAGGTCTCATCATCTCCCAGGAGGACTGTTGAAACAGCATCCTAACTGCCTCCCCTCCTTTCCTGAATCTCTCCGCTTCCATCTATTTTGTACAAGGCTTCTCAACATGCAATTCTATTTTTATGTTTCTAATCTGCTTAAAATACTTTTTGACCTGCAGGATGCAGCCTCCTTCTGCAGCCTGGCACACAATGTTCTGGCCATCTTCTTTAGTTTCTCCTACTTCGCTGGTTCTGTATCCTCCAGGACTTCCAAGTTCTTTCAGTTCCCAAACACACCAGGCTATCTCAGGCTCCATGCCCTTCCATGTGCTCTTCCCTCTGCCGGGAAAATGCATCTACCCAGTGGGTTTGGGAAATTCCTATATATCTTCAAGTTTCCCTTCAAGCATCCCTGCCTCTTGAAAGCCCCAGACCATGTCTCTCTCCTGTTTATTTATAACACAGCATTTACTGCCCTGAGCTGAAATTGCTCTTTATCTAGACTGGAACTCCTTGAAAGCTGAGTCTCATTCACACTGCATTTCTCAAGCTTAACATAGCACTTGGCTCAGAGGTATACCTGGGAAATGTTTGTAGAGTGAATTAGAATGGCAGTCTTTTTGACCCCACTCAAAGATCTAGGATCCTTTTATTCAGTCTCATGTGCCTAACTTTTGTATTCATTGGTTTACTAAGAGGTCTAAGGGCTGGGGAGCTCTGTAATATGGAAGGGAACATTGCTCTGATTTGAACAGAGCCATTGCTTGTCATTTTCCACCTTCCATATTTCTCCAATCTCCATGTTTGTTCTATTTAGACTGCCCTGGCCAACAATCAAGGTTCCTGTTTCTCCTCAATTCCTAAGCTTCCCAAACAAACTTCCCATTAATGCTTGTCTGATGCAAATGTCAAGTGGTCTTATGTGGATGCTATTAAAATAATGAATGCAGAAGGGGATAGATGAACATGGCTGGGAATCGATCTTGGACCTCTGATGAGATCATTAAGAACTGAGGGAATGGAGGGGGGCATTACTCTCACAGGTTGAAATTTCACTTGTGCCTCCTTCTCCCCTCTATCAACTCCTTTCCCCCTTCCCATCCCCCTGTTAATTTATGAGCTGGATGCCTCCCCCTCCCTCATCCATTACCCTCAATGCAGGGCTAACTCACCATGGGAAATCTATTTGTGTCAAATGGAATTTTTATCTTTGTCTAGAAATTAATGCATTTTGTAAAAAGATGTTTTAATCATGCTTTCCTTATGGAAAATATTATTGCATGAAAAAAAACCTGCCCCAAAGACTCACGGTGGTGTCATGTTGAAAATGTGCCTTGGGGCTGGACATAGTGGCTCATGCCTGTAATCCTAGCACTTAGGGAGGCCGAGGCAGGTGGATTGCTTGAGCTTAAGAGTTCAAGACCAGCCTGGGCAACATGACGAAATCCTGTCTCTACAAAAAAGTACAAAAATTATCCAGGCTTGATGGTGCTTGCCTGTAGTCTCAGCTACTTAGGGGTCTGAGGCGGGAGGATCTCTTGAGCCTGGGAGGTTACAATGAGCCGAGATGGTGCCACTGCACTCCAGCGTGGGCAACAGAGTGAGACCCTATCTCAAAAAACAAAACAAAACAAAACATAAAAACCAAAAACCAAAACACAAAAATGTACCTTGGCTCCTTGATGCAGGTCACTTAGCAAGGCATCTAGACTTGGCCATACCTGAGAACTATATATTGTAGGGGAAGGGTACCTGTATGGAGGAGGTTTTGGCTGGGTGTTGGAGAAGGGCATGGAGGGTTCCTTGGACAGAAGAGCAATTGCCTCTATTATTACAGTCAGTCATTCATCTTGGAATTAAGTTCTCACATCCCTGTAAAATAAAAAAGATTCTAATTCTGATGGTTTGAATCAGTTTGTAAAAGGTTGAGGAAGGAGCCTGAACATGGGGATAAGAGCCACACCTGCACGAGCCCCAATTCCAGCTGCATTACTTCCTGGATGTGTGGTGATGGCTCCCTGGGCTGCAGTAAAAATGGGCATTACTCTAGTTACTACCTCCCTGCAGTATTATGAGGATCGAGTGAACAAACATGCATGGAATTGTGCAGCTTATATCCGGCACATAGCAAGCCCTCAAAAATGCTAATTTTCCTGTATTCCCTTTCTTCCTTCCTCACTAGAAGCCAGTAGATATTAGGTTAAATTTTAACATTGCCTCGTTAGAGCAGTCAGGCACACAGTAGGTAGGTGCTCTCTAAATATATGTAGAGTGAAAGGTAATTTTTTTTTCTGTCACTGAAAAATCAACTATCTCTTTGGCTTATGGAGATAAAAATTCTCCAAACAGACCTTCCAAAGTGAGTTGTAGATTTGCTATTCCCTCTGCAGCCTACTTGGATTTTTTTCCCCCTATTCAATCACTCCTCTTTTTAAATCTTACTTAAATTTAATTCTTTTTTTATCTGATATTTTTGTTTTTATTTCCTTGTTTGCTCATTGCCTGCCTTTTCCACCAGGTTATAAGCTTCTTGATGGCCCATTTCTTTCTCACATACCATTGTAACCCTGGAACTGGGCATCTAGTAGATACTTAATAAAATATTTGTTGAGCATATTTATACACAAATGAATAAGTGGAATAATGGAATTGCTTTCTTTTTTGTTGATCCCTGCCTGATTGTATGCGTTCCAGGAAAGCAATATTGGGCCATTCCATTTCCAGAATGGCTTGTATAAAGGACTTCAAACTAGCCAAAGGAGTGGGTGTGGTGGTGGGGGACACTAGTGAGAAGAGATACCTTTTGATCCCATGTAAGATCTCTGAACACCCAAAAAATGCTTCCCTCCACTCTCCTTTGATCTGAGTGAAGGCATGATTTGGATTGCAAAGATCAGCTTGCAATGGGGAAGTAGACTCTACCTCTTTAGTGGGAGGAACTGCAAAGTCACAAGGCAAACGGATGGGAAGGCAAGGGGAAGCACAGGGACATCAGTATAATTCATCTATTTCAGCATATCCTGATCATGTATAATAGGGCAGGTGATTTAAAAAGGGTGGTCATTTCTGAGGATGTGACATTTCAGTTGAGCTATGCAGGGTAAGATGGAATCTGCCAAGTAAAGAGAGAGGAAGAACATTCCAGGCTGAGAGCATGTGCTCTCTGAGCTCTGAGGTGGGAATGAACTGGATAGAATCAAGAAACTAAAAATAGGCCAGTATGGCTGGAACATGGAGGGAAAGCCTTTAGAATGAGATGATGTGGAGGGTAGAGGCCAGCCTGAGCTTGCTCCAGAGCAAACCCTGCCGCAGCAGAAGCTTTATCTGAAACAATAATTATGGTTCTAATTCATAAGGACTCTAGCCAATGGAGCAACTACTGTGAGATAAGCCTGGGTGCGTGGGACTCACAGAAAAATCGGGAAGTAGCAGGTGACATGGGTAAGTGACCTCACACACTGAGGAGTGTGATGAACCTAAGTGCAGAGTGTCCTGTGGGTCTTGCATAGGGAGCAGGAGTGGGGCCTAGGAGCCATCAGGGAGAAGGGTGAGCAGAGGAGCCAGATAATGAGGAAAGAGGGTCTTCCCCATGCAGGGAAGGCTCTGAGTGGCCCAACTGTGTGCAATGAACTGCCCAAGGGTCTGTGTGGCTGGGATGCAGGGGGTTGTCAGAGCAGGAGCTGGGCACACCTGAGGGATTAGGGCTTTATGTTGAGGGCCGGGAGAGCCCCTGTGGCATCTGAGGTGTGGGCAGGGTAGAGTTTGGATTTTATAGGACTACTCCCATCGTGTGTGTGGAGTCTAGGGTGGGGACTTGGAGGTGCTGCAGGAGTCTAGACAAGTGTGAAAAAGACCCAGGCAACAGCAATGGTGAGAGCAGTGCAGGCCCGGGAGGAGAGATGCGAATTCTCTCAGGCCCTGAGGGAGCCACAGAGGAGATTTTGTCTAGGACGATGGAGGGACGGAAGGGGTCGTGGAAGCTGGAGAGACTCTCTGGGGGCTTTGGAGAAATGAGAGTGGGCAGAACCTTCCTTTCTTGTTCTTGGTCTTAGCCTCAGATAACTGATTGAAGAGAGTTTCTTAGTTCAGTCCATGACAGTACAGAAGTGAGAAGGAGGTGACTGGAGAGGATCATAGTGTAGAGGAGGATAAAGGAGCTATGGAAGGTCACCCTCGGCAGGGTCCTTTCTGCGTGGCATCAATAGCAGGGAAGGGGCTCGAGGAGTTGAGGGGACCCTCAACTACTGCTCTGTGATGTTGGCCAGTCAACTCACCTCTCTGAGCCTGAGTTTCCTCCTCTGCAAAATGGGTGTTCAAGATATTATTTATCTTTTTCCAAGATTTTGGGGAGAGGATGATGGAATAGTCCATGTGGAATGCATAGCATAGAGTTAGGCCTGTGGATGTCATCTAGAAATGTGAGCAGGGCTGCTGCACGGTGCAGCCCTAGGGGACATCTTTTACATGGAATACAAGGTGAATGCTGCCTTCTGAACTACACAATCCAGACGGTGAAGATGGGAGCATGATCTTTAGGGGCAGATGGGTTGGTTGTACTGTCTTATGGGGTAGGGTCTGGAAGAAGGCATGGCATTTGGAGGGGTACCATCCCATCCTCACACTGCTCTCCCATTCTCATAGGAGCTGCCCATCTGTCAAGGACTCAGACTGTCAGGCAGGCTGATGAGGGGGCCTGCAGGCAAGGAATGCTTCCCCTGACAGGAGAGTCCTTCACTGTCAGTGGCTTCGCCTCGGTGGGTTAATAAAGCCATCCATCACCTCTGTCCATGCCAGGTATCTAAATGCCTGCTTAATACCACCCTGGGGGGTGGGAGTCTGCATCAGGGATGCTCAGCACCTGGAGGCCAGGGTGCTGGTATGTCAGGAACTGCCTCATGGTTTGGGGTCTTGCTGCAGTCCAGATGCAGACTCAGCTCAGGGTCTCCCTTCTGCCTGGCTGGCTTGGATTTGGAATCACTCAGCTTTTGAGGCTGTGGTCTGACAAACAGCAGCGATGCACACTTGGAGTTTACACACTGAGGTTCCTGTTTGCCATTTTACTGCTTGCAGAGGACAGATGTCAGAGTAGAAACAGGTATTTGCTACCCAGGGCTCCCATGCTGCTGTCCTATGCATCTGCCTCTGACACAGGGTCAGGATGTGCAGGCTTCATGGGAGCATCACTAAGCACATGCATCTGGCTGTTCAGAGAAAGGTGTTTGAAAAGCACCGGTAGTTGCTTTGATGCCTGTGGGAGTTTAATGAGTTTGGGCTCATGGAGAGGAAGTGAGAATCAATCAAACTATAGGCTCTTGTTTAGTGAGCACTCACTATGTGCACTTTGCCTTTAGTATGCCAGGAACTGGGTGCAGTTATTATTGCCATTGCACAGATGGCAAGACTGAGGTCTGAAGAAGTGAGTTGTGTATGATAACACAGCCAGAAAACACAGAGCTGGAATTTGAACCCAGGTCCATTTGACTCTGGAGCCTCACTCTTAACCGGGCACACTTTGCTGGCTTCACAGGCTAAGTAAGCACCTCCATAAAATCCTTCCAACAACTCCATCAATCAGTGTTATTGCCCTGGTCATTTTATCTATGAAGGGAAGGAAATTCAGAGAGGTGACGGGAACAGTGCAAGGCCACAGGGCCAGGAAGCTCGGAGCTGGGATTCAACACAGTTCTATGTGACTTCCAACCTGTATTATTATTTTTTCCCACAAGAATAGTGTGTTTTCCAACCTTTTAAGCCACAAACCCCTCCTTCCTTTAAAAAAAGAAATCTGATGTGAGATTCTAGATATAAAGAGCAGATGAAAGAGGGCATCACTCTGATTAAGTGGGGACCCTCTTCTGGTTATATATTGCTACATAACAAATCATCCCAAAGTGCAGGGGCCTAAACCACAATACTCATTTAAGATCTGTCAAAATTTTGTGAATCAGGAACTTGGATGGGGCACAGGGAGGCTAGGTTGCCTCTGCTCCATGATGTCTGTTGGAAGACTGGAGGATGTGCTGGAATAACTCACAGGTCTGGCAGATGGTGCTGGCTGTCAGTTCTCCTTCATGTGGTCTCTCTATGTGAGCTAGTTGGGCTTCCTCACAGCATGGTGGTCGGGTTCCAATGGCATAGGCAGAAGCATTGTCTTTCACGACCTGGGCCTGGAAGTCACGTGATATTACTTCCCATCTAGGTTTAAGGGTAGTAGAAAAAGACTGGATGAGTGCATGGGGCTGGATATATTGCTGGGCTAGGAATGAACATACTGGGGGGGTCTCAGGAATGCTGAGAAGCTTCTCCTTCAGTTAGTCCTCACATTCTGGCCCTCCTGGTTTACCTCTCTGCGATTCCTATTACCTTTCAGGTGTTTCCTGCTTTGTGGTGGGGGTAGAAGCTTCTGCTTGGTTGGGCCCTTTTCTCCCCTAGTGGTACCCCCCTCCTGGCCAGCTCAAAATTAGCCCCCATCTTCAGCTCCTTCAGGGACTTCTCAGGCCTAATTTGTCCACCTCTCTCTTACTCAATTTTTGACCAGTAGCTGTATTAGTTGAGATAATTCTGTCAACTCATGTCTTTTGTGCCCAGAACGTGCCTAGTAAATTTGTTAAAGAATACCCTAGGCTAACACATCATTACACTCCCAAACTCATCTATCTTTTACTTCGGATTAATTATTTTTTTCTCTCTCTCTTCACCTCCTCCATAAATCCTGGTGCACTTAATTAATTTCAGTTCTACTGTAAGGTCCATAATACAGAATTGTTCAAGCAAACACAAAATTAATTATTCTATTTACAGCCTTCTCATTGAGAGGAGCATTTCATCTTTCATAATTACATTTTGGAACGTCCAATTATGAATTCAGGCGCCTGCTGTTTTGCATACGGGGACAGTCCCCGAGTGTCCTCGGGGTAGAGGAGTCGGGCTGGTGGCCTCTTGTGCCTTTTGCCACTGACTCAAGTACAGCTGGTTCAGCCCCTGAAAGGACTTTTAAGGAGACATTCAGGGAGGGGTAGGATGGAAAGATCTGGAAGGGAGTGGAGCCCAGAGGTGGGGTGAAGAGAAGGAGAAGGAGGTAAGAAGGGAAGAGGAAGGGTGGGGGATGTGCCAATGTAATTGAGAACCTATCATATGATTAAGAGCTTTAAAAGGGGAGGAAACAGACTTCTTCATCTTGCCAGGTTGCAGGGAAAATTCCTGGCTTTCTGCAGATCAGTGGTCCAGGCACATGGGCCCCATCTTATGTCTGGACTTTGCTCTGGTATCAGGTGTACCCCCAGGGGGTCTGGGTTCTCTTCTTTCCCTCTGAATTTGGGCCATAGAGGACCACTTTGGTGGCATGAGTCTCGCCAAGTCATTGGGATTTCAGCCAGGACACTTTCAGCTTAGTGGGAAAGCCACTCTCTCTGCTCCCTAAAGGCTGTTCTCCACCTCTCAAAACTTATGGGCCAGCAACACCTTTTAGATGGGAATGGAATAGACACTGACTCTGTTCAGGGCTCTGCTCCAGTTTCCCTGGGGCAGGCTCCAGAAAGCAACTACATGGCTGCACCATGGTGCTTGACCCACTGGAGTTCTAAGATAATGCAAGAACCCCTGTTTAAAGTTTTTTTTTGTTTGTTTTCAGTTTTCATCTGACCCACTTTTAGATAAAATTAACATATTTGTTTAAAAATAAGTCAAATAATTTCTTTAAAAATTTTATTAAAATAAGGTCTATTTTGTAAAGCGGGTGTGTTCTGCTGATCCTCAGAGGGGAATGGCTCCCTTCTTCCTTACCACCGGCCCCACACCTCACTTCAGAGCCAATGGAGTTTCACCTTAACATAAATAGAAGTGTTTAGTTTCTTTAAAAATATCTATTGAGTTCCTGCTAAGTGTTAGGCATCACCCTGGGCACTGTGTGTGGGGGACTTTGAATATGTTGCTTATTTAGCTCTGTGGCAGCCACCTGATAATCTTTCTGACACATGGGTACCTCATCTCAAACAAGTGTGTGCAAGTGACCATAGGAGAGTTGAGTTCCAGGCCTGAGTGGGCTGTGCAATCTCACGGAAAAAAACTTACCCTGTAGAGGTGTAGTGGCAAGAGCCTGACTCTGGATTCAGACTGCCCATGATTGAATCCCCAGTCTGGTACTTGCCAACTGTGGGATCTTAGGCAAATTACTTAACTTCTCTGTTCCTCAGTTGCCTCATGTGTTAAATTGGGATAATACTAACCTCCTCGCTGTGCTGTTGTGAGGCTTCTACAAGATTACCTGTGTAAAGCCCTGACTCATACTGCATGAGTACCCACTAAGCGGTCATGTCTCAGTTTCTCTGTCTGTTGAATCAGTAAAGTTTGAGTAGTTAAGTGAGAGTGATGCACTTTGGAAATGAGTGCTCTGCCATCATTCACTAAGGCTGGTGCCTGAGACACGCAAGGACTTCCAGGGTGGGGAAGGGGTTCACATGGAGAGGTGTGAAGCGCCCTGAGCGCCCACTGTACCTCCACTTACATTTGTACCCTGTCACTCTTGGTTAACCCCTTCCAGCAGTTTCCAAGTTTGCTTAAATACATAACATTTATGGTGGCCTATAAGGCCAACCAGATACCATTTCTGTCTGCTCCCCAAGTTGGCTACTTCCTACTTTCCTCTTCGCTATGTCCCAGTCACACTTGTCTCTCTGTTCCTTGGATTTTTGGCATCTTTCCCAACTTAGGGCCTTTGGACCAGCCATTTGCACTGCCATGCACATTTTTCCTCTGTTCTTAGCATGACTGGCTCAGTTTAGATGTCATCTCTTCAGAGACCCTTCCCTGATCATCCTACCTGTGAGGCAACCCTTAGTCCAGTCCTCCTCACATCATCCCATTAGTTGTCTTCATAGCCCTAATCACGATCTGAAATATCTTGTTTATCTTCTTTTTTATTGTCTGTCTTCAAATCCCTAGAACATAAAGACTCAAGAAAGCAGGAGTCATGACAGTCTCACCCAATTCTCTATCCCTTGATTTGTGGTGGGTGCACAATGAATATTTTTTAAGTGAACAATTTACCTCCATCTCCAATGCGACTACGGCAAGCCTGGAAAAATGAAGACGTAGGAATGTCCTGGTTTGTGATTAGCTGTAGGGGAAATGGACTAGGCTTAATTTTTCCTTTAAATCAATTTTCTGATCTTGAGGAGACTTCCTTCATCCTAACAAACTCTCAAGATGGGGGAGAGCCATTGATTTATCTTATAAGTGATTTTTTTCTGGACCTGCCCACACCGAATAATTACTTGCTTTTGTGGGCCGAGGGAATGTCTTTCTGCTGTTCTACCTGGTAGGTTTGTTTTGTTTGTTAATTAGCTATTAATTGCAAGGGATCCTGGGATCTGGAGGTGAAGGGGAGGCCCCAGAGGTGGGTCAGGGGGTCTTGGGCAAAATAGGACCCCAGACTGAAATAAGGATGACCTCACTGGGCACCAGGCTAATTTATTTCAAATGGTGTCATGTCTGGATAGTCAGTGAGCTCCCGGGATGATGAGTGATTTTGTTAATTAAGTCCCATAAACACTACAGCTTAATTTTCAGCAGTGGGGCTGCAGCTGGTAGGTGGGAGCTGCCGGCAGCTGCGACAGAGGCTGTCCTTGAAGGAATAGGCCACGGACGAATGGTGGGAAGGCTGAGAGGGAAGAAGGGGTGTTCAAAGGCAGGGACCTCACCCTGGGTGCATTCATTTCTTCCTTATCCCTTTGTCCCTTTGCTGCCTCTCTAGGCCAGGCCCTGCCCATGGGACTATCTCAGGCTGGTGGAAAGATAATGCCTATAAGTCAATTAAAGGGAGTTTCTGAAACATAATCCCCATGCTCCCATAGGCTCAATCTGGAAACTCCTATCATTGTTTTTCATCTTTCTTGATTTCACCTCCTCTAGACTTCACTTCCATTACCTCTGCCATCTCTCAGGCCTAGACAATTTGTCTCCCAAGCCTTCCACCTCTTGACTTTGCCCACATTGCTCCATGTCCTCCAGCAGCCCGGCTCCACCTCCACCTTCTCTCCCCTGGAAAAACTCGAAAACCACCTGGCAGGTCTCCTTGCTGCCATTCTTGGCCCTGCAATTCATTTGCCACACAGTACCCCGCATGATCTTTCCACGGTGTACATCTGACCATGTCGTTCCTCTGCTTAAAATTCTCTGGGGCTTTTACTTTCCTCTACAGAAAGTCAAACATCCTTTCCAAGGTCTATAAGACCCTACTGACTCCTGTGGCCTCATCTCTTAACACTCTCAATTTCATACTTTGGGACCAATTATTTTCTTCTTCATTTAAATTTTTTAGAACCAACCACATTTTTTTAAAAACCTTCAGATCTTTGAACAAGGTGTCCCTTCTATTAGGATCACTTTCTATGCTCCCCATCATCTATCTTCCAATGCGTTTGCTTTGCTGACTCCCCATGTGTAGATCGCAGAAGTTCCTTCATCAGGGCAGTGAAGGACCCCCAGGCCTTTGCAGATCTGTGTTAGTCTGCATTAGATTGGGTTAGATAGACTGCATGGAGGACCTGCCTGCATCCAGGTGCCCACATTACTGTGTGTAATAATGTGTTTATTGTCAGACTCCCTACAGGGACAGGGACCATGACTGTCTGACCAATTTCTATGTTCCCAGCGTCCAGCACTGTGCCTGCTGTGTAGTAGATGCTTAATCTATATTTGTCGAATTAACGAGGTGCTATGATGCATAGAGTACAGTGGAGTGCAAAATGCAGAGTGGTTGTTTCCCTGGGGTAATGATGAGGAGGGCTGTCAGGAAGGACTTCAGAAAGGAGGAGATTTGGAGTGGTGTCTTGAGAGAAATGGCCATGGGGATGACTGGGTGCAAATGATAAGGGCACCTCTAGGACACCTATTCCTCAGCAGAGTGAGGGGAGTCAGGTGGAGGAATGAGGCATCAAGATCAGCACTGATGAGTCCGGGATAGGCTAGGATGGGGAGCAGGAGAGGGGAGGAACCATATGAGGGTTATCCTAGTCCTAGGAGCCGGGGATGGCATGCCTTGGTGAGCTGCTGTGCCTCCCCCTCACCTCCCCATGGCTTGTTTTCAGGATGCCTGCTGCCCTCACCCTGTCCACCCCTTGAGAGATGCTCTAGGGTTGTTTACATCAAAGGAGCCTGAATTTACTTCTCTGAGCCAGTTTCCAGGAGAGTGCTAGCTTCTGCTGGCTTCCCTTGAGGCAGCTTGCTTCCCCCTGATGATGACAGAAGTACAGCCCAGGATGCCACAGCCTCTTACATTTCTGTGGCCATGATGTTGCAGTTTACAAGGTGATTTCATCCCTATAGCTAGGTAGGACCTGGGAGGATCTGGCACATACTTCTTTTTGGTCTGGGATAATCCCTTTTACTGGGATGCTGTTCCAGCTGCTATTGCTGTGTCCTACCCAGATCCTTACTGGTGTAAAACAACAACCATTTTATTCTGCACACAGATTTTGTGGGTAACAAGTTAGGAAAGGCATAGCAAGGATGGCTCTTTTCTGCTCTGTGCTGTCTGGGACCTCAGCTGGGATGACTAGAATGACAGCACTGGGGTATCTATTAATACTTCCAAGATGGCTTCTGCACTCCATGGTCCAGTGCCTGGGCTGGGATGGCTGATGGCTGGGCTCCCATGGAACTGTCATTGAGAGCACCTATATCTGTCTTGTAGTATTGAGGTCTTAATTTCTTACTTTGGCACCCCTATGTTGTGATTTTAACTAATTCCCTCGCTTCCACTAACTCATTATATGGCCCTAGTCAAGTTACTTAATCTCTTCTGGGGCCTCAGTTCCTCATCTATGAAATGGGGATAATGATACTCACTATCTCATATGGTCTTGGTGAACACCAAGTGAGAAATCGTATGTGAAGCGCACAGAATGAACTCTCAGTGCATGTTAACATTACCGCTGCTTCCTCGTATTTAACATGGAAGTAGATGACTCCAGGTTTCTTTAATCTCTAGGATTTCCTTTTTCATAGAGGCAATGGTGGTCCAGATACACCAGAAGATTTTTATCAGACCAGATGACTCATAAGTCTCAAAACTGGGACTGGAACCTAAATATCTCCCCATAGGGTTTGTACCACACTGCCCCTTTGGTGGCTAGTTGCTTTGAATCAGCTCAATAAGACTGTTGGCTGTGTATTAGTCAGCTTGGGCTGCCATAACAAAATACCATAGGCTGGGTGGCTTAAGCAACAAAAATTTATTTTCTCATGGCTATTTATGGAGTCTGGAAGTCTGAGATTGGAGTCACTGGGTTGGTGAGGATTCTCTTCCTGGCTTGCAGGCTTCTTGCAACCCATAGAGGGTTGGTTGCTGGGATGCACCATAACTGGAATACAGCACTGTTTCTACTGATCTGTTTATTTGTTTCACCAGTTTATTGCCCATCCAGGTCATTTAATTATTACCCTAGAGGCCATTTGTCTTCTGGAGCTGCCAACATCGACAGCAAAATACACCTAAGATATTGTGCTATAGCAAAGCTGGCAGTGTTTAAAAGTGATTATATCCTTGAGTCTGAAGTTTGTTTGAGTTCAGTCTCAGTTCTATGATGGGCTTTGTGTCCTCGATGGCTCACTTAACCTCCTTATGCCTCTGTGTCCTCATCTATAAAGTGGGTATGATAATAGCATCTGCTTCAAAGGGTTTCTGTAGGATTAAATGTGATAATATGGCAAAAGTTTTAGCTTAGCGTCATTATCATCCTCATCTTCATCTCCACACCCATCATCATCATCATCATCCCTCTCAACTACATTAGAAAAAGGAATGGAAGCTAGGATTTATTGAGAACATATTATATCCTAGGCACTTTCATAAATGTTATTTCATTTGATTCTTTCCACATAGACATTTGCAGTTTCTCTCTCTTTCTCTCTCCATATATTACTATATAAAGTAACTAAAACTAAGAGAGTAGAATTGTCCAAACCCATGAATACACAGCTAGTTAGAAGCTAAGATACACTATGGACCTCAGTCTATCCTGCTCCAAAGCCTGGTTGACTGAGGAGAAAATGAGGAACTATTGGGGAGGATGTTATAAGGAGAGAACATGCCTACAAACAAATTTTATTTTTGTCAACTTTTTGTGATAGAGTTTATTGTCATTTTCTGAAGGAAATTTCAGTTTCCTCTTTAGTTTCACTTTTTTTTTTTTTTTTNAAAAAAAAAAAAAAAAAAAAAACAAGGGTTCTTAGTTTCTGTACCTCCACCCCACATCAAGCACAGGGAGGAGTTCTCTATGGAAGTTTCCTTATCTGACTGAGAAGACTTATTCCAAATGAAATGCCATGGGCCTAAAATCCCCTCCTTAGGAAATCTCATCAAATAACCAGGGAATATTAACTACCAGAAAAGACTAAAAGTCACCTTGCCCAGACAGACTTTTCATCTGTTTTTCTGAGGGCAGTTCTGAGAGGTTACCTGGGAGACTTTAGCTGCATAATAAGACAACCTTTGTTCACAATGAAGTTCTGCTTCTTGCCTTTTTGAAATTTATTGCTACCTCCCTGAGAGCACAAAAAAAATTTTGTACCAGACTATTATCTGTCCTCTGGTCCCATTTAGTTTTCAAAGAGAATCATTTACAAAGTACTGTTTGCTCTTTGGGTCCACTCAGTTCTCCTAAAAATCATTTACTGCCTGTATTAGTCTGTTCTCAAGCTGCTAATAAAGACATACCCAGCCAGCCACAGTGGTTCACTCCTGTAATCCCAGCACTTTGCAAGGCCAAGGCAGATGGATCATCTGAAGTCAGGAATTTGAGACCCATCTGACCAACATGGTGAAACCTCGACTCTACTAAAAATACAGAAATTAACTGAGTGTGGTGGTGTGTGCCTATAATCCCAGCTACTCGGGAGGCTGAGGCAGGAGAATTGCTTGAACCTGGAAGGCTGAGGTTGCAGTGAGCCGAGGTCACACGACAGCACTCCAGCCTGAGTGACAGAGGGAGACTCTGTCTCAAAATAAAATAAAGATATATCCAAGACTGGGTAATTTATAAAGGAAAGAGGTTTAATTGGCTCACAGTTCCACAGGGCTGAGGAGGCCTCACAATCATGGCAGAAGGTGAATAAGGAACAAAATCATGTTTTACATGGCACAAGGCAAGAGAAATTGTGCAGGGGAACTCCCATTTATAAAACTATCAGATCTCATGAGACTTATTCACTACCATGAGAAAATTATAGGGAAAACCACCCCAATGATTCAGTTATCTCCACCTGGCCCATGTGGGGATTATTACAATTCAAGGTGAGATTTGGGTGGGGACACAGCCAAACCATATCATTCTGCCTCTGTCCCCTCCCAAATCTCATGTCCTCACATTTCAAAACTAATCATGCCTTCTCAACAGTGCCCCAAAGTCTTAACTGATTTCAACATTAACTCAAAAGTCTGCAGTCCAAAGTCTCATCTGAAGCAAGGCAAGTCTATGAGCCTGTAAAATCAAAAGCAAGTTAGTTCTTTTCCTTTTTTTGAGATGGAGTTTAGTTCTTGTCACCCGAACTGTAGTGCAATGGCATGATCTCCACTCACTGCCTCACTGCAACCTCTGCCTCCTGGGTTCAAGCAGTTCTCCTGCCTCAGTCACCCAAGTCTCTGGGATCACAGGCACCTGCCACCATGCCCAGCTAATTTTTGTATTTTTTTCTTTCTTTTTTTTTTTTTTTGGTTCAAGTTTTATACGCACTTAAAGGGTCAGAAGTTATACAGGATTTGTTAGAAACCCCTCTAGCAATTTCTCCCACATCTCACCTTCCCCAGAGGCAACCACCTTCCCCTCTTTTGGCAGATTTTGATATTTATCTCTGTGTTTCAACAAACATGTTTGAATTAGTATTTATTAGTTGTTTTTTCAAGTCTAGTATTATCTCTTGATTTCCCGCCATGGAAGATGAGGATTTAGTTTTCTTTCCTTTACCTGTCCTACCACACTCCTTCATCCTTCTTACTTACCCCGTCCTCCCAGCATAGTTACATCAAAATCTTATATCACAATTTGCTAAGATCAACTCTTAACACTCATATTGTCATTGATGTGTAAACACTCTCACAGCTGAGCAAGGGAGTAAACTATTATTTTCTTTTCCAGTGCAACTTTTAATTTCCTTGAAGCAAATATTTGTCTGTTTGGTTTTGAAGCTTGGTTTGCTATTGTTTATCATTAGTTTAACCCCAAACTCCTTGCTAGTTGCCTAACTCACCTTTCCAGGCACTCAGACACATGAGATATTCTGTCAATGTCTTCTTCTGGATAAGCCCCTCCCAGTGGCTGTGACTTGCTCCAATCTGGCCTGGTTGCCCTCTAAGCGTGATGCACAGTTGTTGACCTGCTCGAGATTCCCTGTCCTTCACTCCTGAGTTATATTTCTTATTTTCTGAATCTTATCTTCCTTTTTCTTGTTTTACAAACTCATTTTGGTGGAGTACTTTCTGTAATTGTGTCTTAAGAAGAGTTCCTGAGAGGTAAAATATTTAACGACTTCACATGTCTGAAATATCCCTATCTTGTTCTCACACTTGATGAATATTTGGCTGGCAGTAGATTTTTTTGTTTGGAATTCATTTTTCTTCATAATTTTGAAGCCATTCTTTGGTAACCACCTTCCAAAATAGCCCCCAATACTTCTCTTCTCTGATATTCATGCCCTATAGAGTCCCCTTCTGCATTTAATAGGCATGATCTGTGTTATCAATGGAATATTGTAGAAACAATGGCCACAAAAGACACTGTGGCTTCTGACTTGTTCTCCTAGGATTACTGTTTCTGGGAGAAGCGTGCTGCCATGTCATGAGGACACTTGGCAGTCTTTTGGAGAGGTTCACATGGTGAGAAACTGAGGCATCCAGCCATAGCCGATATCAACTTGATGTCCATGTGAGTGAGGAAACTGGGAAATGGATTTACCAGCCCCAGTCAAGCTTTTGATGGCTGCAACTCTGGCTGATGTTTCATTTATAACCTCAAGGAAGACTCTGAGCCAGAACCAAATAAACTGTGTGAGATACATTAAAAAAAAAATTAAGCTGCTAAATTTTGGGTTAATTTGACAATGGCACACTAGGTATTGGCAATAGATAACCAATACCTACTATGCCATTGTCTTCTTCTAGTTGAGAAGTCTGAAGCATTTCTGATTCTCGATTCCTTATGTGATCTCTTTTGTTTTATTTTATTTTATTTTTCTCTAGAAGCTAGTAGGATCTTCCTTTTGTATTCAGAGTTTGAACATTTTCCTAACATTTTCTTATAATATGCCTAGTGTGAGACTGTTCATCCTGTCTAACAAACCCTTTCATTGGAAATTTGTATTCTTCAGTTCTGGGAAGTTGTCTTGAGTAATTTTGGTGACCTTATCCTTCCATTTTTTCTGCTGCCTCTTTCTAGAGCTCCCATCATTTAGATGCTGGTCATCTTTGACTGATTCTTCAATTTTCTCATCTTTCCTTTCCTATTTCCACATCTTTGTATTTTTTCTCTGTCTTCTGGAGAATATATTTATATTTGGAATCTTTTTTTGAGTTTTTATTTAAACTCTGCTGCATTTAGAATTTCTAAGACATCTTTTTATGTGTGCTGAATGTTCTTCTTTATATTAATTTGCATTTGTTTGATGAAATCTCTTTTCTTATCTCTCTGAAGATATATGCATATGCATGTATATGTAATATGTGTGTACATGTATATGTAACAGCTTTATTGAGATATAATTCATACAACATGCAATTTGCCCATGTAAGTATGCAGTTCAATGGATTTTAGTATAATCACAGAGTTGTGCAACCATCACCACAATCAATTTAGAATACTTTTGTCACCCCCAAAAGGAACTCTGTACCCTTTAGCTGTCACTCCTTGATTACCTCCTCTCTATCCCTGGCTGGGCAACCAGCAATCTACTTCCTGTCTCTATATCTTTGTCTGTTCTAGACATTTCATATGCATGGAATGACATTTCTTGAATAGCATAGTTCTGTTTTTTCCTAGTTGCTCCCTGCCTGCAATGATTTGCTTTGATGGTTGTCTTCCAGGTAAGGGGACTTCCTCAGATGTCTGTTAATCCTTGGAAGTTTGTTCTGATTGAAAAAGGAAGGACAAACCAGCTGATTGGCATGGGTAGGGTGTGCCGACTCTGAGCCTCCCCGTGGGGTGACCTGTTGCTTATTTGGTAGTGCGTTGTCTGAGGTCATCATTTTTAAGTCTCTTTAGGATGGTTGGATTCCTGGAGAAAGTTATTTTAGTCTCCTGCTTGGAGGCTTTTGGCTGTCAATGTTCTGAGAACTAAGGGAGAGAAAATCATAGGGAGATGTCAATATTTAATGCGTGAATGTTCACTTGATTCCATGTTCCATAAGAAACCCTGCTCTCAACAGGGCCTGGTCCTTTGTCTTACAGTTTCTGGAGAAAAATGCTCCACTCATCTGCAGAGAAAAGGGGGGGGGGGCAATTGCTTCCCTGTAAAAGAGTAGAGGAGAAGATGTAGTGATCTGACTGCTTTTGAATATATTTTACACCAATTTTGTTTATATTTATTCATCAAACATTTATATAACCTCTACTGTGTGCCAGGTACTTTTCTAAATGGTTAATAGATTCTCCTTCTTTGAGATTGTCTCCCATTCCCCACTCACAGTGCTCCCGGATGCCTTTAATTCCTATGCCTTTCAGAAATTCCAGTGAATTAGATTGTTTCTCAGCTCTCCCACTGCTAGGTTAGGATTCAGTTATTTCACGTTTGTCAGTTTGGGTCCTTCAAGAAGTAGACACCAACATGGGATTAAATGCACAAAAGCTTTATTGGGAAACACGCGTGTGAAGGAAAAATGGGGAGAAAGCTGGAGGAGGCTGGGAGAGCTGTCAGACCATGATGCATGTCTAACATTTTGGAGGAGAGAGGGAAGGAAGGAAGATTGGGTAGGAAAATCTATTAGAATGCTGCGCAGTTCCAAGAAAGTTTCAGCAAAGCTGATGAGGCATTCTCCAGCTGAAATCATCTGTCAAAGGATTCTCATGTCTCCTGACCAACGGACTTGCCTTACTATCTTAGCTGTGCTCAGCCAGAGGCTGGGAGTGAATGTGGTGGTATAGTCA
Organism: Cebus imitator; assembly: GCF_001604975.1. NCBI lineage: Eukaryota > Metazoa > Chordata > Mammalia > Primates > Cebidae > Cebus > Cebus imitator. The sequence continues at coordinate 1,112,047 of NW_016107333.1, forward strand.
GAACATAGCACCTGGGGCGGTTGATCAATTACACTGAAGTTGGAGATCTGAAAGGCATAGTCTTGTGGTTTCCATATAGCCATGTCAGGTGTGCTAATTCCTCCCAAACTTCCAGTGAAAAAACAGCAAAGGGATATTTTTTAAAAAGCATAAGCCACAAAGATGAGAATAGGAAGGGAAATAGCAACAAAATTTTGGAAGCTGGATATATATTTTCAGCCCATCTTGTTTACCCAGAAATCCTTTGAGATATTTATTTTTAGTCCTTCTTGTTCTCCAATGGATGCTTTCAAGAATACAAATTTTCCTCCGAGTACTGCTTTGGCTTCACCGTCACAATAAGCATGGCTAACATCTAATCCTTTCATTCCATGACATGTGTCACTACTTAGTGACAGTGGTATGGAATAGCCTACATAGTCTGAAGCTTTAATATTTGGTTATGGTGTTGTATGGTGGTGTATAAATGCAATCTTCATGACAAAGGCTATCTGTACATCTGCTCAGAATGACTGACCAGAACCAATTGTCATTTCATTTTGGTTCAACAAATATTCACTGGGCCTTACTAAGTGCCTGTCTCATGTTAGGAACTGGAAACATAGAATGAATCAGAGAGATGTGCCTTGATTTTAATCATATAGTATACTAAGTGCTATAATGGAGGTAGTGCAGGGTACTGTAGCAGAATAAATGGTGGGCCCTTGGGGTTCATGGAAGACTTAGACGAGATAGTGGAGTCTTAATAGACAACTAGGAATAGGCCAGGAGACGTGGGTAAAGATGTTTCAAACAGAGGAAAGACCAAGTGAAGAGGCATGCTGTGAAATGTCAGATTGTATTCTGGAAGCTCTGAGTTGTTCAGTATTATTGGGGCATAGAATCAAGGAATAGAGTGGTGAGAGATGTGGCAGGCCTGACTGTAAAGCCTGCAGATGAATTAAGGAGCTGGGACTTGTTTTGAAGGCAGTGACTTAGACATCCATTTCCGGTAGTTTGGGCAGCTCCCTAAGGCTGCCATTAGTCCTCTTCCCAGTACCCCAAGTCCTTCTGGAGATTTTGCAGGTTCTGGGGGTGCAGGGCTTGGGTGACCATGGACACTTCTCCTAACATTTCACCCTTTTAGATGAAGGTTATGCCATCCTGCTCTGATTCCCCTTCCCAATTGGATAGCCCAGCAATACCATCCTTGGACTGGCATCACTTCTTTCTGAGGTCCCATATCTGTGCCTGCTTAATTGTGCTCCACACTCTACTTTGCAGGAAGCAGGAAGATGGGGACCCACTGCAGGCCCTACCGTTTGGCTTTGAAGGGAAAATGTTTCCTCAGATTTTCCCAACTAGTCCAGGAACCACCTGCTTAGAAGGGTGTTGGGGAGGGAGGTGTGATGAAAGTCAAATGGATCTGGTGCTGATGCTGGCTGAGGTGCTTGCCTGCTGGGCGACCTTAGGCAAATGCTTTCTTTAACAAGCAATCATTGGATGATGCCCTCTCTGTGCACAGCCATACACTGAGCTCTGAGGGGACAAGATGCTGTAGGGGAGAAAGACAGAAAAGAGGAGGACCAAGGAGCTGTGTAAGCCCAGGGAGACTTAAGCCCTCAAGACACATTATTAATAAGTATATACTATTATGGCTCTTCAGTTGAAGAAGCTGGGGCTTAAAGAGATTACATGACTTGCCCAAAGTTCCTGTAGCCCTATTCCCTTGTACTATAACCACTGTCTCCAAGTTCTGCCCAATAATGTGATGGCAGCAGCAGCAGCACACAGGCCCACTCTCTGTGGTTGTTACCAGCTTCCTCCTGCCTGTAGAAGGTCCAGAAGTACTGGTGAGCCTGTAGGGATGAAGAATGTCCCAGGCTTTCAGATGCATCCACCTGGAGTGGGCAGGGAGGCTGGCTTGGTAGCCTGAGATCATTCCAACCCCGTTTCTTTCTTCACCTGCAGGACAGGAACTCCCATGTAGGTCCCTGGGCTCTCAGCAGGGTGGTACCCACAGCCAAGGTCTTTGAGAGGGCCGTTGGAGCTTCTCTTCTCTGCATATCTGAACAGAGGGGCTGGGCATGTGTGCTAGGCTGTCAGGAAGAGTTATCTCCAGACAGCCCCTCGGCCTGCCTGCTTTCTCCTCCGCAGTCCCCTCCTAATTCATTTTCTGCCTTTAATGTACTGTTGTGAAGCTTCCTCTCCCATTAGGGCCTGTAATGTGCACCGATTCCCTTCAGCTTGACTGCCCTTAATAGGCAGCGTAAATAGAATTTAGTGTGGCATGCACTAACATCTCTATCCATTGTCCAGAGATTAAATACTTGCCACCGATGGTTCATGCATCATCAGCCTCGAGCCCAGCTTCATAGCTCCCAACCAAAGGAGGATATTAAATTAATTTGCAGGTTGCTTTAGCAAAACCTAACAACAACAAAAAAAACCTCTATGGGAGGAGAGGGGAGGGGGCAGGATGCATCTGCTCACCATCAATCATGGGATGGGAGTGGGAGTTGTTAGAAACCAGGAATGGGGCTCTTGTCCATCTCAGGCTGGGTCCCTCTTAGGGGCCACACTGCTTGGCCATCTATTTCCACCTTAGCCCCCAGACCTTGGCCCACGGGCACCTCTTCTTTCAGCTTTGGAATCAGCTTTTTGTTCTGACAAGTAGTGAGGGATGGAGAATAGGGTGAGGGGGCTGTAGAGCTTGAGTCCATACCACAGGGGCGATTTCTTCCTTTTTAGTGGTGTAGCCAAAGCACAACAGGTAAAATGCCCCTGTGGTCCCAGTTAGAGAGGCCTCTGAAACCTCCCTCTGAACTGTTAGGTTTTCTTTGGTGTCACTTCTTGTTGGGGCCCCACCTGGGTGGGTGTGAGAGACAGGGGTGAGGGTCAGTGTAGACCTTGCCTCTGGGATCCAGTGGGGAAATTTACTGGCCTTTTTGTATCAGATGGTACTCTGTGCCATTCGTCACAGTCATGTGGGGGAGACCTGCAAATGGACAATGAGGATCCAGGTACTTGGGGCTTTAGAAGCCCAGGTAGCAGCTTGTGCCAACTTAGGGGATCACAGTGGTCACAGGGGAGCAGGTCACCTCTTGAGTTGGACTTTCAAGGACAAGCAGGGGCTTGGAAGCCCGGATAGCAGCTTGTGCCAACTTAGGGGATCACTGTGGTCACAGGGGAGCAGGTCACCTCTTGAGTTGGACTTTCAAGAACAAGCAGGGGTTAGCTGGCAGGGTGGAAGGGACAGGGGTATTCCAAGCAGAAGGTTTGGAGGTGTCCCCAAGCATGGCATTGTCAGAGAACGCAGGGGGTACAGAGTAACTAGAAGGCATGGTGAGCATGGGGAGAGACCAGAGGTGAGGCTGGGAGGAGAACTTTATGTGAAGAACCATGGGGGGTCTTCAGCAGGAGCAGGAGAGGCTCAGGGCAGGGCTGTGCTCTGTGGAGATCATTCTGACACAGGGAAACATGGAGAGCCCTTGCCTGAGTTAGGGAAGATGGGGCTTAGACTGTGATACTAGCAGGGACCAGGGAAGGTGAGTACCAATCCTGGCCTGAAAGTCTCTGGGACAAAGGATAAAAAGGTCCCATCCCCTATCTTAGTTCTGGCATAGCTGGGCACAATAAAACTGAGTCTTTGTGCTCAGGTGCACACTGAAAAGAAATACTGAGTCCAAGTCCCTGTCCTGTGGGCCCTGTTTGCCCAGAAGCAAGGCTCCAGAGGAAAGGAGGCAGGTAGGAAAGGTTCGGCTCACTTGAGCATAGTTGGAATCTGGCCTCTCCTTTCCATTGGGTGGGTGATTTGGGGGCTGGCCTTTGGAATGCAAATGGACCAAAGGAAGTCCATTTGTGGGAGTTCCTCTCCTGACAGGGTTAGGTAGGCATGGTGGGTTCAGGACAGGCATGCCACCACCTTTGAAGCCACTGCCCTGGCAAACATCACTAATCAAGCAAGCCACATTTCCCCACGAGGGCCAAAACCCCTAGGATCCTTTTCAGCACAGACTGTGTAGGACCACCAAGGATGACCTGAGCCTGATAAAACTGATAGAACTGGCCAATTATTTATTTAACGTCCAACCAGGATCTTGTTTCTTTGCAGGCTTGAGCAGGCATAGTGCTCAGATCTTAGCAGATGTTTTCAGTCTGTGGTTCTGCCCTCCCCTACATCGTGGAAATGTAGTGAGTCTCATGGCAGAGGCTTTGGAGGCAAAGTGGGTGAGGAGAGGGAGGAGAGACCTCAGCAGTGCATAAGAGTCCATTGTGGGCTGCCAATTCCTCCCTGATGAACTCCTACACCAGTGACCTCCACTTGCAGTGGTTTATTAATAGCTTTTAACATGATCATTTGGACTAATTGAAAATGGGAGCAGTGCTAATATGCCCCTTACATTTCATTTCTTTTTTATTTAAAAAAAGATGCTAAAAGCATTTATCGAGTAGTTTCTGGGGAAACGAGATAAAAAGGTCTCCCCTCTGGCCATTGCAATGGCGTGGTCTCCTGCCAGCACCCTATGTGGGGGGTTCCCATGGTTCATTAGTGTGATTTAAGGTGTCCAGGTGACCCTGTTATAAAGCCATCACCGGGAGCTGCTCCAAGACATCTCTCACTCATGGCAGGCTCCACCTGGTACTGAAGGAGGAGAATGGGCAGGACAGGATGAGAGTTTTTGCTGGGATCCTTTCACCATGTGGATTTTAGTATGGGTACTGCTACGGGAATAAATAGATTCTCTCCCACCCCTCACCCCACTGTTCTTCTGTCTTGCTGGTTGGGATTAAAAATCATGAAGGAGCAAGGCCTAATTAACCTCATTTAGGATTAGTGCCCATCTCTCAGTCAGAGAAAACAGATGTGCTACTTATTCTTCATTTTTCCTCCCCTTCTTCCTATTTTGTTTCTTTGCCATTCTCTGTATGCCAAAAGACTCACCTCATATCTGTCCTCTGGCTTCCCATTGGATTTGGCCGATGGGAGGTATTGGCAGGAAATCAGAGTGTAGAAGAAAAGAGAGGATGGGGTCTTTCTTCCCCGCTCCCTTCCTGCTTGGTGTTGTGCTAGTTCTAGAGCCACTGTTCCCATCTGACTCTATATCCCACTGGACAGGCTCTCTCCATAGTTGCGTTTCTCCCTTTAGCCCTAAGGGTGATGCTATGGTTTGACTGTATTCCACTCGAATTCATCTTGAATTGTAGCTCCCATAATTTCCATGTGTCATGTTAGGCACCCATGTGGGAGATAATTGAATCACAGGGGTGGATTTTTCCCTTGCTGTTCTCTTGATAGTGAATAAGTCTCATGAGATCCATGGTTTTATAAAAGGGTGCTTCCCCTGTACACACTCTCTTGCCTGCCACCATGGAAGATGTGCCTTTGTTCCTCTTTTGCCTTCTGTCATGATTTTCTTGGGTATTTCTTCATAGCAGTATGAAAATGAATTAATACAGGTGGTAACTGTTTGCCACTAGGGCTAGTTTTGGGCCAGTGTTTGTTTCCTTAACACTGTCTGCACCTCTTCAGGTAGTCTCTTCATTAAAGACTTCTTGGCTTTTGGCTCTGCTTCTTACACACTTCTCTGAAAGGCAATCCTTTGATGTCATTATTCAAAGTAAGGAGAATGGATGCTGGATGACTCCTAAAAGTTCAACTGTCCTTTATATTCTGGGCTCACTCTTGGCCACAGGCTGAGCCATGGATATCTGGCCTCACCTTTCCATTGAATGGTGGTCTTTGGCACACTGCCTCTGGCCAATGAGTAGTGGCTCTGCTTATCTGAGTCCCCATTCCACTCTTGGTTCTCTGGCCCTATCCATAGCAAGGGATCTTGTGCCTGTGGTACCAGCCAGGGTGACCCTAGTCCCCATCAGCACCTCCAGAACCACTTCACAAAACCTTCACCCCCATGTATGGTTCCTTCTTAGAACTCTCCTGGGAAGGACTTATCTAGTCTGTACTCCATTGAGCTCACCATTCCAGAAGTCAGAAGCTGTTTCCAAAATCATGTTACCCCTCAAAGGATCAATGTTTGCCCTTGACAAGTCCTCCTGCAAAACTCCAAAGGCCACTGGAAGCACTGTCAGAATAAATTCAGGGCTTTGCAAGGGGATCCCTTTGAGGCCACTACAGGGCTATGGATGAGCTTGTGGCTATTAACCAAGTAGCCACAGCTCAGGCTGTGCCTATAATGTGTGCTCTTGATGAGAGCTCTTGAAGGGAGGGGAGAGCTTACCAAAGGAAAGCTCTCTGGACTCATCCAGATCTTCCAGGAAAAGAAAGTTCCTAGGACCTACCACCCAGATCTCACCTTGTCCTGGTTGGGGGAGGCAGCTGGTGACAAGCTAAGGACCTTCTAGAAGCAGCCAGATGCTGGATCAAGCCAAGCACCTGCTCTGTGCTGTACCAGACTGGAGGTAAATGTTGACTTAGACTTGCTATTTCTAACCTGGCAGTGACTTTGAGGCCTTCTTGGGTCCTCAGTATCTTCATCTGCAATAGACGTAATAGAACAAATGTTCTCTAAGAGTCCTGAGATTCTGTAACCTAAGTCTCTCAGCCTTTGCGCTGTTGGCATTTTAGACTGGATAATTCCTTGTAGGGGACTGTCCTGTGCATAGTACGATGTTTAGCAGCATCCCTGGCCTCTTTCCATTAGATGCCAGTAGCATCTTCTCTCCCCAGTTGTCTCTAGATCTTGCTAAATGTCTTCCAGAGAGCAAAACTGCCCTAGTTGAGAACTACTGATTTAATGGTTAATAGTCACCATGTGGCTGGCCAGGTCTTTCACAGGACTCTCTTAGACTTTGACTTGGACATCCTTATTCTGAGGCTGGAGGCCTGGGCCTGCACTATCCTAGCTCCATAAGGTAGTGGCATCTTATCTTCCAAGCCTTTCCTGCTGCAGGGATTGGGCTCTCATTTGTTCAATGATCAGATAAGATCTGAACCTCACAGCTGGAAGCCCAGCTTTTTGGAGTGAGAGAGGGACCCAAGGAGTCTAGGGATAAGGCCTGTGTGTGGAGGGTTCCAAGGGAGTGTGGGGAGAGAATTTGGGCTTTAAGTGACCAGGAGTGGTCACCTCTTGGTGTGCCCTTAGATAAGTTACTTTGTGCCTGAGTTTCTTATCTTCTCAGATAAGTGGGGGTGATAATGGTAACCTCTCTCATAGAATTCTTAGATCAGTCGGGATTTTGGCAGGAAACAAATAGCACATTCGAAAGGATTTCTCTAAAAAGAGCATTATGAAGGGACTATTTACAAAGTGAGGGCAAATTAAGGAAATAGAAAGGATGGTGAGGCACCCATCAGTTAGCAAGAGCAGGAAACGATGACCCCCTCCTCCCTGCCAGATGGAAAAGGCAAGGGAAGGAATGGTTGTTTCCGGAGGCCTATGAGAATGGAGTCTTTGAACCCCTCCTCCAGGCCCCATCCAGATCTGCAGCTATAGAGGAATGCAGCTGTGGCTAGAGTCACAACTGGTGGGCTCCCAGAACCCAACCAGCCAGGGGTGAGGGAGTTGGGTGATACAGCAGGTAGAGGTCAGCTTCCCCTGCACAGAGCCCGGAACATGTCAGAGAAGGTCAGAGACGAGAGCTGGGTATGGGATGGGAGTAGGGTAAGTGGAGAGCAACCAGCAGGAAAATGTTAGGAAAATGAATGAGTGGATATTTCTCAAATCCTTGAAACAGTGCTCAGCATGTAATAAGTGCTTGCCAAATGAAACCCTGTGCTAGACTGCAGGGTACAAGACACAGTAAATAAACTTCAGCAGCTCCTCCTGGGCCCAGGACAAGGCTTCCCTCTGGGGAGGTCCCAGGCTCTTCAGTTTGTATCTGTGGAGGACTAGTTTGGGCTGGCTGTGGTGTGGCCCCCCTTGGGAGACTTTTGCTTAGAGAGCCCCTGCCCACCACCTCACAGACACATCTCGGGGAAGCCCACCCTGGGCCTCCCTACCCTGGGCCTCCCTACTCTGGCCTGATATTGCCATCTGGCTTCAGCCATGGTACTCCCTTGCCTCCCCTGGCTTCATGTCTCATGCCCTTTGACTATGATTCTAACCTGGGACCAGAGGCAGGGAGGTCTGGAAAGCCCTGCCTGGGAGGAAGTAGGGGCCAGCGTTTGTCTTTCCCTGAGTCCCCTCAGCACTGAAGTTTTCACAGTGCATGGAAGGGATCTTCCTTTGCTTTTATGGGTTCCTTTTGTGTAGGTCTGGAGATAGGTAGGATGATGAGCCCCAAAAAGGCTCTGTGGGGCCTGTGCTCCTAGCTGCCTTTAGGGATGCCCCATTAAAGGACTCAAGGCCAGAAGGGTTTGCCATGGAAATGGGGCGAGGCAGAGGGCTATAAGGAGGCAGTGTTTCATACTTCCACGCTTCCTCTGTCATGGCCCTGATTGCCACGCTGGCCTGCAGGTAGAAGCTGGGTTCTTCCCAGTCCCAGGATACAACCATCCAAAGGGATCTGGGGGTGCAGTGATCTAGGCCAGAGTCCTTTTCTACTTGGCTCTGATGGAGGATTTGTGGGGTGGGAAGTGGGCCTGGGCTGAGCTCCTAGGGCTGGCATGAGGAGGGAGTTACTAGTCCTCTCCCCACCCCATCCATGGCTGGTTGCCAGTGTCCAGGGGGCACAAAGGAGCCCTGGACACTCTCTCAGCTCCAGCGTGTCCTGACACTCCATCTAGGTTTGCTAGATAAAATATACAGTGCCCAGTTAATTTGGATTTCAGATGAATCACTGGTTAGCATAAGTTTGTCTCAAAGGTTGCATGGAACATACACCAAATAATAATTTGTTATTTATCTGAAAACCAAATTTAACTGGACATCCTATATATATTTTTTCTTATTTTCTTTATCTGGCAAACCTGTCCAGTGCCATCTCTAGCCTCCACCTCCTCCCTCCACGGGTCCCCAGAAGTAGGCCTTATTGTTCCTTTGTGGTTCCCCCATAAGTGAAATCCGGGATCTGAGCTTGAAGAGCTCTGAGATGGGGCCATTTCAGACCCTCGAAGCCCCCAGGGGATGAGGGGCTGATCCATGGCTCCTGTTGGCCGTTGTCAGGGTTAGGGTGGTGAGTTTCATGAGTGGGGGCTGGACAATGACTGTGACAGCCCACACTGCAGCTGGCCCCAGGGACCCACGATTTGAATTGGGCATGCTCAAACCCCGTGCTCAGCATGTGACTTGCTTTGTTCCATTTCATCCTCCCACACTGCAGTCCCATGAGGCTGGTGCCCATAGTATCATTTTGTAAATGAGGACACCAAGGCACAGAGAGGTTAAGGGCTGGGCAAGTCACACAGCTAATCCATGCTAGAGTCAGGGTTTGACCCCAGGGCTGAACTCTCAGCCGCTGTCCCATACGCTTCCCCTCCTGGGTCCTGGCCTTTCCACTCCCAAGGGTGCAATCAGGCCTGGGTCGCTGGGTCGAGGGGGCTTCAGCTCGGGGAATGTGGCTGGCTTGGGAACGTTTTCAACACAACACCCCCATCCTGCCGCCCCCACCCCCCCCGTGCAGCTGTGTAATGAGCCCACATCTGTTACCACCACATGTTGCTCAGTGCTACGCAGATGTAAAGTCTCAATTTTTCTAATTAGCAGCAACACGAAGTCTATCTTAATTTTCTCCTCCCCTCCCTCTAATAAACGTGATATTAACAAGGTTACACGTCTGCATTTTTGCTGGGTGTAATTGAATCAGGTCACAGATTTGATTAGTGGGTGTGGGGCTCCTGGGCCTGGTCAGGCTGAGGGGCTGGGGGAAGGAAAGTGCTGGGACCCAGCCCTGGACCAACCTTGGGATGGAGAGAAGGAAAGAGAAAGAGGAAAGTGAGAAGAGAGAAAAGGGAGGGAGACAGGGAAAGAGACAGAGGGGAAGAGACAAGTAGAGAATGTGAGGGAGACAAAGAAAGACAGAAAGGCAAAGATGGGTAACAGGGAATGAGAGAAACAGAGTGGAATGGGAAAGAGAGAGAAAGACCGAAAGGAGAGCGATGAAGACACAGTAAGATGGGAGAGCAGGAGACAGAGAGAAAAAGAGAAAGTCACCCACCCCCACCCACACAGCAAGTACATGAGCAAGGGACAAAGAGAGAGGAAAAGACAGAGGAGAAGAGGGGCAAAGGGGGCAGACAGTGGGAGCAGTCAACACCTTACCCTCCTCAGACCTTTCTGCAGAGGCACCTGTGCATGATCTGCATCTGAGAGCTCAGGGAGGGCCTGGATTGAGGTGGGGCTGGCAGCCATGGACCCTCCCACTCTGCATTTTGCTGCTAAGCTTGGGGGCCACAGGCCTGAGCTCTGGTTCTGACTCTGGGTGACCAAGGGTTGGCCCATTCCTCTCTCTGGACCTCAGTTTCTCCATCTGCAAAACGTGGTCAGTAAGTCTCACTCCTTGGTTGGAGCAACCCCACCGCACCTTCCCCTTGGACTGGGAAACCTTGGAGGGAAAAATGGTGAAGCCCCTGCCACTTACAAAAGCCTCATGGTTCATGAGTCCACTGAGATGGTCCCTAGCCTCTTGCCAAGGGGTGCCCAGGACAGAGCCAGGTGAGGAAGTTGTAAACCAGTGTCTGGAATAGGACACCCTCCCCCTCAGCGGGCTCCCAAGCCGCTCAAGCCCATTTCAGCCATGGTGCCCCCTGGGGGTACTGCCACACTCTCATTGGCTGTCCACTGGTTGAGCCCAAGGCTCTGAGTCATCCAGCCTCTGCTCCCTGCCGCATCCCTCTCTGCCATCCTCTCCCATCCCAGTGCCCTGGGCTGCCTCGTGCTCTTTCACACCTCTGCACCTTCACTCCTGCAGGTCCTCTGCTTGGGCTGCCCTTCCTCACTTTCTCTGCCTTTTCCTCTGACAAGTCATAACAAAAATATCATTTCTACTGGGGACTTTCCCTGACAGACTGAGGGACTGGCTCTTCCTCTGTGTGATCCCACGCTTCCCTCTTATGTATCTGAGTGCTCAGTGTGTGTGTGTGTGTGTGTGTGTGTGTGTGTGTGTGTGTAACTGTGAGCAGGTGTGTGAACCCACAAGTGATGGTGTGTGCAGGAGGAGGGCCGTGGTGGTTGCAGCGGCCACGCCAGTGCCGCATTCCTGCTGTGACAATTTCTCCCACTGATGACTCCGTCCCCAGAGCCTTGGGAGGCGCTGAGAAGCTTCTTTCAAGGGGCAGTGGCTTTTCCCCCCTTGCTTAAATGAGATATGAATAATTGATTCAGCTCCTGAATAATTAATCAGATATTCAATAAGGAAAGTAATTGTTTGGCACATCCCCCAAGGATGTCCTGGCTCAGCCGCTGCCCCACTCAGGAGGGGAGGCTGGTGGGGGTTCTGGGCCCCTGAGGAGACCAGTGCCAGGTGGGGGAGGTCACCTTGTCTGACACTTCCGGCACTCCCCTGCAGCTTGCTGTCCCCTGAGAGACCACTCCTTGGCTTCATATGTCGGCCAGACTTTGGGTCCTACAGTCCTCCTGCCCAAGTTATTCCCTGGTGTGCCTTCTTCCCTATCCCTCCCAGCTTTGCAATGGGCACCCTTTATCTGTGTGGGGCAGCACCCCTGGACACCGTCCCTTCCCAGGGATGCCCTGGCCTAGGTGCTGGCAAGGAATGGGGGCTGCAGTGGGCCTCACTTCTCTGTTGCCAACGCCCCTCACCTTCCCCACTAGAGTAGGGCTGCGTGGCATTGCCCACTTTCTATGCTGGGGGGCAGGGCTCCTTAGAGGAATTATGAGAGAAGGGGTACGTAGGTGGGTCACCAAGTGCCACTCCGTCCCACTTCTGGATTAAAGGCCTGGAGAAGTGCCTTTGAACTGGGTCCTTTGTGGGCCTCTGTGGCCTTGCCCTCTCCTCCAGAGAGCCATCTTCTTGTAGGTTCCCTGTGTGACTTTCCACCCACCTTTCAGAGACCCTCACCTACTCTGTCTGTAGGCCCCATTCCCTTCCCCTGGAGTTTATTCTCCCAAACTGAGTCTGAAGGAGTAGCTCCCTTGGCGGGTTCAGCCAGCAGTGCTGGCCTTGAATGCTCCAGTTCTCACTGAACAATTTGGGGGTGCTTTGGGGGCCCAATTCTGTCCTCGCCTGGGTGGGCTATCCTGGTGGAGTCTCCTTTGTTATTTTCATTACGAGTGGCAGGTACTTCTGTGTATTAGACCAAGTACACATACACATGCCACACATACCACACACAAACCACCCAAACATGCACACTGAATGTGCACAAGTTCAAAGACACACGGGGACACACACATATGACAAACATATGCAGTATACAAACACACACCCCCATCCACATAGATATGCACACCACACACACAAACATACCACAGATATAAACAGACATATCACATGCATATCACCTAAGCACACCCCCCATCCACACAAACACACTTACATCAGCCACAGCTATGTGACCCCCAGCTAGAAAATCTATGCTAATCTTCAGAGTCAGAACAGTGAATCTGCAAAGAGGAAGAGGTTTTCCTATCTACCTCCAAGATCTCTCAGTAAGTCACAGGACTGTGGAGAGGGGGTTAGATCTTTTCCTTCATCTTCTTCACATGCAACCCATGGTATGTGTGCACATGTGTGTATGTTGAATGGCACACATGTGTGCACACATGCAACATGCACATGTAGCCATGCACATATGTATAAGTATGTATGCATGTGTGTAGGTGTGCACACATGAGTTTGGGCATGTGCATGTGTACATACACATGCAGGGGTGTGTGTGTGCACATGCATGTCTGTAGGTGTTTTAGTCCATTCCCACTGTTATAACAAAATACCTTAAACTGGATAATTTATAAACAACAGAAACTTATTTCTCACAGTTCTGGAGGCTGGTAAGTCCAAGATCAAGGTGCCAGCAGATTTGGTGTCTGGTGGTGACCCCTTCCTCAAAGACAGTGCCCTCTTGGTGTCTTCACATGGCAGAAGAGACAGAAGGGCCAGGCAGCTCCCTGAAGCTTCTCTCCTAAGGGCACTGATCCCATTCATGAGGGCAGAACCCTCATGATTTAATCACTTCCCTAAAGGCCTCATCTCTGAATACCATTGCCTTGGGGTTTAAGTTCCAACCTGTACATTTTGGAGGGACACACACATTCAAACCATAGCACTAGGTTTGTGTGCATGTGTGAGAATATGCACACCCGTGCACATGCCAAACCCTGTAGGTCTGGAGCAGCCCAGCAGCTTGGCTTGGCTTTCACAGGCACCGCCTGTCCTGCCTCTCCCTGGCTTTCTGTGCTTCCTCCAGGGCAGGGTGATAAAGGCCACTGGTATCCCCGACAAGTCCCCCTGACCGCACTCCCACATGGATTGGGCGTGTCGGGAGACTGCGGGTAGGTGACTGGCATTGGGCGTGGAGTTCCAGAGCACAGAGACAGAGGGGCAGCTGGGCTGGGCAGTGGGTCAGCAACGGGAACCTGCACAGAGGCACCCAGGTTCCAGTCTGGGTTCCAAATGGAGTGTCCAGTATGTTGTACAATTAGTTATCTGACAAGCATTTTTTGAACATCTGTGTGCTGGGGAATGTTTAAGGCTCTAGGGATATAGCAGTGAACAAAACAGAGGAAAATCCTGGTCTTGCCTTTTCTGAGACAGAGCCTCATTTCTCTGTTGCCAACTCCCCTCACTTTCCTCACTAGAGTAGGGCTGCGTGGCATTGCCCACTTTCTATGCTGGCGGGCAGGGCTCCTGAGAGGAATCATGAGTTCCTCTCACTGTGTTCCCTGAACTTGTCTTAGACTCCTGGGCTCAAGTGATCCTCCCACCTCAGCCTCCCAAGTAGCTGGGACTACTGCTGCCACTACTGCCACTGTGTCCAGTTTCTGGTCTTGTTTTAATGAGGGAGACAGAAAATAAATGAGAGAAATCAGTAAAATATATAAAAAGTTGGGCAGTGCTCTAAGCAGGGAAGGGCATATGACATTTTGGGGCAGGGACAATAGTTCAGACAGGGCTGGGAATCGTCCAGGAGCCAGACAGGAGCAGAAACCACTCCAGGGATTTCAAACACTCTGGTTCAAAAGCCCTTAGGGAATTTAAACGGGGAATTGGTTTCACTGAGGGAAGAGCTGAGACTCCCAACAGGGAATTCGAGATCACTGGAGATTAGCAACAGTGGGAAGTGGCCCCCACTCCTAGGCCTGCAGGGACACCCCTTGGGCTATTAGCTACAAAGGGAAGTGACCCCCACCCCTAGGCCTGCAGGGATATATCTTGGGCTATACCCATCCCCAGGTGGCTTTCACTCTTAGGGAAGCTTTAGGGTTCCACTGGGTTCTGACTGAAGCCCCGTCAGTGTGCCCTGCCACATATCACCTCATCTCTTCGGACCTCAATGTCTTTATTAGGAAAATCACAATGCTGACCTCACAAGTGGACGGTGAACATAAATGGTTCTGCATACATAGCTAGGGATTTGTCCCCCCAGCCTCAAAGAAATGTCTCTGAGCCTGCCAATATGGGCCAGTGCTGGACAAAAGACCTTTCTTGGCATCAGATTGGCTGGAAATTCCTCAAGGTATACTTGGCTCTAATTTCAGATTCACCTGGCTCTTTCCACAGGAGATGGGAGCCGGTGAACCCAAACAGAGCCATGGTTTTCCGAGGCCCTTGATGTTTCTGTGGCAGAGGAAGAGGACAGGAGGTCAGGTAGGCCTGGTGGATGCTGAGGTCGGGTCCTGTAAAAGATGCGATTGATGTCTTCCCATCAGATCCCCGTGACACCCCCCGCATCCCTGAGTCCACTTGCTGCTGCAGACAGTTTCATTTACCTCTTAAGCTTCTGTGTCTCTTTTTTCCCATGCCTGGGGGCTCTCCCTGGTCCCAGAGGAACTTGCTCAGCCTCCAGCAGGCCCCACTTTGAGGTATGTGTTGGGGAATAATGCCCTGGACATGACCATCAGCCTGCCCTTAGCTGGCTTTTCTCTCTCACTTTTGCTTTCGGGGCTCACCTCCCAGACGAGAGACCTCCTTCCAAGGCCTCGTCTTAGGGATTCCATCTGGGAGGAACTCAAGCTAAGACCAGCCTTGCCTGCTCCAAGTCTGAGTTGAGGAGAGAAACGGTCTTGAGCCAGCTCCTTCCTTGACTCCATCTCATTGTGTTACTTCTGTGAGTCCAGATACCACATGTTCTGCCTCTGACCCTGGGAACAATCTCAATGCCCAAGAGAGCAGAGTGTTTTTGTATCCAAGCTTTTAATCACCATCAGTAGAACAAAAATCCCACGTGTTTGTTTGAAAGATTATGGTCATTGTAGCTAAGACAAAATTTGCATTCCCTGATGTTCCCACAGGCCTTTTCTCATTTAAGTGTCAACATAAATGGTTCTCAATGATCTAAGTTCCTAGGGTGCTGTTAAAACTCTCCCAACTGTTTAGACAACCTATGCCTGGCTACTTGTTGTGTGCCCTCTGATTCCAACTGGAATCTACTGGAAAGATCCTCAGTGTTCACTTCTGTAGTAGGCTACTTCTGTCCATTGTCCACCTGGCACTGCTTCTTTGTTGGGACTGTTGCATGTGCCTACCAAGTTGTCATGCTGTATAACTCCAGAGAGTACCATTCCCATAGATTATGTTGTGAATGACAGTCCCTAGACTTGTGCAGTGTACAGCCTGCACAACTGTACACAGTGGTCCTGCTTTTGAAAACAGCAGGCTACTTCACTATGTTCTCTGGCTGCTATCTCTACCTGCTTCTGGATTCTTGTTCTGCCATGACCCCTGGCATGAGGGTAGGACAGCCGCCTGCATTCTGATGAATGGACTTAGTCAAAAGCCCTCCCACCAGCATTTGTTGTTAGTAAGCACAGCAGGTGAGAGGCTCAGAAGAAGTGAGCATTGGAGAGGTCAGGAGGAACCTCAAGAAGGCATCCCCAGTCCCTAGACGCTGAGCTCAGGGAATGTTCCCTTTAGGACTGACCTTTCAGAGGCATCTCACCTGTGGCAGTGAAGCCGCAGACTCCTGGCTGCCTTTCTTGGGTCTGGGCTCCTTCCTGGCTTACTGATCTCTCTGGATCCCAGAGGCTCCTGGTGCAGACTTGCTGCCTGATCTGTCTCAGATTTGCTGAGGGCCAGATGATGAGGCCCCTGGAAAGATTTAGGGGACACCTGGCTGTTCAAACCTTCCGGAAGCAAAGAATACAGAGAAAGGCAGCTGGCAGCATGTAAATCAGAGGGAGGGAATGCCACCCAGGACCTAAGCTCTAGATTATTTATGCATGTTCAGAAATGGCTTCACGCATCCAGGTGCAATCCAATGATTTGTCAGTGAAGGCCTCCTAGTGCCCCCTGCCCCCGCCCTTGCCTCTGATAACATTTACAGTAAATCTATTGCACTGACCATTAAATCCGAGGCCGCCTCGAGCGATCGCTTCAATGGGGTGCTGACAGGCTGAGAGTTAATAACGACGCAGACGCTAACCTGTTTATTGATTTGCTTTTTGTACCCTTCATCCTCGCTCACTCCTTTTCCCTGTTGGAGGAGAAATCTTGGAATTAGTAATCAGGTGACAGCCTCACCCCCCTTCTGTTCCCAGCCATGTCATCCTGCTTAAACTCTTGGAGATAAATTACCGCTACCTCCCTGGCCCCTGCCAGCCATTCACTCTCCAGTTACTCAGCACAAGATGCCGCATCTGTCACTGGAGCCAGCAGACAGAAAAAAACATTAACACAGACATGAAAAGCTTTTAACTTTGACAAGGGGAGTGCAGGAAAGTTTTATATTTAGCCCCTCCAGCAGAGGCCATGGTCAATCCATTAGGGTGGCTTGTCAGACTCAGGGCGAGGTGGGAGAGGGCTGGGACCAGGGGCTGGGAGGGTGTGGGCATCGCTGGCTCCGGCTTGAGGAGTATGGACATGCGTCCAGGATGCCCACTGCCCTTCCTATCCCTTGGCTCAGGAAGGAGGGAGGCAGGACAATTGGATGGTGAAGCCATTAGGGGCTTGGGGAAGATGCGGGCCTCTGTTTCCAGTGAAAAATAGAGATTTTTAACCTCCATGTAAAGATTTCAAGATGTGGGGTCACATAAAGCTGACCCGTTTTGTGACCATGACATTGCCAATGTCCACAAATAAAGAGGATCTTTTTATGGAAGCCTCAAAAAGTAACAAAGAGAGACTGGCTTCACAGGAGGCTAAACTTAAAAAAAAAATTCATTTTCTATCCCAGAGCCGATCATTTCAGGCTGAGAGTGATCCTCGGCTCCTCTTCCTCCTCCTCTTCCTCCGCCCCATCTTCCACTCACCCACACATCACCTCCCCATTCTTTCTCAAACTGAGCCCTTTCTGGCTCTGGCCTCTTCTCTCCCTCTCCTAAATCTATCCTTTTCTCTTCCTCGAGAAAGGGATTCAGAAGTAAAGAAGTCACATGTTTCTCAGCATTTTCACCCCCTACCCCAACTCTCCCTGTGTCTTTCTTCAATCTATGCCACAAGGGTTATCATTCTCAGCATGCTGGGATGGGGGAGAGATGATAAGTGCACACATACAAATATATGCAAATATGCATGTGCATTACGCAAATATACATGTGCATTACTGCTCCAAGAAAGGAGTGGCTGGAATGGCTTTGTGGAAGCAACAGAACTTTGAACTTGCCTTAGAGGAAATACAGGATTCTTTTTTTTTCTTTCTTTTTTTCTTTTCTTTCTTTTTTTTTTTGAGATGTAGTCTTATTCTGTTGCCTAGGCTGCAGTGAAGTGGTGTGGTGATCTCGGCTCACAGCAGCCTCTGCCTCCTGGGTTCAAGTAATTCTCTTGCCTCAGCCTCCTAATTAGCTGGGATTACAGGTACCTGCCACCACATCTGGCTAGGTTTTGTATTTTTAGTAGAAATGGGGCTTCACCTTGTTAAGCAGGCTGGTCTCAAACTCCTGACCTCAAGTGGTCTACCCACTTTAGCCTCACAAAGTGCTGGGATTACAGGTGTGAGCTACCGCTCCCAGCCTACAGGATTCTTTGAGCAGTGTTTCCAACTGATGTATGGAGAGGCTGCGGTGGAGGGTCCAGGTTGGATTCACAGCACAGCCCAAGTGCAGGCAATGCCCTTGGTGTGCTTAAGGAAGAGAATGTAGCTGGTTGGGGCAGAAGACCATGTGGGTAGAGACCAGGATGTGGGGACGTCTTCAGAATCTGCCTTAGGCTGGGTTCCTCCCACAGTTGGTCTTGATAGAAGGATTCAGGTGCAAGTGATTTATTTGGAAGGTGATTCCAGGAAGCATGGGTTGAGAGTTGTGAGTAATACAGGGAGGGAATGGGAGCCAATATAAGGTGAATTAATGAGCAGGTTGTTGCTTTGGGCGACTGGGACACGCTCTTGCTGAGGAATGCAAGGCGGAACACATCTCAGAGTTACCCACCCTCTGCCACTGGGAGGGATTAAGCTGGGACACTTACTTGCCGGTTTCCTCCCATTGCTGGTTGAGGGCTGGTCTGTGGTGGGAGGGACATACATTCTCTGGTACTTCTGGTCAACCCTACCTAGGGCCAGGGAAGATGTGCAGGAGAGCATCTCAAGTACTTGCAGTAAGAAGCTTTTCATGTTCGCAGACACGAGTGAGGCTCCAACAGCACTGCTAGAAAACTCCCAACCATCAGAAAATGTGTCTTCCATGTTCGGATAAACAACCCTCTGGAAGGTTCTGGAGCAAAGGTGGGTCTTTGCTCTCCATAGTTTCTTGGGATGAACTTGCAGCAGAGTGAGAGATGGTGTATTGATGTTTCTTCTCCTCCCCAGACTGAGTCATTTTCATCTTTATATTGTAGTGCATATTCTACAGGGTCTGGCTCATAGTACGTGCTCAAACAATATTGAACACAACCTTATCATTGTCACTCTTTTTGCTTTATCTCCTTTCTTCCAGTTTAAGAGCTTGTGGAGGGCAGAGAGTGGGTACCGGTAGGTTTTTACCTTCAGAACTGAGCGTGGGGCTGTGTACAAATTAGGGGTTCAGGGAGGGTTTGTCAAAGGAATGAAGAAAAGCATTTAGGACTTTTCAGGGGACTCAGTAAGTGGGTTTGAACAGACAGGCCCTATGGATTCTTGACTGAGGCTATAAGAAGGAGGATGTCTCTGAAGAGGTGAGCTGAGGTCCTTTCTCAGGCTGTAGAGAAAGAATAAGGTGGTGGGGCAGAGGATGGATTTGGATTATGGGAGTGAGGGGAGACTGGGGCAAAGGTGAGCTGCACATAATATATGGACTGTTCAGGGAGCCCTGGCAGTAGGGACTGGAAGCTCAGCCCCAGACTGAGACAGAGTCCTGGAGGCAGGATATACGCTGTGGACAGGCGGTGCTGGAAGCACCATCCTTCCTCCCTGTCTCCCTGATTTCCCCCACCTCCTTTCACTCAGCCTCAGGGTCCCAACCAAGGCTGACGGGATCTGGGAGGCTCTGACTAGAGTCTTGCATTTTTAATACGAACACAGGATCTCCGAGTTTGGAGACCGAATCCCCCTCTGGAAGGCAGTCATTTCTTCTCAGCAGCAGCTCAGACTGTCTATTCCAGGAGTCCCAGGAGCTCCCAGAGAGGCTTCCTCCCTCCCCCAACTTCTCAGGGCTCAGGCAAGTGTGGAGATGGGGGACTTCAGTCTCCAGAACACATTAGCCCTGTTACAGTCTTCTCTATGAGACCCAAACCTGGTGTCTATTCTGGATAGGATCAGCTTCCCCGTGGGCAGGTGAGGGTCCCAGCCACAATAGTGTTGGAGGAAGAAGCTGTCTGGGCCCCTGCAGGTTGAGGTATCATTTCGCCAATGCCAGACGAGGTGAGTCCTTGGCTGCTGGACAGGACATAATAGCTCTTGCTTTGTGTATGGTGATAAAGGCTGAGAGAAATTAAACCGGTGCAGATCTGTGTCTCCTGTAGCAGCCACAGTTGCTGAATCTGCTGTTTCTGAGAAAGTGAAATTTCAGTCCCTCCCCTCCCTCTTACTGGCGGGGCTGTCAGGACATGTGGGGAGGGTGTCAGCCGACCTCCCACGCCTCTTGGTAGAAAGTGGACATGCTTGTGCAAAACATATCTACACCGATGTGGCCAATCTGGCTGGCGGTGTGGTCTAGACACCTCTAGACCTTGGTGTGAGGGAAGCTGCAAAGAATTCCTCTGTGTGCTCACCTAACAATTGGCTGCTGCTACGGTCTGAATATTTGTGCCCCTCCACTCCTCAGATTCATGCTTAGAAATCCTCACCCCCCAGGTGATGCATTAGGAGGTGGGGCCTTTGGGAAGTGATTAGGTCATGAGGGTG
Organism: Cebus imitator; assembly: GCF_001604975.1. Taxonomy (NCBI): domain Eukaryota; kingdom Metazoa; phylum Chordata; class Mammalia; order Primates; family Cebidae; genus Cebus; species Cebus imitator. The sequence goes on from NW_016107333.1 coordinate 1,132,295, forward strand.
GAGCCTTCATGAATGGGATTATCACCCTTTTAAGAGGGGTCCCAGAGAGCTCTCTTACCCCTCCCACCATGTCAGGACACAGGGAGAAAACCTTGGTTTTAAGATTGACTTATACTAGTTTATGACATTAGGCAGTTGAATAGCCTCTCTGAGTCTCAGCTTCTCTGCTATAAAATGGAAATACAAACAGTGTCTGCTTCATAGCATTACTCTAAGGGTGAATAAAGAGAACACAGGCAAGTGGCCTGGTATGTTTCTGAAGGTCCCATCATGTGTCAGGCACTGTGCTAGGCTCTGAGGATTCAAAGACAAGTGAGTTTTGCCTCCATTACCTCTTTGGACTGTACAACCTCCATGATCCTGTTTCCCCATCCACCAATTTGTTTATAAAACCTGATTCTCAGGTATATATACCTTAACATGCAAATATTTTACTGGGAAATCAAGCCACAAAGCAGTTGTATCATGTGATTCCATTCTTATAATTGACAGCCTTTCTGTCAGTGAGGAAGTAGGCCCTCATCAGACACCCAATCTGTTGGCACCTTGGCCTTGCACTTCCCAGCCCCCAGAACTGTGAGGAATAAATTTCTATTGTTTATAAGCCACTGAGTCGATGGTGTTTTGTACAGCAGCTTGAATGGACTAAGACAGCTGTGTTGGGAGTGGGCAAGGGGAGGGTGCGGAGGGCGATAGCTCATGCCTTGCCCTCCACGGAAATGATGCTACTTCTCTCTCCCTTATCTCCCACCTCTTATTACACAGATAAGAATGGTGTTGCATTGGGAAAGGTCAAGATGCAGACAAAATGGGCTAGAAGGCTGTGGACAAGGGGGCAGGGGAGAGGGGAAGAGCCCACTCTGGTGAAGTGCTGAGGAAGCTTTTATGGATTTTGGAGAGTTAGGTGTGGATAGAAAACTCTGAGGCCTTACCAGAGTCTGCCATGTGTCTACCCAGTCCCAATTCCTTTCTCTCCTAGGCTTGCAGCTTTTCTTGCAGTTAGATGGGTCCATGGTCCAATTCTGGCTGATGGACTATGGGTGGCAGTGATGTACATTGCTTCCAGACCCTACAACTCCCCATGCAAAGCTCCATCCTCTCTTTCTTCATCTGCTGGCTGGGTGGAGAGGACGCTAAGGATCTCAGGAAAGCCAGAGATACAGGTAGAAGGGCTTTCAGCCTTGAGCCATGACCTAGAGGAGAACAATTAAGCCAGAAATATCCACAGTGCTCTCTTGCAGTTCATTCATTTGTTCCCTCATTCACTTATTTCCCAGTTCTTGCTGAGTGCCTTCTCTCTTCTAAGAGTTGGCAGGGGAGGGCATGGTCCCTGCCCTCAGATATAACTGGAGTGTGTGTTTGTCAAAAGAGATGCAAAGAGAGAGAAGGCAGGGGCTGGGTCTTGGGCAAATGGAAAGGGGCCTTGGTGAGCATGGTGAAGAATTTGCATTTTATTCTGAATAAGAGTGCAATGTTACTGACAAATCCAGGCAGAAGAGTGAGGTGCTCAGAGTTGCCTTTTTGAAAGACCCATTGGCTGCTCTGGGAAGAAACACCAGAGTGAGCAAGAGAGGGGACCACTTAGGGGGCCTATTGTCGCATCTGTGTTTGCTCCTGCAGCATTTTCTTCTCTTCCATTCAAACAATGATGCCAATCTTTGAGATTCCTTATCTCAGGGGAAACTGAGAACTGGGTTGGGTTGAGACAGAGAAGCTGCTGGAAGACAGAGAACATCTCAGTAAATTTTCTGAAAGCTCCAATTGCCAAACTTTGATGTCTACAGTTTTCAGAATCCATACTTATCCTGAGGGCAGTGATTTTCATGATCTAGACTTCTGGAACCTCTCTCATTCTCCTACATTTCTTAGAGATTAGGGATAGGAATTCTTCAAGGTGAGTGGAGTAAATAAATAACATGTGCTTTGAAGATAGATAGATTTGGATTTGAATCCTGCTCCATATACTTTTCAGCCTTGTGACACAGTGTAAATTGCATGGCTTCTCTGATTCTGTCTTTATAAATGATCACACAAGACAAGGCACGAAAAAGCCATGGGCTCATAGTAAGTGCTAACACAGGGTGGTCTACTCCCTCCTTCTCTTCCTTCAGCTTGGGTTGGAGGCATGAGATTTGGCCATCAGGCCACTGTGCACAGAGCCTGGACTTTGATGCCTTATATTCTAGGCTAAAAGCTCTAGAGGGTTCCTTTGTTGCCTCAATTAGGTGAAGAAGGTAGGGAGGGTGAAAACAGGCAGTGAGATGCAAGGTAGAGAGGAGACCACAACACTGACCAGAAAGACAAATCACTCCTGAAAACTAGCAGCAGGAGCCCTGTGCAGAGTGTGCCTTTGTTATGGGCCGAAATGTGTCCTCCGCCTCCCTCAAATTCATATGCTAGAGTCCTAACCCCCAACCCAGTACCTACAAATAGGGCTGTTTGGAGATACGGTTTTACAGAGGTAATGAAGTTAAAATGAGGTCATGAGGATGGGCTGCAATCCGATATGACTGGTGTTCTTCCAGGAAGAGGAAATTTGGATATGTACAGAGGAAAGATAATGTGAAAAGGTACAGTGACGATGACCTACAAGCCAAGGAGAGAGGCATTAGAAGGAACCCAACCTGGCCACACTTTGATCTTGGACTTCTAGCCTCCAGAATAGTGATGAGATAAATTTCTGTTGTTTAACCATCCAAATCCTCCTTCTCCTTGTGCTTACCTGTCCTCCTTTGTGCCCACAAAAGACCCTCCAACCAGGTGTCTACATCAGCCCTTGTGACACTTTGGGGACATGCATATGCCTTCTCTGTCAATCCTTTGAGGTCAGGAACTGTGTCTCACTTGTCTTTAAATACCAGAGCCTAGTACAGTGCCTGACACATGATGGGACTTTCAGAAATGTACCAGGCCACTTACCTGTGTTCTCTTTATTCAACCCTTAGAGCAATGCTATGAGACAGATACTGTTATTATTTCCATTTTATAGCAGAGCAAACTGAGGCTCAGAGAGGTTATTCAACTGCCTGACATCATAAGCTAGTATAAGTCAATCCTAAAACCAAGGCTTTCTGACTCCAATTCTGACATCATTCTAGATCCTACTGCCACTACACGGCACCACCAGACTGATTTTTGCCCCCAGAGTCTCACCTCGTTTGGGGTTGGACCCTCTTTCCTCCGTGATTTATTATCCAAGAACTGAGATTTAGTAGAAAGAACATGGGTTTTGAAGCAAGGGAGTGAGATTTGAGTTTTGCCTCCATTACCTGACTCTTTGGACTGCACAACCTCCATGATCCTCAGTTTCCCCATCCACTAATTTTTCAAATAAAATCTGATTCTCAGGTATATATGTCTGAGAATGCACAGGCCACAAAGCAATTGTATAATGTGATTCCATTCTTATAAACATTATTATTAATAATAAATGTTGATAAATATATAGTAAAGTGCCTTGGGTATATCCACCAAAGTATTAATAGTGATTGTCTCTGAGGGTAAAACGGGGCATTTTCACCCACAATATTGTTTGATTTTTGTCCCTATTTTGTGGTCAAGGAAACTGAAGTTTATGTAACTTGTCCAAGGTCATGTGTAGGGTTTTTGTTTGTTTGTTTTTTGTTTTTACAATAAGCATGCATTACTTTTCAAATAATAAATCAATAAAAATAAACAAAAAAGGTGAAGTGAAATGGCTTGCTCGAAATTGCTGAGTACAGTGCCTCACACTTTACAGTTCTCAGTAGTTGTTGCATGTTCCTCCACAGATGCTGACTCTTCTCTGGGGGGAAAGGGAGGACAAGAGCTTGAGCACAGAAAGCCACAGCCAGACAGAGGAGAAGAAATTGGGGCACTGTGGGGTTCCCGTCTGATGGCTTGGGAATAGCAAAGCAGCCTTCAGTCCTGGAATCCCAAAATAGTTGTGTTTCTTGACCTCAAAGATTTTAGAGAAAACCTCTCTTCCCATGGGCTCTGGGTAGAGCACTTTTCTGGGAAAGAGAGGATGTAAAGGCATATTGTCAGGTTCCTTGTTAATATTAATCTCTTAATTCCCATCATTTTGTTTTAACAATAAGGAATGAAATTTTAAAAATGATCTTTGAAGGATAAGCTTTTTTCAGTCTCAGGGGTTCAGAACAAGCTGCTGGTGCATATAAAGACTTTTGCCAATTCATTCTTGGTGTGAGCCCTGGAATGGCAGGTGTGAAGTGTCCCTTGCTAAGAGAGCAAGAATCTCCACATGTCTCTGCTACTCCCATATGCAGTCACAATGATGGGCTGAATCATCCTCACCTCTTTTCAAATGTCAAGGTTTTAGCAAGAGGTCCTATAGTAGTTTCCAATATTTTGGATTTCATGGACCAGGGAATATGAAAAGAATATTTTGAGGACAAACACAAGGCTTCCAACTTTTTATTTTGCCAAGTAAGGACATGAAGCCAAAAGAAATCAAACAACCATATTGGCAGCAGAGTTATTTTAATGCTTCCTGTCCATAGGAAAGGCATGATTTCAAAGAAAAGTCCATCTCAAGAAAAGGTGGTTAACAGTCATGCAAGGGTATAAAACATTTATTGTGGAACAGTGAAACTGTCATTAGCACAGACCAGCAGCACTTTGTGGTAGACATTTGGGAGTCATGATGTCATGGCTAAGGCCTTTGGATGAGGTCGATCTGGCTTCAAAACATATCTGAGCAACCTGTTTGCTTTGTGGCCTTAAGGAAGCCAAGATACCTCTTTAAGCCTTAAACTTCTCATCTATAAAATGGGGAAAATAAGACTGCATGATTGTTGTAAGGATTGCTTGAGTTAACTCATGGAAGGTGCCCATGCACAGGGTGGTCCCTTGCATAGACAATTGCTGAATCCATGTTCATTCCCTTGACTTATTTTTTTCTAACTAAAAAATTGCTAGAAATGTGTGAAGACGCAAGGAAATGAAGGTACCATAGTTATGGCCTCTAGAATTCTGGAGGAATTTCTTCAAAGTTTTAAATAAGACGTTGGGGCTTAAGTGAATGTACTCCATTCTCCATTGGGCATCTGGAAGGATAAGAATGTGGTGATGGGAGAAGGTTCTTGGGGTCTTGATTGTTATTTCATGATGGGGCACTTTAAAATGGGACATGGGAGTGTACCACTCAAATATTCCCAAGAATCTTATCCTAGGTAGGTGATTTCAGTTCCACCACCTATCTCCTGAGCTCTTACTCTATATCCAACTGATTATTAGATATCTCCATTTGGATATCTCACAGATACCTCAAACCAGTGCCACCTTTCTTTCTTAGCTTGCTTCTCCTCTGTTCATCTCACACCAATTGACACTACCATCCACTTATTCTCTTAGGCTAGGAATTCTCTTATTTTCTATATCCTGCCTTTCCACTTTTCTTACTTTCATTCCCAAAGCACAACCAGGCACAAGGCCCAGCCTTACTAAATCTCTCTTGAATCTGTTAACTTTCATTAATCCCACTGGCCCATCCTTAGCTAATTGTTTCCACTTTCAGATCCCCCACCCCAAATCCATCACAGCCACAGTTATTTTTCTAAAGCCAATTGTATGGCTCTCCTGCCTAAAGACCTTCCATGGCTCCCCATCACTTCAAGGGTTAGAAGAAAGCAACCTAGCAAGAAAGCACTCAAGATCTGACTTCTGTCCCTCACCCCTGATCCTTTGACACAGCTCTCCTCCACATGCATCCATGGCTAAAATAATTGTGCTAGAAAATCACTTTCGTCTGCATATTAGCAGCTCTCTCGTGAGCCCAATGCCCCGTCTCCCTCTCTTGTCCACTTGGTGAACGTCGTACCCTTAAAGATATAATTCAAAAGTCACTTCCATGGCGCCTTCCTGACTGCTCTTCTGCCAGGTAGAGAGCATTCTCCCTCCGTTGAGTCTCCACAACATTTTGTTTGGCTTGCATCCTAGTAGAACACAGTGGTTAACTGCGTGAGTTTTGTGGGGAGCTGAGGTTCAAATCCAGCTCCACCACTTGCTAGCACTGTGAGTAAATGATTTAACCTGCGTAAGCCTTAGCATTCTCAGGCAGAAAATGAGGGATAATAATACTAATACACCTATCTCCTAGGGCTACTGTGAGGATTAAAATAAATAATGTGGTGAAAGCATGTATCACGGTGCCTGCTACAAAAGTATGCTCTCAATAAATATTAGCTATGATAATATTTTATTATAATTGCTTATGTGCCATCCATCTTCCTCCCCTCTCTCATGCTCCCAGCCCTGAATTCCTTAAGGGTTGGGCCATGTTTTATTTATCTTTGTGCCCTGTATCTAAGCAGCCAGCTCAGGAACTATTACAAAATAGGTCCTCTGTTTTAAAATTTCCATTCATTTATTTTTCTCTTTTGCTTTGTTAAAAAGTGTTGTGGAGGAGGTGAATAGAATCATGGGAAGAAAGGCTGGCAGAAACTAGGATAACCCAGCTGATTTTTGGAGGCTGAAAAGAGCTCTATTCACTGGTTGAGAGGGGAAAACACTCTAGACTAGGGAGGAGCAGGAGAGCTTCCATGGGCAAGGAGGGAGGGCAGAAGCAGCAGCAGAGAGGGGGTGTGGTGTGAAATCCCTTCTGGGATCCAGTAGAAAAGAAGGGGATGTGGGGGCCTGGGTTTGGGAAACAGTGTTAAAAACCATTGCCCTCTGGGATCCCAATTTTTCCATGGCCTATATCCCAGGGAATTGAGAACTATTGGATTTGTTCATTCCCTACATCTAGGGTGACCAACTTGTCCTAATTTGCCTAGAACTTTCCCAGTTTTTGTAATAAAAGTCCCATATCCTATGGCTCCTCATCAAAGGCAGCCCAGGATAGTCGATCATCCTATGTATAGCTGTGGTGGGGATTAGACATAGAGATTACGTAAAATTTTATCAGAAATTCAGAAAGATCAACTGCAGATTTCCTAAATCTTAGCAGAGGCAAACAACAGAGATCTCGCCTTGTTGTCTTCTAAAATATAGAACCTTTAACCTTGCACTTTTCAGGGCATTCTCCCACCTCTTATCTCATTTGATCTGAATAATTTTTTAATTATAAAAATATTATATATATAAATATGTATGCAAACATATGTAAATGTTATACATATTTATTAAGTGCTAAATATACATATTTATGCTTGATTACCTAGAAATTCATATTTTCATTTTTCTCCCATTACTAGGTGAAGAAGGCTATAACAAAAATGGCATAAAAGTGCCTAAAACTAGTAAGGAAAATTGATTTTCACTTAGAAGCCAACCATGATCAATTGGTAGAAGCTGCCTATGATGCTGTGTAGAAACGTTCAAAGGCAGCCTCTGGGCTTGGTGATGCAAGAGCCATAGTTGTTTAGTGATGTCTGTCTTGAATAAGAGAGAGAGAAGTGGCAGTAGGAATATTATATATTTGGTATCCATGGTCTAATGACTGAACACACTTAAATTTTCAGTGCTTTCTTCCACTTCTTCAACCAGCTTCTTTCCACAGTGAACTGTAACTTCTGGTCAGATCTCATGATTCTTGATCTCATTCAGAAGTTGTGAATATTTCTATTTTCCCTGAAAGACTTTATCCTAAGTCACAATTCTCTTCTTTCTCACTTTCCTTTTTCTTGTACATGAGCACCTACATCTCTATCTTGTTTTTGGTAGTTGTAGCTTATTGACTCATCTTTTCACTAGAATCTTGGCTGATTGGCTTCAACAGACCTTCCTTTGCTGTGATATGTTCAGAAACTTAGAGACATTGTTAGTGTGACTATACTTCCTTTTCATCCTGTACTAGGCAGTGGTTATTTCTCCCAATAAAACATTTAAATTGTCTTTAGTCAATTCCTAGTTAACTTTAGCTCAACAATGTTTATTAATCATTTACGTTGTTCTATTTGCATTTCATCTTACTTTGTCTATCTTTTCTTGTGTTCTGTTGTTTGAAAATATCCTCCTGGGGAGATTTTTTATTTGATCATGATGGGACTTGATTTCCCTTCTTGCTTTAAATGATTAAACATCCAAATATATCAAGGTTTTTAGACTTTGGGTGTTAGATAGTACAGGACAGTATTCCTTATGGAAAAAAGGGAAATGAAGTGAGGCCTGTGATTGTTCCAGATCATTTCCTGGAGAGGGCTTCCAACTAGTGCAGAGAAGCAAAACCCAGTTAGAGACCAGAGAGTTCACATAGAGAGAAAACAGAATTTAGATTTCAGGGCAACCAACTTTGCTAGAATTTTCAGAGAGAAAATACCAGAGAGAGTGAGAGAGAGTACACATGTAGGGATGTGTGTGTGTGTGTGTGTGTGTGTGTGTGTGTGTGTGTGTGTGAGAGAGAGAGAGAGAGAGAGAGAGAGAGATATCTTGATTGCAGAGGGATATTTTGAATCTTTAATTGATTACTGATCTGCAAGTATGTATAAGGAAACTACCCATAGTTGAGGAAGAACCTCTGGAAAGGAATATGCTTTATAACTCATACAGGGCTGGGAATAGTTTGTGCTTCCATAAGCCATAGTGGAAAGAATTCCTAATATATGTGGATGAGGAAAACATGAACTATTCCAAGCCCTGTATGAGCTATAAAGATTGTTATGCCCATTTCTTTCCAGAGGAAAAAAAACCCCAACATAAGAATTACATCATACTTCTTCTTGTCAGAAATCATGCAGGCTTAAAGATAGTAGAAAAAAAATCTTCAAAGTGCTGAGAGGAAAAACAAGAAAACTGTCAACCTAAAATTTTATACTCAGCAAAAGTATCTAGTGAAAATAAAAATGAAATAATAATTTTTTCCAGGAAAACCAAAGCTAAAAGATTTTATCACCATTGGATCATCACTAAAAGAAAGGAAATTCTTTAGGAAGAAGTAAAATAATAGCAATTGGAAATTTAGATCTACACAGGGAAATGATGAATACCCAAAATGGCAAATACAGCTTTCTAACTGAAAAAATTTCTCTAAAAGATAATTGACCTCTCAAAAACAACAAAAATGTGTTGTGTGGTTTGTAATATGGAAGTAAAATGAGCCAAAAAACACTAATAGGAAAATGGAGGCCTACTGTTGTAACATTCTAAAAATATACATGCAGTAGTATAATATTATTTGGAAGTAGACCATGATAATTTAAAATGTATACTTTAAGCCTTAGAGCAGCCATTAAAAGAAATAAAGAAACCCAACAAAACACAGAGGCTTAGCCTAGAAACAAAAAATAAAGATAAAATGGAATGAGAAAAGTACTCAATTAATACAAAAGAAGGCAGAAAAAGAGGAAAAAGAAGCAAGAAACAGATGGACAAATAGAAAACAAATAGCAGTATGGTGGATTTAAACATACCTATATTAATAATATCATTATATGTCCCTACTCTGAGCACTCCAATTAAAAGGCAGAGATGGTGGATGCGGTAGCTCATGCCTGTAATACGAGCAATTTGGGAAGCCAAGGCAGGAGGATCACTTGAGGCCAGGAGTTCAAGACCAACCTGGGAAGCATAGTCAGACCCTGTCTCTAAAAAAAAAAAAAAAAATAGCTGGGCATGGTGGCATGCACCTGTTATTTCCAGCTATTTGGGAGACTGAGGTGGGAGGATTGCTTGAACCCAGGAATTCAAGGCTGCAGGGGCATGGTGGCATGCACCTGTTATTTCCAGCTATTTGGGAGACTGAGGTGGGAGGATTGCTTGAGCCCAGGAATTCAAGGCTGCAGTGAGCCATGATTATGTCACTGCATTCCAACTTGGATGACAGAGACCCTGTCACAAACAAACCAACAGACAATAAAAGGCAGAGATAATGACTGATTAAAAAAGTAAGATGACCCAGCAATATGCTGTCTACAAGAAACCCATTTTAAGTGTAAAGAAACAGAAAAAAGTAAAAGGATGGAAGAGGATATTTCATACAAACAGCAATTAGAATAGAAGCAAGTAGTTCTAACAACATTCACAAAGTAGATTTCAGAGCTAAGAATATGTTTTAGTCGACTTGTGTTGCTGTAACAAAATACCATAAATTAGGCAGCATATAAAGAACAGATATTTATTTGTCACAGTTTTGGAGGCTGGGAAGTCAAAGATCAAGGCACTGGCAGAATCAGTGTCTAGTAAGAATCGGCTCATTTTCTGATTCATAGATAGCACATTCTTACTGTCTTCTCATTCAGTGAAAGGAGTGAACAAGCTACCTTGGGCCTCTTTTGTAAGGCACTAATTCCATTCATGAGAGCTCTGGTCTCATTACCTGGTCAGGTTCCAAAAGGTTCCTCCTCCTAATACTATCATCTTGGGGGTTTAGGGTTTTAACATAAAAATTTTGGGGGGACACAAAACTTAAGACCATAACAGAATATTAGGAGAGAAAAGAGCCATTTAACAGCAATAAAATCATCTGTTTTTTAAGAGCACATAACAATCTGAAATAGGTATGCACTTAATAACAGATCTTCAAAATATTTGAAGCAAACATAACTAGAACTGAAAGGAGAAATAGACATATCCACAGTTATAGTTGGATATTTCAATACTATTCTCTCAATAATTAATAGAACAAATAGTAAATCAGTAAGATATATAAGATCTTAACAACATAATCAACCAACTTGGCCTAATTGATATTTATTAAGCACACCACTTAAAACCAGAAGAATACCAGATTCTTTGTGAGTGTTCACAGAATATTCATCAAGGTAAACCATATTCTGGAACATAAAACACAGTTTAATAAATTTAATAGAATTGAAGTTATGCAAAATAGTTCTCTGATCACAAAAGCATAAACTTGAAACCAATAACAGAAAGATACCTGGAAATTTCCAAAGTATTTGGAAATTAAACAACACATTAAAAATAATCCATAAATTAAAGAAGAAACTTAAAAAGTAAAAATTTCAAACTGACGGCAAATGGAAACATCAAATTTGTGGGATGCAGCTCAAGCAGTGCTTAGAGAGAAATTTATTGCATTAAACACTTATATTGGGAAAAAAATCTTTGAATCAATGATGTCAGCTTCCATTACAAAAAAATACAAAAAAATAAACTGAACTTAAAGTAAGAAGGAGAAAGAAAATGACAAATATGAGAGCAAAAACCAATGAGTCAATAGAGAAATACAGAAAAATAAATGGGGCCAAATGCTGATTTTTTGCATACACTAATAAGGTTAATAGACTTTTAGCCAGATTGACCAGGAACTTAAAAAGAGGACATCCTACAGTCATTAAAATGGCAATAGAAGAATGCTATGAACAGTTACATGCCAATACATTCTACAATTTAGATGAAAGAGACAACTTTCTTTAAATATACATACTCCCAAAACTCATACAAAAAGAAATAGATAATCTGAATAGCTATATATCTATTAGACAAATTGGCTTCACAGTTAAACGCTTTTCTCCATGGAGCCTAGATGCCACCTCAGAATCGTTTTCAACACAGCCTTCCAGGCAGGAACAAACAATCAGTAGGACTTGACTCACTGGACATACCTTGTATGTTCTTCTTGCATTACGTACTTCTGGGGACTCTTTTCAGCTCTGATATGATGACTTTAAGAAAATATTAACCAATAATGTTTTCACTTTGACATGAGATAATGATTTAACTCAAGAGTGTATAGCTCTAATGGTGAAATTTCTGGCACTGGAACCTGTAGGAGGAAGTATTTTGAAGGAACCTGCCAGGTCCTTGCAAAAATGTCCATTCTTTTGTTGACTTGTTATTTGGAAATATAAAATATTGCTCCTTTGTCTCATGTATACGCAGGAGATATAATTATCCTACTTTCTGAAGGTGATAGGTTTCAGAGATATTGATAAAAAGGCAAGTTCTACAGGGAAAAAATATGGGTCTTAGAGTCATGCAAACTCATCTTCAAAATCTTGCTTTGCACTTTTCTGATTTTAGGAGGCTAGCAAACATTTCCTGAGTATCTACTCTGTGCCAGTCCTGGGCTAAATACTTCCAGCTTTATTCTATGGATGGGGAAACTGAGGCTGAGAGAAAGTGATTAGTAACTTACAAGCTGTGGGGCTTTGAATACATTTTTAACCTCTCTAATTTTGCATTTGCTCATTTGTGAAATGTGGCTGATAAAGTCTACCTGCAGGGTTAAATACTTGTGAAAGTGCCTAGTAGCTGGCAGATGCTCTCCAATGTCAGCTCTTCCTTCCCTTTTCTTGGTAGAAAGGCTGGCTGAGCAAAGAAAGCCTTGGTTTAAGGTCCTCAGGGAGAAACACATCTTTGTTCTGTGCTCTGAAATCCCTGGTGCCCACAACTTAATAGACTTACAATTGGTTAATTTTCTCTTGACATTGATCAGCAATGGGTCACATCTGGCACCCGCTGGCCTGGCCCTGAGGGGGAGCTGCAAGATGCCTGGCCTGGCCTCCCTAACCAGAAATTCAATAACTTTTTCATATAAATTGTTCGTAAGAGAAAACTTCTTGTTTTCAGCAGTTGTCGCTGTTTCAGCATTTTTCTGTACAAGATGAAAAACTTTTGCATTGAGCAAAATACAGATTTATGGTCAATAAAGTGAAGTTTAACAGTTTATAGAGGCTATACTTTCTTTCTTAAAAACTGATATTAAAAGCTATTTTTCCCAGTCTTTGTAAAAATGGTTCCTCTATCAATCAGGATCCCAGTTTGTTTAAATGATAGAAGAATTAGGAAAAACTCTCTCATCAGGGAGTCTTCCAACACATGCCTATCATCAACTTCTGTCCTAGGGCTTTGGAGAGATAGGGGATATTTCTTGAAACTGAAGGAGTCAACCTGGAAACCAGAAGTTTCTTGGAGCCAGAGCAAGCTGAATCTCAGATGGGGCATGAAGAGGAAGATGTTCCTCTTTTATCCAATATCTGTCTGGTATCATTTGTTTACTCAGCAAATGTTTACTGAGTACCTAGTATGTGTTAGAGCCTGAGCTGGAGGCTAGCAAACATTTCCTGAGTATCCACTCTGTGCCAGTCCTGGGCTAAATACTTCTGGGATGCACTGGGATGACAAAGGTCTGCTTCCTACTCTCAAGGTGCTCACGGTTGAGGAAGCGAGTCAAGCAGACACGGTGACAGTGGAGTCCTGAGTGGTTATTAAAAAATGTTGAGGAAGAGCATCTCCCCCAGACTGAGGGCATCTGCAGAGACTTCCTGGAGAAGGTCATGTCTCAACTGAGTCCTGAAAACAAGTGAGGGAGGTGGCAGCCAGGGAGGGAAGGGCAGTCTAGGCAGAAGCAGCAGGATGGCGTAAGAGCTGGTCTCCCTTCCAGGATCAGTTTCTTCCAGGGTAGACTAGGAAGCAGAGGTTTGGTAGCTGGCATCTGCCCCAAGGGTCCCATTCATTTGCAGCTCCCTGCTCTGGGCTCATCCTGGCTGCTCCCAGCTGTGCCATGGACCCCTGCTCATCCCAAGAGTCTGAGAGGTGTCTACATCGATGTGAGGCTGTTCTTCACAGGCGCCAGGGTGAGGAGACCATTCTTCCCTTTCCTGCTCTCTGTACCTCCGTTCCCTTTCACCTGTCCACCCTACAAGGCTATCAGAGCATGGTAGGCTTTACTGGAGTGTTTGAAGGAAGTGGACAGAAATAGCAACATAGGAGAAAATGTTTAAAATTATGCAAAGTGTGACTGTCCAGAGAGTTCCAGAAAGAATAGTGTACCAATAATAAGAAGGGTACTCTGAAGGGGTTTCTGAGGCTTGGTCCCTTTCTTTAGGTCTATTCCTTCCTTCTTGCCTTATTCTATTTTATTTTATTTTTAAGACAGAGTTTTACTCTGTTGCCCAGGCTGGAGTGCAGTGATGCACTCTTGGCTCACTGCAACCCTCACCTCCCCGGTTCAAGTGATTTTCCTGCCTCAGCCTCCTGAGCAGCTGGGATTACAGGTGTGCACCACCACACCTGGATAATTTTTATAATTTTAGTAGAGTTGGGCTTTCACTATGTTGGCTAGACTGGTCTTAAATTCCTGACCTCAGGTGATCCACCTACCTCAGCCTCCCAAAGTGCTGAGATTACAGCCGTATGCCATTGCACCTGGCCTATTCCTTACTACTTGTAAAAGAAAAAAGTCATTCTCTGTAAGTCTCTCTGGTGTCTGGTACCAGTTACTTCCCATATTCAGGCAACCCCATATCTCTGACCTGCGGACATTGAATCCCCACTCCCACCCCCATGAACGCCACAACCACTCCCACATAACATTCATCTACCAACAACTAGTACTTCTGAGAGAACTGCCTAGCTCTTTCCTCATTGCAGCACGTGGTGCACAGCTTTCCTGGCTCACAAAGGGGACAGCCCTTGACATTTTTATGCAGAGCACTGTAGCCTCTTTTTGGTTCCTTCTGCTTTTAGTCTGCCCAGGGCTTACCAGTGCCTGAAAAGGGAAGGCTCCATTGCTGGCTACCTCTTAACTGCACAAAGACAGAGGCTAAAGCTCTGAAATATAATTTTCTTTACTTTAGGTCAGTTGAAATCCTTAGGGCAATTTCTTGCCCCCCCGGGTTGAGAAAACTCCTAGGTGCTGATGGGATGGGAGGATGCTCTTCCCACACCATTCAAGAGAAATAGAACATGGGCCACATGTGTCACTAAAAATTTCTAGTGTTCCAATAGCCAAGATTTGAAAGCAATCTAAGTGTCCATCAACAGATGAATTAGATAAAGAAAATGTGGTACTTACATACAATGGAGTAATATTCAGCCATGAAAAAGAATGAGATTCAGTCATCTGCAACAACAGGATGGAACTGGAGGTCATTAGGATAAGTGAAATAAGTCAGGCACAGAAAGACAAACATTGCATGTTCTCACTTACTTATAGAATCTGAAAATCAAAACGATTGAATCAGTGGAGACAGAGAACAGAAGGATGGTTACCAGAGGTGGAGAAGGGTAGTGGCAAGGTTTAGGTGGGAGGTGGGGATCATTAATGGTACAAAAACAGAATGAATGAATGAGACCTACAATTTGATAGTACAACAGAGAGACTATAGTCAATAATAATCTAATTGCACATTTTAAAATAATGAAGAGTATAATTAGATTGTTTGTAACACAAAGGACGAATGCTTGACAGAATGGATGCCCCATTTTCCATGACATGATTATTATATATTGCATGCCTGTATCAAAACATCTCACGTATCCCATAAATATGTACGCCTACTATGTACCCACAAAAATAAAAAATTATAAAAAACACAAGGATAAGTTTCTGCACATTAAAAACAAAATTTCTAGTGTCCACACATTAAAAAAAGTAAGAAGAAGCAAGTGAAATCAATTAATCAAATGTGGATATAAATTAGCCTAAATATCGTTTGAACATGTAATCAATACAAAATTACCAGTGGAGATATTTTGCATTCTTTCTTTTCATACTGAGTGTTCAAAATCCAGGGACCGTTCTGCACTTACAGTACAGTTTGATTTAGACTAGGTACATTTCAAAGTGCCCAGTTGCTCTGTGTGTCTCATGGTCATGGCATTGGACAGCACTGAGATAGAGTCTAAGTGCCTGTGTGCGCACAGACTGTGGGGAAGGGGTGGGGGGATGGGGGTCGAGGAGAGAGGCTTCAGAAATGAGGCTTCAGAGAGATACTTTTGTTGTTGGAAAACATTTTGACTTTATCCTGAAGACAATGGAGCAGACATAGAAGGGTTTTACATAGAGGAGAGTTGTGATCTGGCTCACGTTAAGATCTTCTGGCTGCACAGAGAGGATCTTGGAGGAGGCAAATAAGTTTGAAGGCAGGAAGTTTTAACTGGGAGAACTGCTTCCTGGAGAGAAGGGAGGCTTACTTGGTGTGGAGAGAGGTGATTGGATTCTAGACATGTGAGGGAGGTAGAACCTATGAGACATGTTGGATGTGGTGGTGTGAGAGGGAGCTGGAGTCATGGATAACACGTTCTGCCCTGTGCGATGGGGTGGATGCTAGTGCCACTTACAGAAACACAGAACAGGAGGGATGCCAGGTTTGAGGGTGGAAGATGAGTGGGGCAGTTTAGGACATGGGAATCTAAGAGTCCTTACCACATCCAAGCAGAGGTGTCACTCAGGAAAATGCACTGGTAGACCTGGAGAGAGAAGCGTGAGTTGGAGGCAAGATTTGGCTCTTGCTGGTTATGGGGTTTCCCAAAAAATGTCTCTGACTCCAGTGGGACTTTTGAAGGTGTCTACCTCCTAAGCCTGTCCTGAAAGTTGGTAGTGACAGCACTGACCTTATGGTGCTTAGCACAGAGTCCTGCACATGCTGGGTGCTCTGCAAATGTGAGCTGTCTGATGGTGATGCTGGTTGTATGGGGTCCCTCCTGTTCAGGCCCTGCATCCTAGATGTTTGATTTCATTCGGCTTGGCCATTTGGAAAAGGTCTGAGACAGGGGGCTGGTTGGGGGGTACTGGGGCCTGGAATGAAGGGACCCAAGCTGAGGCTTGGAAACCAGCAGCTCATTGGCTCCCCCAGCCTGGACACCAGCCTCCTGGCCCACACCTGATTCTTTCTCACCTTAGGTCAGTCACCAGCTTCCATCCAATTTTAGTTTTCTTTGCCCTGAAATCCTTTAGTTGTTATTGGGGTTGCTCTGCTACACTGCCTAGACCCCTCATTCAGAAATGAAGGACTGATTCTACCAGCTGCTGGGCAAGTTGTCAGCTGATAGCTCTCAGCTGTCAGCCCTCTCTAGAAATTGCACTGGCTGAAGACACTCCCAGCATCCAAGGTCACACCCCTTCCGGGGTCAGCCCACATCCAGTGACTGGTTGAGGTAGGGCTATAACAGCCTGACCCACTTACCCCAACTTGGGATGGCTTTAAAGGATCATCCACCTTTAGAGCTCCACTTGGGATCAGCTGAGATTGCCCTGTTGTGACTGCATTGCTGTCTGTCTCTCCCTCTGCCCATTCCTGCTGCCTTTCCCTGTAGGTGTGGATGCAAGAGCACTCCCCAATAAACCTCCCATATCCAAATCTCTATCTCAGTGTCTGTCTCATGGAGCACTCGGCTTGCAACACTTGGCTTTGTCATTGGTTGCAGCCATGAAATTACAGTGCAGGTCGGATGCTATTGGTAAATACACACACACACACTCTCTCTCTCTCCCTCCCCTTTGTCTCTCTCTCTCCCTCCCCTTTGTCTCTCTCCCTCTCTCTCTCTCCTCTTCACCCCCTGTCTCTCTCCCACCTAATCTTAGGCATTCACTCATTTGGTCACCAGGTTTCATCTCGGGACATCCCATAACACTGCACTATTCTTAAATGTATCCCCTTGCTCTCTTCTTCCCATCCCATCTCCCCCCACCCTCCTTTCACAAGATTAAGCTCCAACCCATAACGAAACAACTCTTAACCTTTAGGGTTTTTTTTTTCCTTTCTCAGAGTTCTGTGTCCCCTGCAAATCGGGCCAGAGTCAGAAAAGACATCTTGGCATTCTCAGCCTTGGTCCCCCTCATCCTTCTCATCCTCTCCAATGCACCCTGAGCCTGTGAGGTGGAGAGGGCATTTGAGGGCTGTGTCCCTGTAGTCCCTCAAGCCGGGCCTTGGGGGGCGGGCTAAGATTTCTGCAAAGATCTTGAATCTGAAGAGCCTAAGTCGTAGCTCACGTCCCCACTGAACAATGAGGCTTGATGAACGGGGTGTGATGTGCAATTGCTGATGAATATCAAGCTGATTCCCTATGACTCTCAACGTGGTGCATGTGCGAGTGCAAAGCTGTGTTGTCCCGGGAGGGCTCAATATGAGCTCCAAGTTTCCCAACTTCCTGGCCTCAAAATTGATATGTACAAAGGAAAAAAGGAGAAGATGCAAAACCCGCAAAGCAATATTTCCCAAGGCGAAGCCTGACATTATGACCGTCTCTTTAAGCACTTGAATTGCATATATATATTTTTTCCCCCAACTGCATCTTCTGACTGACAAAGCTCTTTCTTGCCAAAAGCAACTGTTATAAAATTATGACTTGCGCATATATAATGTTTGTGTTCAACAAGAAAACAGAAATGCCACCTTATTTTGTGGTTACAGCTGCACAATTCACATCCGGCAGGATTGATCATATTAAGGTTATGCAATCATCTAATTGCAGAGACAAGCCTTGAGTAATAACTCCAAATGCTCGCACTTCAATCTGCACAGCAGAGTCATTGCCGAGTCCTGATTAGCGCCTGACAGCGTTTGGGCACCATTATCCGCTCTGGCATTGTCTAAATCTCCATTTCCAGCCGAAGCAATCTACCCACTAACTGATCTATGACAAACAGGCCCATAGCAGCAAAGCTGTTTGGGTTGCAGATACATATCTAACAAAACATGACTCTTTGGGCTGTTTCCAGCTTTTTGTAGCAAAGTTTTCCCCTTTCCCAGGAGAAAGCAGCCTCTTCCACCCCCATTCCGTTCCCTCCTCTCCCCTCATCGTCAGGAGGCTGTAGATGACTGGACAGGGAATCTGTAAAATCTTTACCGAATCAGCTCCTACTTGGATCTTGGATTTTGGCCCCAAGGTGGCTTTCTTAGAAAGGCAGCCTCACCACTCACCGGTGATACACGGTATCCCTGTGCTTTTTCTTTGTAGCACTTCAAATTGTTTGCAACCATGCCTGCAAGTCCTATGGGCTCCACTTTCAAATTATATCCAGAATCCAATCACTTTTCACTATCTTCATCACCAGGGCTCCCGCCACCCATGTCCTCCCCTGGATTATCACATCACTCTCCTCTCTGGTCTCCTAGCTTCCTCCTTTGTCCTGCATCTACTCTACAATCTATCCCCAATTCAGCCACAAAGTACTCTGTAAAAATGTCAATCAGATAATGGCATTATTCTACTCAAAACTCTGTAATCATTCCCTATCTCACTCAGAGTAAAAGCTCGCCTTTTCAATGGCTTTACAAGGCCCTGCATGATCTCAGTGTCCCTTCTCTGGCTGCATCACCTATCTCTTTCTAACCTTCTCAGACTACACTCTAGCCATGTTAGTTTCCTTGCTCTTCCTTGAACGTGCCAGACACACTCTGACCTCAGGGCCTTTGGACTTGATGTTCCTTTTTCCTGGAGCTCTCTTCCTTCAGTGAATCTACATGGTTTGCTTTCTCTTTTCCAGTGAGTCACTGTTAAAATGTCACTTTATCAGACACCTTCTTCTCTGGCTACCTTATCCAAATGGTAAACCACCCCAGTACTCCCTGGCTCCCTTACTGTGATCCATTTCTATAGCAGATACCTTCCTCTAACATACTGTACTTATTCATTTTGTGAACTTTTTGTCCACTCTTGAGTGTAGAGCAGCTCTCTCCAATAAAGCTTTCTGCACTGATGGGAATGTTCTACATCTGCTTTGTCTAGTATAGTTGTCACTAGCATATGTGGCTATTGAGCACTTGAAATTCAACTAGGGAAACTGAGGAACTGAGTTTTTAATTGGATTTAATTTAGATTTAAGTCATCACGTGTGGCCAGTGGCTGCTGTATTGAATAGCACAGGGCTAGACTATCTGTTCCACAAGGATGGGGATCTTCTGAAAAGCAGTTTAGAAGCATACGTCATAAACCTTAAAAATATTCCTGGCCTTTGCCCCAGTAATCTCACTTTCAGAAATTTATCCCAAGGAAAAGTTGTGTGTAGAAGAATGTTCACTCCACTGTTACCAATAACAGTATAAAACTGGAAATAATCTAAAAGTCCAGCAATAGGGGATTGAGCAAAGCAAATATGGTGCCCGTATGATGGAAATTGGGCAACTATTAAATTAGTATAGTAATTAGTGACATGGACAAAATGTTTGTGACATCTTATTGAATGATGAAGCTGACAAACTGTGTTTATGTCACAATCCCAATTTTAGGGGAAGTGTATATGATACATATAGTGATTTAAAAGGAAGAAACTCTACAGATGGAATTTCCTGTAATTTTTATTTTCTTTGACATGTTTTTCTATATATTTCACATCTTTTGCAATGAATATGTACATCTACTTACCAGAAAAATGAAGTAAACCTAACCTTTTGTGAATAAATAGTTTTCACCCTGTATTTCTGATTTGACATTGCCATTTGTAGATATAGAGGACGGGGACAAAGCTGGCATGAGCCCTTTGCTCTCCTTTTCAGTGATTTAAGTCCTACCTAGGCTGCTGCTGAGTGTCAACTTCTCCTTTTAAGAGATTCTGTTTCAATGGTTCTTAATTCCTTTTTTGAGCTTTGAGCAACCACGAGAAGGTTCTAATTCTTCCCCTTCCATCCTAGGATGTGGTGCATGGGGCAGTTTGTCCACCTTAGAGATACACACACAGAAACTTCCAGCTTTGGGCTGGAAGACTCTTGAGCAGATGACAACCCCACTGAACTCAGTGACTAGCTATAGTTTCTTTATGCAAATATAAGCTCACACAAATACGTTCTCACCTCCTTCCCTTTTTACACAAAAAGGCACATACTGCATACTGTTTTGAACCTTGCTTTTCTTACCTAATGACCTCAGTGGGGTTGTCATCTGCTCAAGAGTCTAGCACTGCATCTCTTCTGAGCTTTGATAACTTTGTTCTGGGCAGAAGCTTCCTTTCCCATTCACAGGCCTGATGGCTCATCTGGACCTACTGAAGCTTTTGGAAAAGTCCTTCCCTTTGTGCATTGTGGCAATGCCATTCCTCTGCCTGGGGTCCTTCATGGTTTGGTTCCTACTCAACTCTACAGCTTCATCTCTCACTGCTGCCCACTTGCACATACACAGTTCCTTAAGGGTTCCCTCAAAACCTATGCCAGTGCCTTTGCATAACCAGTTCTCCTGCCTGGAATGCCATTTCTGCATTGGATCTTGCCTCTGGTCTCCCGAGCACGATTTCATTTCTAGGGTTGCTCTATGGTTCCATACAATGCAATAGAGCACTTACCTGTCTCCTGTGCTGTGCTTGCAGGAAGCGTGAAGGAGAGGAAACAAGCCTTTGCTAAGTTCTTGCAATGTGTTAGGCACTTGGGAAAAGGCCCACTGTTGATCAGAGGAGACAGACAGGTGAGAGGGTCATTTCAATGCAGCATGACAAACATCTTAACTAAAGTGTAAACAAGATGGTATGGGAACAGTAATTTCTGCCCGGGTGGGATTAGCAGTGAGTAGTTTCAGGGAGAAGGTCAAGTTGGACCTTAGAAGAGCGATAATTTTCTTTTCTTTTTTTGTTTTTTTTTTTTTTTTTGACAGAAAGTCTCACCCTTTTCCCCCAGGCTGTAGTGCAATGGCATGATCTTGGCTCACTGCAACCTCCACCTCCCAGGTTCAAGAGATTCTCCTGCCTCAGGCTCCTGAGTAGCTGGGATTACAGGTGCCTGCCACCACGCGTGGCTAATTTTTTGTATTTTTAGTAGAGATGCTTTCACCATGTTGGCCAGGCTGCTCTTGAATTCCTGACCTCAGGTGATCCACCAGCCTCGGCCTCCCAAAGTTCTGGGATTACAGGCATGAGCCACCTTGCCCAAAAGAAAATTTTCATTTTAAAGTAGCTACCTAGCTATATTATAGTAGGCCAAGCTCCTTGCCTCTCTGAGCCTCAGTGGCCTTACTTCTAAAATGGACATCATAACTCAAGCTCTGGCAACCTCCCCGGGCCGTTTTTATAGAGCCCATAATATAGAAGGTGCTGCTGGTATCTCTTCCTTGATATTCTCTGTTCCAGCACATGTGACTCTCTGCCTGAGGGCTGGTGGGTCAGGAGTGCTATAGAGTTAATGAGGATCTTTGGCCAATGATTGATGGGAGTGGGTAAATAAATACCCCCATTCTCTCTCCCCGTAGATGGAATAACTTGGGGGAGCGCGTCTATACTGGCTCCTAGAGGTCTCCAGCAGGTTGAAGTCCTACTTACCCACGGTGGTAACTTTCTTGACCATGCATCCTTGATTGACTTCCTTCCCCTCCCAGTCTCACTTTCTCAGTCCCCTACTGGTGCTTCCTGGGACCACCTCCTAAATATACTACTTGCCCTGGAATCCTGTTTTCAGGTTCTGCTTCTAGGGTACCCAGCTGGTTTCCTATGGAAGCATGAGACATTGTTCCCAACCTCTCCCTCTGACATGCTCTGCCCCCCTCACCCTTCCCTTCTCTTTCCCTGACTATACTGTGTTTTCATGCAGGCTTGGGTTCATGATTATGACAAAAAAAAAGCGCTTCTGGAGCATAAAACCCATAGACAACAGTGACTCACAGAACACCTAGGCTCAGCAAAATGCAAAGAAAGGGTGGATTTTATTTTACAGTGTGTGTGGGAGCGATTCTCAGGGGCTGCCACCTAACACCAGTCCATCACCTCATTAGTTTTCCAGCCCTGGGGCTTTTGAAGTTGGCTGCTATGGGGGTGGGGTGGGACGGTGGGGGTATGATGGGAGCCAGATCCATGTGTCCTTTGTCGTCCCCAGTTACTTCAGGCTGGGATGAAAGGAAGGTCTATGCTTCTGGCCCTGCCCTCCCTGTCCCTCCTCCCTCTCAGGCCAGGATTCCCCTCCTGGGTGGGGCCTTTGGACAAGGGGCCCAATCTGTGGCTCTCACTCTCTGGCATGGGAAAACTGCTGGCTCAGCCACCCACATCAGCTTCTGCCACTTAGCCAGCTCAGCTCTTCCAGCCTGCTCCCAGGGGCCTAGATCTTTGGAATCAATTAGAATCAACAAACAGGCAGTAAGCACTCCATGGACAGTCGTTGGCCTGCCTTATCTCACAGGGTGGAAGGAGTGTGATCTGCTTTCTTCCGATGAGGAAACTGAGGATGGAAAAGAGGCATACAAAAATCTTGACTGGCAGAACTAGCCACCCAGAAACAGTGTCCCCTTGCCAGAGAGGGAGCTGGCAGGGCCCAGCTCCGCATCACCTTCCAGCACCCGCTTGCTGGAACCTCATTTTCCCACCAGCACCAACATCTGGGGCAGAGGTGGAGGTGGGGCCTTCATTAAAATGCAGTGACTCCATTGGCACCAAAATCAACGCGACATTTATCAGAATCTGCTAAATCTATTCAGCGCTTGCGTCCTTTGGAAGTGCAGGGCTCATGCTGTGGGCCTGGAGAGAAAAGGTCTTTGCTGGTGCGAAAAATGAGCTGGCAAGATGGGAAGTAGGAAGAGAAGAGGGAACACTGGAAAGGGCAGGCTGAGAGCGAGTGAGCCTCAGCCTTGAGTCACTCCTTTTGATGCTGGTGAATCCTCTGCAAAGGGAAGATAATGATTTTAAGGTAAAAATCAATCATGTTGGAGAGGATTTTTGTTGCCTGATAAGGAAATCAAACAAAAGTAATCCACCCAAACCTAAACCAAATTAAACTAACCTTTATGGAGCTCCTAGAATGTTGCTGGCATTTTTATATATTTCTCACAATAACCTAGCAAATTACTTTTTATCCCTACTCTACAGATAGGGAAACTGAGGCACAGAGACGATAAGTAAGGCACTCAAGATTACTCAGCTAGTGTGTGGCATCCATGGGCTGTGCTCTGCCACACTTGGGTGGGGCAACCATGATCTCATAAGTGTGGTTTGGAAGCAAGCACTGGGTTGGAAGAAAAGAGACTTGGAGTCTGAGTCCAGACTTACTATTTGGGTTTGGAAAGTCTTTGCTCAGTAAAACATGGTTCTTAAGCTCCCCTGGTTCTGATCATCTTATGCATGAGCATTTGTATGTTCTTGGTCATCCACCATGGTAAAATCCCAAGCCACCATTCCCAAATCTCTTGCTTGGGTGCAGGTCTCTGGAGTGTAACGAGAAGTTGATGATCTGTTTCTGCCTAATGGAAGCAGCATAGGGAAGCACTCTGGTTGCCACGGTTCAAATCCCAGCTCTGCTGCTTACCAGCTGTGTGACTTTGGGCAAGTTACTTAACCTCTCTGAGACTTTACTTAAGTATTGCTTTTTTGTCATTGTGAACATTATGAATAATAATCACAGCAAATGTTTATTGAGTGATTGTTAAGTGTCAGGCACTATGTCAGGGGTTTTATATGCATGATTTCATCTAATCCTCATAATTACCCTATGAAAAAGTTACTTTCATTTTTCTCATTTCACATATGAGGAAACTGAAGCTTAGCAACCATGTTCTTAGATGTGATACATCATGATTCCCAGGAAGCAGTAGAAAGTTCTATTTCTTGCTTCTTTCTGGTCTATGTGTTGCTAATTCCTATGGACCCCCCAAACAGCAGACCGAGGAAAGGAACCAGGAAATGGGAATAGAAAAAAATAAAAGAACTTCATCTGAGGGAGGAAGTTCTTTTATTTTTCTTTTTAAAGACCTGATGCCCTGCCAGACCAGAGTTAACTAAAGCTGTTATTTCAGAGGGGCTCTTTCTCAGGACACCTCAGACTGCTCTGGCACATTTGGGAATCTTTTTTCCTGGGGCCGCTGGGGGCTTCAGGTGGGTGGATGAGCATACAGTTTGGCTGAAGAAGAGTTGCTGGGTCCTGTGAGCCTTGCTGCAAAGCCATCTCTTAACCAGGCATCTGAGAGACAGTTTATACAAAGGAATTCATGATTACAATTAGAGCCTGAATTACCAACCCTGACGAGCTGCTCCATGCCTGGTACTGCACGAGAAGCCTTTGCTTAGTTATATCATTATCTTCCCCATTTTTCAGAAGAGGAGACTGAGGCTCGATTACCCCATCTGCATTGGGCTGAAAGGCAGGAGCGTAATCGATGAACTTGTCCTCTCTTTTCTCCCTGACAGTGTCCTTTCTTACCCTAAATGGTTAACAGTGAGTAGATAAAAAACAAATGTTAAGTGCAATTATCACAGAACAGTTAATACGTAATTGCATATTTTCATAAACAAGCTTAGAGGCTTTTTCATTGACCTCTCTGTCGCCCTGTGGTTTTGCAGATAAATTCTCTTCCCTTTTACACTCTGATTTAATTGGGAGCAATGGCTATGCCACTATGGCTCTTGCAGCCCCTACTCTCTCAGAGCTGTTCTTGGTGAGTGGGTGTGTCCTGCATAAGCTCACCCAACCACGCGACGTGTGTATGTGCCTGTGGGCCTCTCTGTGGTCATGGCAGAGTTAACAACACTGCAAATCTAGACAGATTCTGCTGAGAACTTCTGGGTGCGGGTAGGGATCCCCTTGGATGTAGGGAATAGCTCATGTTGGAAGAAGTAAAGAATTGGGAGTTTCCCTTCAGGAGGGCTGATATGGTTTGGCTTTATGTGCCACCCAAATCTCATCTCAAATTGTAATCCCCATGTGTCGAGGGAGGGACCTGCTGGTAGGTGATTGGATCAGCGGGGGGTGGTTTCCCCCAAGCTGTTCTCGTGATAGTGAATGAGTTCTTACGAGATCTGGTGGTTGGATAAGTGTCTGATGCTTCCTTCTTCATTCTCTCTCCTGTCACCTAGTGAAGAAGGTGTCTGATTCCCCTTTTACCATGATTGTAAGTTTCCTGAGGCCTCCCCAGCCATGAGGGACTGTGAGTCCATTAAACCTCTTTCCTTTATAAATTACCCAGTCTCACATATTTCTTTATAGCAGTGTAAATGTACTAATATAGGGATTATTCATTCATTCTACAAATATTTGTTTATTGAGAACCTTCATGTTCTAAGCTCCCTGGGGAAATAGCCCTGAACGAAGCAGATCTGGTTACAGACTGGTGAGAAATTGTTCTCAAACTGTATTTAATATTTCAGCAAGCTGCCTTCATGCCACCCAAGTTACCCAAAGCACAGAGCTTTGCTTAGAGAGGAAATTATACCAGTTTGTTGGGGTCACCCTACTCGCCAGAAAACTGGATGGTTATAAACAGTCAAAACTGGAAATGAATGAATGATTACTTAAAATATTTAGAGTGTTGTTAGATGAACTCTTTTGAAATATGGGTACCTTGGTGGAGGTCTGCAATGGGTTCATTTGTCACCACAGGGGATCCTGGTGACAGGATCTGCCTTCCTCCTGCCCTTTTCCCCAGACTATAAGCTTCCTGGCAGCTTGGCCCAAGTGTCTTAAGTTAAAAGATCAGGGCAGAGGATGGGTTCCATGGCTGCCAACTGCATCCTCAAAGATGGAGATGGAGGGTCTTCCTGGACTCAACACAAGGCTGGATCTCATTCCAGGATATGGGGCAGCAAGGTTCAGGCATGAGCTCTGTCTTTGGGATCTACAGGTAAGCATTAACAGTCCCAGTTCTAGTGCCCACTGGTCCCTGCAAGTCAAGTTGCTCTTCTGTGAAGAGAAACGCACCCCCTATCTACCTCACAGAGTCATGGATGAGGGATTTTGGGGTAAACTGTGGAGGGCTGTGTGTACATGGGGAGGGGTGTGTGATTACCGTCATGTGGTGGAATAGGTGAGCTCTGGAATCAGACTGTCTAGCTTCAAATCCTGGTTCCACTAGTACTATGTGACTGTAGACAAGTGACTTAACCTTGATGTACCTCAGTTTCTCATCTGTGCAACAGGGATAATAATAGTCTCTAATTTGTATGGTAGTTGTGAGGATGAAAAGGCTCGAGTTAATTCATGTAAAATGCTGAACACAGTGCCTGGTGCGTAGTGTTTAGGAAATAATAACGATGATGGTGGTGGTGATGGTGGGCTGCTGGTGATGCTGATGTTGATACGAAGAGAGTATATAGATATTGACCCTGATGCCTTCGTTTATGGTGAAGGGCACTTAACCATTCCAAATCTCCTTTCTGCATCTTTGGCCTTCACCTGACTCTGCCTCTCTCATTGGGAATTGAATGTCAAGTCTTATCCCACAGTGACTGGCATTGGGGAGGCAGTGCCAGGCAGGTCCCAGCCGAAAGAGATGTGAGGAGGACCATGATCCTTGGAATCTGTTTTCCCTGGATTCTCTGCTGGGTCAGTGGCTGGTACTGAGCTTGTGACCTGTGCTAGGAGCCTCAGAGAGTTCACTCTGTCTTTCAGAACTAACACAAAGCCTCCTGTGCAGGTACCAAGCTGAGATAATTGGGGCGTCGAAGACCCAAATTGGAAGAGACTTGATAGTTGAGAGCTGATCTGGGCTGACATCTTGGGAGGGGTTCAGAGTGCTTTTGATTATGAAGAGTTTTAAGTGGCAGAGGAAGAGCCTCTGAACTCCTCAAAGCAGACCCTCTGCAGGGTACAATGTTTTCCATGGGGGCTCATTTCCTGAGGAAATGCTTCCCAGTTCCATCTCTGGCCAGAGAGTGGCTGTCAGATTCTTGGGCTTGGGTAGCAAGAACAAGACAGCAGTCTTGGAGAAAGAAGCGACTGGTAGGGGTCCTGGAGGGAGAATGGAAGGACCCTTTTTAACTTACAGGGACCACTGGACTATCCCATTCTCTTTAGAGGGGCTTCCTCTGGCCTGCTCCAGTCTGGGCAGGATTTCCTAGCATCTCTCATCATTTCCCTGGGTGGTGGAAAACACCTGCCACTCCCTAAAAACAAAACGATGAACAGTCGTGAGAGCCACAGCTCACCTGCACCGAGAGCTTTGTAGGGGCTAAACACTGTGTCCCAGGCTCCACCAACATTATCACTTCATTGACATATGGTTCATCTGCCAGCCTCTTGCCCATTTGGCTTGAGTCATAAGAAGGTATTAATTACCCTGGGGTGTGGAAGCCAGAACTCTGCACAAGCCAGAGGGGTAGTGTTGTCCAGGACTGGAATGCCCAGCCTGATAAATCCCTCTGCCCTCATCTTCCCTTCCTCCTGTGCCTGTAACTGTCCATCCTGACCTCTCCTTTTCATGGAGTCTCGGTTGGGCCCAGTGTCTCTGCCCTTCTGTGTCTCTCCCTGTCTGTGGCCTCTCTGCTCCATCTCTGACTTTGGTCATCAGATTTCTCCCCCTGCTGTCAGTTCCTCCCCTCTGGTTCTCTGGAGTGACAGGAGGCACTTGGTGTGCTGAGATCAGCAAATGCCTCATGCTCTGTCCACAAAACACCAACTGTGGTTCCTGTCTCCCCCCTCGGAGGCCTCCAATTGCCTCTCACGCCAGTTCCTGAGTCCTCAGCCCCATCCAGGTTTCCTGAGAAAGTTGGCGTTGTGGTGGTCCCAGCGGGTGGGTTGGGCAGTGGCTGGGCTGGATTCCTATGGGAAAGCGAGTGTGTGTGTTCTCAGCCTGTGGTGACACAGCCCCCACCTTGCATGGGCCTTGCTGCCTCGTCAGCCTCCCTGGCCACAGACCACCTGGCTCGCCCCACGTGGAGAGAAGTCAGGACCTGAGAGTGAGGGAAGGGAGGGTTGTGGTCCACGGAGGGGCACGGGAGTGAAAACCATGCATTTCCTCCTGGAATGTCCTTTCCTAGTCTCCCGGCTTGGCTCAGGACAAGGGAGGGGTGAGAATCAGTGCCTGGGCTTCCTCTGTGGGACAGGGAGAGCAGGACTTGGCACCGATCACTGCCCTGGCTGTGTGTCCCCTGGCCATTTCCCTCGCCTCTTTGAGGCTCCTACCCTGCGCTGTAACAGTGGTGGGAAAAATACTAGAAATGTGAGTCTTGTTCTTTAGTGTGCTCTGAGAGTGCAAGCTGTGGCGTCGGGTAGGTGTGCAAGAAGGGGCAGTCTTCTATTTATTATCTTGCTTTGCTCCTTTCTTCCTTCCCATAAAATTATTATCATTAAGAAGCTCCTGGGTCCCAGGCCTCCCTTCTAACACAGTGGAACTATGCCTCTGAATAAGACACATCCTGGCCTTCCAGGAGGTCTTGGTTAATATAAATGCAATGACAACGTCGACAACAAAAATTATAAAACAATGCCTTACAACCCTGAGAGCTTGTCAGAAATGTAGAATCTCAGGCCTCGTGGCAGACTTACTGAATGAGAATCTGCATTTATGTAAGATCCAGGTCTTGATATCTGGTTCTGGTCCCAGCTTCAACTTGGCTTTACTACTTACCAGCTGGATGATTCGGAGCAAGCTTCTCTGAATCTCAGTTTCCTAGCCTGTAAAATGAGGAGGATGATAAAAATGTATTCCCTGCAGTCATTGTGAAAATTACATAAGACACTGTGTCCTGAGAGCAGAAGCTGTGAACCCCAGGAAACAGCCAGTCAGTGTGAATGTGACCAGGTTGTAGCTGCCTGTGGTCTCTGCAGCCCTCTGGCCTTAGAGATTTCGACTGATCTTTAAGGACTGAGTCTCTCACTCACATATAGCAAGTAGTTCCAGAAGGGGTGAGGTTCACAGGCCCTAGAGCCAGTTTTCCTGGGTTCAAATCCAGTGTTTGCTTTTCGCTAACTGGGTGACCTTAGGCAGGTCACTCTCCTGAGCCTTTGTTTGCCTACCTGTAAAATGGGGCTGTTGTGAGCTTTGCCTGAGCTAATGCTGGCACTGAGAACTCAAACCTAGAGAGAGCTGGCAACAGGTTCCTCATAGTCCTTGCTTCTCTTAGTCACCTCTGACTCCTGTTTTCTGATTTTTCTGATTTCTCACCTTTGTTCCTCTTCCCTTTGTCCTGGCCAATCCCTGTTGTCCCCAAAGCAGAAGTTGATCAATGTTCAGATATGCCAGGGATGGTCATGGCTTATGCATGTTGTCCCATTGTGTTGTCTCCCTGCTCACTCTCTGAAGTGTCCCAGTTAGGTCACCCAATCAAAGCCCTCCCCAGTGAAGGGCAGTTGTGTTTGCAACACAATTTTTATAAAAAGGTTTATCAAGGCGTAATGAACTTACAACAAATTGCACATATTTAAAGTGTCTACTTTGAAAAGTTTTGACAGATACTCACTTGTGAAATTATCAACACAATCAAGATAATGAACATGTCTATCACCTCTCAAATTTGGGAGGGCTTTTAGCAGAGAGCCAGGTGCAATGTGGCAGGTCACACAATGGGGCCGGCCCAGCCCAGCCCAGTTGGCAGCATCATGCTCTCAGGAGATCCAAGGCCTTCCCCGCCCAGGGAATTCTGAACTGCATGCTCTCCTCATCCTTCCTTCTCTTCTCCCTCTTGGACATCTCATTCTCCTTCTCCCACCACCTGAAAATTCTCATGCAGTTCTTCCTTTCTTTCCCAGTCAGTGGTTCTCAAACCTCTGTGTCCATCACAGTGATCAGCACTGTTTGTCAAACATGCAGATTACTGGACCTCACCTTGCAGAATCAGACTGTCTGGGAGTGAGTCTGTGAAACTTCATTTCTCACAAACATCTCAAGTGACTGATGTGAATATCAAGCACATCCTAGCTATGTCCTCTTCTCATGTATGTATGTATGTATGTACGTATTTGAGATGGAGTCTTGCTCTGTTGCCCAGGCTGGAGTGCAGTGGTGTGATCTCGGCTCACTGCAACCTCTGCCTCCCAGGTTCAAGCGATTCTCTTGCCTCAGTTTCCCGAGTAGCTGCAACTACAGGTGCATGCCACCACGTCCGGTTAATTTTTGTAATTTTAGTAGAAATGGGGTTTCATCGTATTGGCCAGGCTGATCTCGAACTCTTCACTTCAGGTGATCCACCCACATTAGCCTCCCAAAGTGCTGGGATTACAGGCTTGAGCCATGATGCCTGGCACCTTTTATTTAAAATAACCTAAATAGTGATGGATTGATAGGTGCAGCAAACCACCATGGCACTTGTTTATCTATGCAACAAACCTGCACATCCTGCACAGGTACCCCAGAACTTAAAATAAAAATAAAACCTAAATAATTCATCAGAGTATTGTGCTAAATAAAGAAAAGCTTTCTCCTTAGTGGAATGTGTCAGTTAGCTTGTGCTGCAGAACAAATCACCTAAACTGAGGGGCTAAAAGCAGCAGTGATTGATAATTTATCACAATTCTGTGGGTTAGCTGGGCTCAGCTGGGCAATTCTCCTTCTTTGGGAGGTATAGACTGGATTCAGCACGGAGCTTAGTTGGGGATGGAATGTCGAAGATGGCCCCTCATTCTCCATGGCTTCTCTCCACGAGGTCTCCCATTATCCTGGCGTCCAGCCCAAGTTCTTTGCAGTATAGCATCTGGCTTACCAGGGAGCAAAGGCCAAAGCTGCTGGGCTTCTGAAAGGCGAACATGGGGTGGGAACATTGTCACTTTCACTTCATTATGTTGATCAAAACAAGTCCCAAGACCAGCCCAGAGTCAAGGGGAGGGGAAATAGGCATGCTTTCTTGATGGGAGGTGCAGCAGGTGTGTGCAGGGATGGAAATGTTGGCAGACACACTGCCACAGAGGAATTCTGTTACCAGCTTTTGAGCTACAGTTTTCCCCTTTACTAGAGTAACTGTTATCAGTATTCGTAGAATATATGTCTGGGCCATACAGAAGGGACGATAAAAGAAGGCAGGCTTTGCTATTTCTGTCTGGGGAAGGAGAGGGTGGCTCCACTACGTGGGTTAAATGAGAAGTGATTGTGGGTGAAAAGTGAGGAGAACAGAATCCATCCAGGAAGAGGGACTGGCAAGAGCAAAGGCCTGGGGACCTGAGATTATCCCCATGTAAGACAGCAGGGACTAAGAAAGGCCACTCAAGGAGGCCTTCCAGTCTTCCTGGTGTCTGCAGGCCTGAGGTTCCAAGGATGATCAGGGTGGAGGGGGTCTGCAGGGGCATGCCAGCACTGTCCCCAGTCACTGTACCTCAGCACAGACAGAGAGAGAGAAGCCTGAGGTTCCCACCAGGGGAATCCAAAGGGTGGGGATCTCAAGCATGGGAGGGTGGGACCAATTGGTTTCTGGGGGAGCATGTCTAAGCCATCACTCTTGAACTGTTCAGAGCAAGGCAGCTTCATTTTCAACAGCATTCTCCCCACTTTCATTTGTGAGACCAATTACAGAGCATTTTGCACTACAATTACTGCCGTTAAAACCTCTCAGTTCCGTTTGGTGAATTTTAGTAGTAATTGAATGGAGGAAGCCATCACACAGGAGACTGTCAATTGAATTTGCCCACGCACTGAACTGTGAATTCCAGTCCTCCGAAAGTGGTAACATGGGGCCCAGGTGGAGGCTGCCTGCTTCCCTCCCATGGGGATCTTGCCCTGGCCCATGTGAGTGACCAGCTATACATGGAAGGGTGATGGGAAGCGCCTCCAGCCAGGGACAGCTGTGCAGTACAAGATTTTAGGGCCTAGGATAGGGATGGGGCTTGGGTGGCAATTTCAAGCCTTGGGAACCTGAAAGTTCTGATGTTTCAGAGTTGGGAGTATGACTGGATTCACACTCCCATTTCATAGTATGAATTCATGATTCATAATAAATGCTTCTTCATTTATTATTTATGGAACAAATACTTCTGTAGCATTTACCATGCACTGGCCACTCTTCTAAGTGCATTGCAAATATTAGCTTCTTTAATCCTCAAAGCAATGCCACAGTTAGTCATCTTGTGATTGTTCCCATTTGATGGATGAGGAAACTGAGGCTCAGAGGGGTTAATTAAATTGCTCGAGGTCACACAGCCAATAAATAGCAGGGCAATTTGACTCCAGAGTTCCTCTTTTTGTGTTCTTTTTCTCTTGTGGTTTCCTTCCTTAATGTTTAGGGAAGGCTTATAAGAATTCCTAAGCATGTCAGAGGAGCTGACTGAAGGTATCTGGCGACCCCTAGGCTGTGGTGACCAAGGAGAGGGGTAATAGAGCTTGGAAACCTGCTTGATGTGGGGGCAGGAATCCAAGTGAAATCCTTAAGGAGGAGAGACTTAGGGGACAAAGTTAGGGTGGGGTGGTCTAGGAGCCACTTCTCACCCAGAGGCTCTGTGCCCAGACCCCAACCACAAAGTTCAGGTTTTGTTTTAGCAGAAAAGGTCATATTCCCTCAGTTGTGTGATATCTGCTTATTTCAAGCCTCCAGCAGGTATGCTGGGCCCCAGAGTGAGGATGAAGGATGGTAATCATCTCTGTGTCCACTGCTTCTGATTCCTTTAGAGATTTAAAGCCAGGTGAATCAGGATACCAACTCTGTGCCTTGAACACGTACAGATGAGAAAACTGAGGCTCAGCAAACAAATGCCATTTACCCAAAGTCCTGTGGCCAATGTATGGGAGGGTCAGCCTTCAAATTCAGTTCTGATTCTCAAATCCTTGCTCCATCCATTGCACCCAACTGCCTGCTTCATCAGGACAGAAACAAACCAGTCACACAGCCACTGGGGATGAAGCCAAAGACACCATCTGTGAGGGCCTCACTAGCCTGCTATGGGAACTGTCTGTCTGCTGCCCCTACTCTGCTAGGAACTCTGTTTGAATCTGGACTTGGTCTGAATTATCTTTAAATCCACCCCAGGGCTTGGTGGGTCAGTTAAACACAGACAGGGCCGTGCTGGAATCTCAAAACCATGGCTGGAGAGAAGTCCTTTCGTTGAACTTGGGAGTTTCTGCTTAAATCCTTCCTGGGCTGGGCTGGTTTCACCTCCCATACTCCACTCTGGGGAGCACTTCTGAGGTCAGATTTGGCTGAAAAGGAACAGGGAGCTCTTTTCAGAAAGTGGCAGGAAAGCAATTGGGCTTGGTCTTTCCTACTACGTAAAGACGGTAATCTCACCTATTTCCTGTAACTAGCAGGCCAGCCTCAGGTGGGGAGCTCTGCTTGGAGTTTACTTCTGTAATAGTTGGCAGGGACTGGGCTAGGGTCAATGGCTTAGGGCAAGGCTGCCTCTCAGGGCAGGTAAAGTGCCAAATCTCTGGAGGGTTAAGAAACAAAAAGCTCCCCTATGTCTTCAGATCAGTGGTTCTCAAACTTTAATGGCATCAGAGTCACCTGGAAGCCTTTACAACAGAGATTGCAGCCTCCTGTGGTGGCTCATGCCTGTAATCCCAGCACTTTGGAAGGTTGAGGCGGGTAGATCACCT
The DNA here is from genome assembly GCF_001604975.1 of Cebus imitator. Lineage (NCBI taxonomy): Eukaryota > Metazoa > Chordata > Mammalia > Primates > Cebidae > Cebus > Cebus imitator. Next base: position 1,166,051 of record NW_016107333.1, read on the forward strand.
GAGGTCAGGGGTTCGAGACCAGCCTGGTCAACATGTGTAGACACAGGAATGGATAGAGCAGAAAATAAGGGTTTTCTCCTAGATGGTGCTGGCTTGTTTCTCTACTAAAAATACAAAAACTAGCCTGGCATGTTGGCGGGTGCCTGCAATCCCAGCTACTCAGGAGGCTGAGGCAGGAGAATCGCTTGAACCTGGATGGCGCAGGTTGCTGTGAGCCAAGATTGCGCCACTGCACTCCAGCCTGGGTGACAGAGTGAGACTCGGTCTCAAAAACAAAACAAAAAACGCAAAACACAAAAAAACCCCACAGAGATTACAAGGCCCGAGCTTCAGGAATTCTCATTCAGTAAGTCTGGATGGGGCCTGATAACTTGCATTCTAATAGGCTTCTAGGTGATGCTGTTGCAGCTGGTCCGGGGATCAGACTTTGAGAATGATTACATTGGACATTTTTCTCTTGACTCCTCCCTTGTGGGGTGTGCCCCAGCAGGCACTGGGCTGTGTTCCTACCATACCACATGTTCCAGCTTGCTGCTGGTGCCATGTAGGGTGACAGCCGGAGCCAGGGAGGAGCAGGTAGGAGCACCAAGCTGACAGGACTTTGTAGAAAGAAACCAGGGACAAGCTACAGGTGATTCTTGGAGGCAGCCATGATGCTCATCACCAAGCAGTGACCGAATCAGAGACAAAGACCCCACGGGGTCTCTTTGAATGCAAAGCTGGAAGGCTGTGGGGAGCAGTGGCATGAGTGCATACTTTGAAGGCTCTGCCACTTTCTGGCTGTGTGTATGTATGATTTTGAGTAAATTACTTCTCTCTCTGCCCTCAGTTTCTTCATCATTCAAGTGGGGTGAATACTAGTTTCTATGATTGTTGTCAGGATGTAATTGAGATTACAAATGAGAGCACTGTTGATACAATGCCTGTCATTAAACGTAGGGTCCCTCCAATTTCCTTCTCCATCCTAGAGAGGTCCTTATACTGGGTTAGCATGGCTCCCTTCTCCCTCTCAGCTTCCACCTGTCCTCTCCAGCCACTGGACCATCAGCCTACATTATCATAAAAAAGAGCGAGATTTTAATTTGTAGAATGTTTCTTTCTTTCTTTTTCTTTTTTCTTTCTTTTTTTTTTTTTTTTAAAGAAAAGCCTAATTAGGAAGCCCGTTAAATGCCTGCAATTCCAATATAATTCTATTAAATTCTCCCTGTAAAGTTAATGTTACAGACTTTTTAACAGATGTTTTAATTAGGCATTGTTATTAAAGAGAATACTGTAGAAATTAAAACCAGACCCTAAATGGGGGAAGAAAGGCAGTTTTCTTGTGCTGGGTAAATGGTGGCAGCCGCCCAGCAAAGAGCTGTTGGCAGCGGGTCATGAAAAACATGCATAAAAGGAGAGGGAACACTCGGCGCAATCCGCATGGCTCAGCAACAGGGAAAGATGCCCGCGCCTGGTCCGCTCAGCCAGCACAACCTCGAGCCCAGTCAGCTTGGGAAACAGGGAGAGAAGCCAGGAAGGGTAGAGACCCCCTGGCTCAGCTTGACAGGTTTTGGGGTCTGTTCCTATTGTGGACCGTGTCCATTTGGGTCCATGCCCTCTGACCCTCATGGCAGCCCACGAGGCAGGGATTACTCTTACCCATTTTACAGCTGAGGAAACTGAGGCTCAGAGGTATCTGATCCTTTTCCCAGGTAGACACCAGAATAGGCAGAGCTAGAAGTTGAATATGGGTTTTCTGTTATATGGTGCTGGCTTGTTTCTCCAACAGTGCTACAATCTAGTGCGTGCGTGCATGCGTGTGTGTGTGTGTGTGTGTGTGTGTGTGTATAGCCTGAGCTTTGGAGACAGAAATACCTAGTTTAAGTCTGGGTTTTCTTTTCACTGGCTGTGTGTTTTAAGACTATTTGCTTCATCTCTCTGAGCCTTAGTTTCTTCATCTGTAAAATGGGAAAAATAATAGGCCCTATTAATTCATGGGATTCAAATGGAACATTGCATCTAAGGGGACCAAGCACAGGGCCTGGGAGATGGCAAGTACTCACGGAGTGTTCATAGATATGATGAGAGCTTCAGCAAGGGGCAGAGCTAGAGTTCCAATCCAGATGTCTGGTCCAGAGTCTGCCCTTTCTGTGGCACCATATTGGATGGTCCAGCCAGCCCCCACTATGGGCTAAAAGACCTGATTGTTGTTTGAGAGTCAGCTGATGGTTGCTGTCTAGAATTCTCAAAACCAACAGTGGTTTCTGCATTCATTGCCATTGGCTATGCCCTGCTCTCTGGAAAGCAACCTCACCTTTGATGCCAGCCAAGTGAGGGGTCACCCAACATGTGGCTGGCTCAGGTAAGCCATCCTGCCACTAGGGATGGGAGTCATTGGTTGTCATGGAAACCCTGAGTGAGACATCCAGCTTCTTCTGAGATGGGCCACTCAACTCCAGATGGCTCCTCTAAGAAGGCAGGAGGAAGGGGTGAGGTTGGAGAGACTTGGGTTCGAGTCTTGCCTTCTTTGATAGCAACAATGAAGCCACTGGCTGCTGTTGTGGGCCTCCACTCCTGAGTCTGCGTTTTGCTGTCTCCTTCTCTTGGGCATTGGGCCAAGGGCCTGGGTGAGGGTGAGTGCTCCCAGGAGGCACCATGGTGACTGAAACACCCTCTGGTGCCTCTGGTGACATGCTCAGGTTTGCCTTTTCCAGGGGCTAATTTTCCTGTCCGTTCTCCAAGACTGTCAGCCTGGGATTATTCAAATGATGTTTATTTCGGTCCTGTGACCCACATAGGTCTGCCACGAGTACTTTTGTGAGAGCTGGGAATGAAGAAATGACTGAAAGCGGGGTCACTGTGTGGGTGTTATCCCTGGGACCCCGTCCCAAAAAGCTCTGCAGACACCTGCTTGTGCCCACTGGAGCTGCCACCCATTTCCCCCCTCCCTTGCTGCCTATGTTACCATCATGCGAGCCATACTTCTGGGCTGTGGGGAGGCCAGGGGCACCTCTTGCTTAGGACAACCTTTCTTGGGGCTGTTACTATGAGATCCCTGAGGTGCTAAGCAATGTGCTACCTGACACTCAGTAGGTACCCATAGTTGCTAGATGCTGAGGGATAACTTCATCCCCCAAACCAGGGCTCCTAGGCCTTTTGTTTCAAGGACATGGAAAGGGTTTTCTCAGCTATCCCTCTTTATAGGCAGAAAGCATGCCTCTGAATTCCAATCTCACCTCTCACTAACTGGGTGAGCTTGAGCAAGTGGCTCAGCCTCTCTGAACCTGAATTTTCTCATCTATAAAGTGGGGAAGGTAATAGTGTCTGGGCCCTGGGATACCGATGAAGATGAAATGGGGCAACATTCCTGAAAGCATCAAGTGGATAGAGGCTGGTTATAATCGGGGTGTACAGAGCTGTTATTGTATGTGTGCACGTGTGTGTGTATGCACACACACGTGCACACAGAATAAATAGGAAATGCACATTGTGGCCCCCAAAATTGGTCACATAAGTTACCTTTAGAGAATGGGTCTGAAGGTTGCTTCTTTTCTCTCCAGTTTAGATGGTTTTAAAACCATAGCCCTTTATTATTTTTTTAATTAAAAGAAAACAGCAGGAAAATAACCAATGCAGAAACTGTTAGTGGTTTTGAGAACTCCGGTGAATGGGAATCAGCTAATTCTCAGAAAACAGTCAGGTTATTTAGCCTGTGGGGTGGGCTGGCTGGGCCATCTCTCCAGTTGGGGCAATTGACCCAGCTTTGGGCCCTGAGCAACTGAGTTTGCACCCTGGCTCTGTGGTTCATCAATGATATGACTTTCGGTGAGGTTTCTGAGCCTTGGTTTCCTTGTATATAAAATGGGAAGAACAGAAGCTACCGGTAGGGCTGTTTTTGGGGAACTGAGAGGGGTCATGAGGCATCAGGGCAAGGAAATATATGCCAGAGCAGTAGCAATTCTGATGACCCTTGGGTTTTCCCATTGCTGCTCCTCCCCCAGGAGGCTGGAATACCATACCTCACCCCCTAAGGTCAGGTGAGGGTGTGGAAAAATAACTCTGGGCCACTAAATCTGATAGGTGTTGTCCAGTCTTCCTCTTACTTGACATCAGCAGCATCTGCACTGCCAACCCCTCGGCTTCTGAGACCCCCCCTCTTCTTCCCTTAACATTTCTGAAGTCTCCATGTGAGAAGGGAAGGAAGTGGGGGCTAGGCCAGCCTATGTGGGTCCCACATAGCTGGGTTGGAAGTGTGGGAACTTTTCTCACTGTGAGAACCTGCAAGTGTAAGTCATCTGGAACAATCTGCATGTCCATCAGAAAGGATCTGGTTGAATACGTCGCACATCCATCTCCAGAACCCCACAAACCTGTTACAAGTTGGACCATGTCTTCAAGACAGGTGAAATATTCCACATCAGATTAATTGGAAAATAAACAATTAGAAAATAGCATTTATAGTGTAATCTCATTAAAAAAATATAAGATAAAGCAATCCTTGGAAAAACAGAGATTAAGAGCTTTTCTTCTTCTGTAATCTGTATTGCAAACTTGCATTAACGACATCAAGAACTACAATAACAACAATAACAAAGTTTTTAAAAAATATGAAAAGCAGCTTTATTCATAATTAGCAAAACTTGGAAGCAAACTTCAGTAGGTGAATGGATAAATAAACTATGGTATACCCAGACAATGGAATATTATATAGTCATAAAAAGAAATGAGCTATGGAACCATTAAGACATAGAGGAATCTTAAATGTGTATTACTAAGTGAAATAAGTCAATTGGAAAAGGCTATAAATGATGTGATTCCAACTCTGGGACATCCTGGAAAAGGGAAAACATTGAGGACAATAAAAAGATGAGTGGTTGCCAGGGGTTAGGGGAGGAAGGGATGAATAGGCGGAGCGCAATGGCATTTTAAGGCAGTGAAAGCACTCTGTGTGATACTATAATGGTGGATACATATCATTTTTCCAAATCTACAGAATGTGCAACAGCAAGAGAGAATCCTCATGTAAACTATGGACTCCGGGTGATACTGATGTGCCAGTGTAGCTTCATCAAGTGTAGCAAATGTACCACTGTGCTGCAGGATGTCAGTAGTTCAGGCTGGGCTTGTTAAGGGGGTGGCGGATACATGGAAACTCTGTATTTCCTGCTCAGATTATTAAAATATGAACGGACTTTGCTCGATCAAAGTGCTGAGAGGGACGAATCAGGGTGCCTGGGAGACTGGCCCAGTTGGGGGACTCCAGAGAGCATCAGGAGCCAAGAACTGGACCTGAATGATGAGCCTTATGGACAGAGGGCTGGGTCTTCTTCCCTTCTTTGCCAGGTCCACTGCTTGTAGCCCTTTGTATAGGACAGATGCCGTTAAAGACTGAACTTGAATCCCAGCTCCATCATTTCTTCTGTGTGACTCTGAACAAAGGGCCTCATCTCTCTGAGCCTTAAAGTCTTAACCTTGATGTGAGTTATGTGAGGTCTTATATGTGAAATGCCCTGGATAGTTCTTGGTTCAGAGTGGGAGCCAAGGTCTGGGCGGGGGTGTGTGACCCACCAGTGTGGGGAAGATGGGCAGCCTCTTCCTGGCCTGCCAGCCCTGGAGTCCCTGAAAGGTTCTCCAAATGCTCTTCCAGGCCCTTCTGTTTGATGGTTGTGTGTCACACTCAGCTCTGCCTGTCATCCTGTTGACAGAAGCTTCAAAGAAGTCTCTTTCAAGTTGTACAGTACCTTGAGAGAGACGCCAAAATAATTTATTTGGCATGTAGGCCCACTGTTTCATAGAGGGGCACAATGAGACTTTTCTGAGCAACAGGTGGCTATGAGAATTAGGTGGGGTTTTCTCTTTTTGATTCATCCTCTTCTCCCAGATGTGGCTTCTTTTCCTTGACACTGAGACCCATTTTCCTGCCCTAGGTGATGTCCTAATACAAAGGAACACAGCTTTACTGGCCTTTCAGGCTATGCATGAGTCCAGGGTCATAATGGCCTTATCTGGGCTCCAGAAATCTACAGGGAATGCTGCCCATGCCTTGCATTTGAACGAAGAGAGAGGCCAAAGCACAAACCCCTTGCTTGTGTCAGGTCCAAGAGGGGCATACTGGCCTCATGCACATTGGGTCACAAGGGGAGCTGGTGAAAGATGCAAATCCCTGGGTTCTGGACATCTGAGATTCTGCTTCTTAAACCAGCTCCTCAAGCGATTCTGATGCAAATATCTCCATGCCGTTCTTCGAGTGACACTAATATAGTGGATACTGCAAGGGCTTAGACCTAGGCAGTCCTGGACCTAAATTTTGTATCAGCTGTGTGACCTCAGTCATATTTATTCACCTTTCTGTGCTCCACTTTATTCATCTGTAAAATGCCCTTGTTTGAAAATAACATGACAAAGTATTTTTTAAGTTCCAGGCATAATGCTAAACCCTTTGTATCCTCTCATTTGATCTCTATGGTAGTCGTCAAGTAGGAACTGTTATTTTCCAACTCTGGAAGCCTCACTCAAGACCGCCCACCTCCCCTTGTTTTTAACTGTGATGCTGAGTCTCAGTGGAGTTAGGTATCTGTTCAGTACTTATCATAATGCCAGGCTTACAGCAGGTGCTTAATTAAGTATTTGCTGCCCTCACTCCTAGCCAATTGCCCCAGCATTGGATGGGTTAGGAGTTTTCAGGGATCTGACATGGGAATGGGGCTTGCAGGGCCTGGAGGGGCTCACAGTCCAGGGGCCAACATCAATCCACCAGTGATAAATCATCAAGGCTATTAAGTCCTGGTGGAGGTGAGGCCAGCAAGGAAGCAAGACGTGCATCCTGTTATTGCTTTGTGGAGATAATTTTCCCAGCGAATAAAGAGAGAGGGGAGGAGTCTTCCAGATGGGAAGCCCTACAAGGGAAGGCTCAGTAGGGAGCTGAGGACAACTCCACTAGATTGGGGAAATCTCAGGATGTGCAATTCTTTTGGACTTTTCAGAAGTCATCCTCTCTCCTTGCTCATCCCTGCTTAGTCCAGTTAAGCCTCTTTTAGGGAAATACTGAATTCATATTATTGATAAATGAAGATGGATTTATTGACACAACATAAAGTCAACTCACTTTGTCAGCAACAAAGCAAATCATACTGAAAAGGGCGAAGAGAAAAATGAAAATTAACAAGTGAAGTTTATTGTTTTACTGTATTGTTTTACAACAAGTTATGTTTATACTTTCTTACCCAAAACTTTCCCCTCTGAGTTTTAAATACTCTACCAAAATCCCTTGGGTCATCCTATGTTAAATATCCTCTGTGATTCTGTAAAGAACTTCAAGGTCAAAAGGCAAGTGTTGGCTTTTCTTTGAGCTGGTAATATAGTCTTTCATTCATCCAGCAAGCATTTATTGAATGTTTACCATGAGTGAGGCAAAGTTTTGGGTATTGGGGATACATCAGAGAATAAAATAGGCAAAAGTCTCTGCTCTCATGGGGCTTATATTCTAATGGAGGAAGACAGAAAACAACAGCAACAAAACAATAACAAAAAAATCCCAAACAGAACAAACATTAGGAGAAACTGGGTGAAACATACATGGGAAGTCTTTGTACTATCTTTGTTGCTTTTCTGTAAATCTAAAATTAAAACTCAAAAACCTAAAAAAAATTATACATGTGTGTGTGTGTGTGTATTTGATGATAAACGCAATGAAGAAAACTAAGTTGGAAAAGGAAATTTGGGAATGCTCAGGCAAGAGGAGGAGCTGTAGTTTTTAAAAGTCTGGTCTTTTTGAAAAAGTGACATTGGAGCAAAGACTTGAAGGAGGAAAAAGAAGAAACCATGGGGATATCTGGGGAAAGAATGGTAGAGGAAATGATAAGTGCAATGCCTCAGTGATCCCCAGCCCCATAAAGAGACTGCAATGACCCTGGTATTCATGTTCTTGTGTAGTCCCCTCCTGACTGAATAGGGCTGCCCTGCATACCCAATAGGATATTATGAAGATGTAGCCTCCGTGGCTGGGCCACAAAAGAAACAACAGCTTCAGTCTTTCTCTCTCTTGGATCACCCATCCTGTGGGAAGCCAGCTGCTGCCTTGTGAGGGCACTCAAGCAATCCTACGGAGAAGTCCACATGGAGGAACTGAAGCCTCCCGCCAATATCCAGCAATAACTTCTGAGGTTTGTGAGTGAGCCACCTTGGAAGCAGAGCCCCCAATTCTGATGACTCTAGCTGCATTGACATTTTGGGTATAATCTTAGGAGCGACCTGGGACCAGAATCACCTAGCTATGCCACTCCCAGGGTCCTGACCCACAGGAACTCTGAAACTTTTTTTTTAAGTTTATTGTTTAAAGCAGCTACAATTTGGGGTTATATGTTACAAGCAATAAATAACCAATATAGGTGTTGAGGTGAGAGCATGCCTGGTTGTTTGAGGAGCAGCAAGGAGGCAATGTAGTTGGAGTGGAGGTGCCAGGGTGAGAACAGGAAGATCTGAGGGCAGAGAGCGTGAGTCAATTTCCTCCTGAAGCAAAGGCTTCCTCTCTCTCAGTATTATTATTTTTTCAGCAATTGGCTCTCCTGAGTGTTTCTCAGGCACAGACCTTGGGAACCGGTTTGTGATGCTCATTTTCTTCGCTGCTGTCATCTTCTGAGGTGGGTTTAAATCTCTTCTTCCCAGGAAGTCTGTGGTGGTGTTATCCTTCCTGAAGTGGTTTCAGTGATACCTCATGCTGAAACTGGGCCAAAGTCTCTGAGCATTTTTTAAAAAAAGATCAGCTCTGTTTTGGTAGAGAACCAACATAGATTGGAGCAAAAAAGAGAGGAAAAGAATTTAATTAATTGGAAACAAATGGTTGTTCAGAGATGAATTCATAGAGGAGGTAAGGTTTGAGGGAGGCTGAGAAGTGGTTACAGGCAGTCGAGCAAAGATGGTGGGTAAGGAAACAAGCAGAGACGAGGGTAGGAGAAGGATCAGTACTTTCTGGGAATTCAACATCCTTGGTTTGGAGATTGGGAAGAGGGTATGGGGGACGGGGAGTGGAGGGAGGAGAGAAGATGCAGGGGCTGGAAAAGGAGTTGTGGGTGCAGGACTCTGAGCCTAAATTGCACCATGTAGGCCAGAGGGTCTCCTTTTGGGGAACTTCTGATCCTTCAGGGATGGGCTGCCAAATGCTGGCCCACCTGAGTTCTACTTTGGATTGTTTTGATTGTAAGGGTCAGAAAATCCATTTCAAGTTGGAGTTAGGAAAAAAGAGAATGTATTGATTTATGTAAGTGAAAAGACCATGGCTTGATGTAATTAGGGCTTGATTTCTCTCTCTCTCTCTTTCGGTCTTGTCTCCGCCATTTTGACACCATTCTCCCTTAAGCTGTCCTCTTGTGCCTGCAACATGGTTGTCAGCACTTTTTCTAGGGTTAAATATAGAAGCAAAGAGTAATTGTGTTTCCTACAGCCTACCTGGACAAAGTCTTGCTATTTACCGTGATTGATAAATTCAACTGGTTGTAGGGCATGTGCTCCCTCTCAGGCCAGTCACTGCTACCATGGGTAGAACTTTGATTGGCAAGCTTGTGCCATGTGCCAGCCCTGTTGGAACCCAGAGACTGAGAATAGGGGTTGGGTGGCTGCCCAGATAGAAATCAGGCTGATGCTACCAGTGAATGGGTAGGTATGTGACAAGATGCAAAGAGGTATGTTTAGCAGAACAGTCAAGAGTGTCATTTTATAAGCATATAGGAAACAAGGCCAGGGCACTAGGTCTACTCAAATTGATATGTGGTACCTATGGGTCTCTGTTAAATAGTCAGCACAAGTATGTGCCTTTATAGATTCTGTGAGATACTGTTACACTATAGTCACGATTGCACCATCATTATTCATGATTTGTTTCATGCCATTTTGAATTTTTTTAGCTCCTTTGAGTTAGGGTAAGGCTAGCTGCTATAACAGACAAAGTGTAAAATATGATTGGCCTCAAATAATTTTCCTTCAAGTCCAGATTGACAGTGTTGGCTTTCTGTTCCACAGAGCCATTCATGGATCAAGGCACCTTTCATTTTATGGCTCCACCAAGTCCTTGTATCCTAGAATTCTTTCTTCCAGCTAGCAGACAGGGAAAGAGAAGGTGGGGTGAAGGCAACTGCTTCTTAAACACCTCTTCTTGGAAGGGGAGGCGTATCCCTTTCATTCATGTTTCAGTGATAAGAAGTAGTCATGTGATTCTATCTCGTACAAGAGGGGCTAGAAAATGTCATTCTGATTGGGCAACCATGATCTGACAGCCTTGTACCATGGAATAGGAGCATGCATTTTTGGTGGGCAGCCAGCCAACTTTGCCACAGCCTCCAAGTATGTGGTCCCAAATTGTAGCTTTTAAAGTTACAGAAAAGAAGATATGGAGAATTACTGCCCAAGGTGACAGCAGTATGATTTTTAGGCAGAGGAGGGACACATCAGATCAATTGGTGCTCTGGGAACATTAAGGAGATGGTGGTAATGTAATGGGAAAAAAAAGGACTCGGGTCCCTGTTGTCCCCATTTCTGGCCCATTTTTGAGTAGGGCAATACCCCAGGGTACCTTGCACTTATATTCCTACCATGTAATGGGGACTCACCATGTGCCTTTTTGAAACACCATCTATTGGCTCCTTAGCAAAGCCGAGAGGCAGATACTATTATCTGGAATTTACAAATAAAAAAATTAAAGTTTAGGGAAGGGAAGTGACTTGTCCAAGGTATACCGGGCCTCCAAGAGGTTGTCACTGAAGCTGCTGATCTGTATTGGGAAATGTTTTGGGGACTTGGTGATGCCAACCATGCATTTGCCCTGTGGCACGGTGTCTTAGGGAGCAAAAGGGTGTGAATATCCAGTGGTGATAGGGCCTGGCTGGCAGGTGGATTTGATAACCCTTTGCACCTGCACCTCCACAAGGGGCAAAGCTTTAATCACTGTGCATCCCATTTAGTCACCTCTAAGTCCCTAACAAAGATGCTCTGTGAGTCCCCTCATCAGCTCCCAGGAATCTGCTCCATGGCTCCTGGCCCTGCTGGGGAGGGAGACCACAGACCTGCTCCCCAGTTTAGAGAAGCCAGTTCTGCTGACTGGGCAGATGGGGCCCACGCACCGGGACCTGGGGAGATTGAGAGGAGAAAGTGGCTGAGCACAGCTCTGCGAGGCCTGGTGATTTATGAGGAGCAGCTTCCGCGGGCCATCTGGACCAGGAACTTCAGGAAGCACATCCTGTGTGGAGGCGCAGGCAGTGTGGGAGCTCTGCCAGGGAGGAGGAGGGCTGCAAGGGAGCAGGAGGAGGGAGGAGATGCGAGGCAGGAGTGGAGCAGAGGCAACGTGGAAAGAGCCCCGGCAGTGAAATCAGACGGATCCAGATGCTTCCACTTGCAGAAACTCTGGGCAGGACCTTAATCCCGCAGGGCCTCAGTGTGATCAACTTTCAAATGGAATGACAACATACCCTCTGCACGGTGGAGAAGTTTAAATGGAACATTGCTTTTATAAGTACCCAGTCCAATGCCTTGAAGGAAGGAAGATGATGTTATTGAGCATCTTCTATGTGCCAAGCATTTAGTTAGGTGCTGGGAATACAAAGGTTCTCAGAGTCCGTGGTCTAGTTGGGGAGGCAGGCTATTTGGAACATGTGAGATATTTACAGTGAACTCTGGGAATACAGACGTGAGAACAACAAACTCTGCCTGGAGAGGTGATGTTTAAACTGGGCCTTAAAGCAGAAATTGGTGCTAAGTGGCCAGTGAAGATGTGGCAAAGGGAACAGACCAAGCAAAGGCATGCCACACCACCATCAAGTGTTGGTTCATTCATTTATAACTCCAGCCCTGATTGTTCCACTGAGCTCTGGACACATATATCCAACTGCCTACGTGACATCTCCATTTGGATTCAATGGGCCCTTCAAATTTATCATGTCCAAAACAGAGATATTGGTCCTCCTGGTTCCCCTCCCAACACACTCATCAATCTTCCTCCCAGGTCTTCATCTCTTCGTAAACGACACCGCTATTCACTCAGTCGCATAAGCCAAAAATCTAGAGGACATTCATCTGTCTTTGATTTCTCCATTTCCCTGCTCACTGTATCCAGTGGTGCCAAATTGCACCACTTCCTGTGTATTCTTCCTTCTGAAATTGCACAACGGTGTGGTCACATCCCAAAACCCAGCCTATGAGCAAGTCCTGTCAGCTCTTGTCTCCCACATACATCCAGAATCCATTAGCTTCTCTTAATCTCCACTACTACCGCCATAGTCAAGCCCACGGTGGGGTCCAGCCCAGACAGCTGCAATGGGCTTCAAGCTCATTTTTTCATTTCCATGTGTCTTGCACAATCCAGTCTCCTGGCTATTGCCAAAGTGATCTTTACAAAACAGTTATTAAATCACTCCCCTGCTGAAAACTTTTATCACTGAGTTATTTTCACAGTAATTCTATGTAACCAGTCACCCCAAAACTCAGTGCTGTATAGCAGCAAGCATTTATTTCTTGTTCATGTGTCTGAGGGTTGGCTGAGGCTCAGCTGATCTAGGTGGGGTTTGGCTCTGGCCTACAGGTTGGGTCCAGCTTAACGCTATATATTTCCCATCCTCGTTGGGTCAATGGGTACCCAAGGCATGCTCTTCTCCTTGTGAAAAAAGAGGAACGCTAGAGGGCAAGCCCATCTGTGCAAGAACATTTCAAGCCTCAGCTCCCAACACACCCACCACCAACCCGTTCCTCAAAGCAAGTCATGTGGCTGGGTTCAAAGTCATAGAGAAAGGGAGTACACTTCATCACCATGAAGACATAGCAAATGTGTGGATATATAATTTATAATAGTGGGATAAAGAATTGGGACCAGGCTGGGTGTGGTGGCTCCTCCCTGTAATCCCAGCACTTTGGGAGGCCAAGGAGGGAGAATCACTTGCGGCCAGGAGCTTGAGACCAGCATGGGCAACATAGCAAGATTCTTGTTTCTAAAAATAAATAAATAAATAAATAAATAAATAGCCAGATATAGTGGTGCACATCTGTAGTCCTGGCTACAGGGGGAGGAAGGTTGAGGTGGGAGGATCACTTGAACCTGGGAGTTTGAGGTCACAGTGAGCTGTGATTGCATCACTGTACTCCAGTGATATCCTATTTCTAAAAAAAGAATTGAGACCAGTAATTCAGTCTTCAATAGACGACTTTCATGGCTTTCTGTTTAATTTAGAATAAGGTCTAAACTCTTCCCACCAGAATCCGGCTCCTGATATATCAACAGCCTCAGCTCCTTCCACTTTTCCCCCTCACGCCTGTCTCTCGAGCCACACTGTCTTCTTGGCTGTCCCTCAGACTTCCCAAATGCTTTTCCACCTCAGGATCTTTGCACTTGCCATTCTCTGTCAGCTCCCAGATCTTCACAGGATGAGCTCCTCCTTGCCCACAGATCTCAAGAAAATGTCACCTACACCCATGGAGCTTGTTGGAGATGCAGATGCCTGGGCTTCACTCCTGGAGATTCTGAAATGGCAGGTCCAAGGGTGGGTTTCAGGAGCCTGTGCGCACAGTCAGTACCAATGCTGGTGTTCTGTGGGCACATTCTGAGAAACACTGCTGTATAATGGAAGCATGTCCCAGGAGTATTGGGGAAGAAGTGGAAGGCCATAGTCTATTGGTGGGGGGTCGGGGGGAGGGTTAGGGAAGGTTCCAGAAGAGGCAGTGGCTGAGCCAAGGCCTGAAGGATGTGGTGAAGTCATAAGGCAGACAGATGTATGTCTTCGTGTTGCCTCATGACTCTGAGTGCCTCCTCAGTGGGCCAAGCTGCTCTCCCTGGATCCCAGGCCCCAGTCAGCTCAGATCCTAGTGGCCCTGCCTCCATTTGCATTATATATGACTGCCATGCAAGCTTCTTCAGACAACCAATTCCACAGGAAGTCTTAGAAAGCTTTTTCTCTCTAAATGATCTTTTTTAGTGTCTGTCACCCAGAGTTGTAGAGATTTTATATCATCTATGAAATCCTATTAAGATTTTATTTCCTTATTTTCCTTTTATGATGACTGGGGTTTCCTTCCTGAGAGGAGGTCTCAGGAAGTTGGCATGCCTTGGTGGAAGCCAGGCCTGGGAGCAGATGGGTCACTGGGGTAGGCTCAGCCTCTGAGGCAGCACAGGTGTTCAGAGCTAGGAGCAATATTCAAAGTCCTGTGGTTCATTTTCTACCCAAGGTACCCACTCTAGAGCATCCTATGACTCAGGAAAGACAGCCATGGGGCTGCAGAGTCAGGAGGCTCAGTCTAAGAGTCAGAAGATATGTTTAAGACCTTGCACTTCTTGGAGGAATGGTAGGAGTTAGAAGCTGCAGTAAGCCAGGATCGTGCCAATGCACTTCAGCTGGGGTGACAGAGGGAGACCTTGCCTCTATTAAAAAAAAAATGTTCTCCAGGTGATTCTAATTTTGCACCAAGATGAGACTCTGTTTTTAGGTATATTCAGCTAGTCATGGCCCCACCTCGAAGCTTACATTTTCTCACCTGTCTACAAGGATATCTTGAAAGCATCAGCTGAATGGATGCATGCTTCATTCCAGGTCCAAAATGTGGAACCCTAGGTTGGGGTTAAACTCAGAACCATATTAACAAAAATCCAGGTTTTACTGGTTCTAGCTCCATTTATGGACCTCTGAAAAGTTCTCCCAATTTTGTGTGGAGCCTCTTATATGTTTAGGAATAAGTCTCATTCCCCACATAACAGCACTTGCTAAATTCTCTCTCTCCTGCTCCTCCTTTCTTGCTGACACCTGCAACCCACGGATCATGTTGGGACACCTCACTACTTCCACCTCCGCTGGTGCTCCCTGCAAGAATGCAAATGCCTATGGGTGTGCAGTATCCCAGACTTTGGTACCATTCTTGGCATCCCCATTGATTAAAGCTGCTTTGGGTCTGGTGAAGAGTGAGAAGTCCAGGCTTCCTTTCTTAGGGTCACACTTTGCCACATGGGCTGCTGATGCATTGGGTCTCGGCAAGTCTCTTCAGAGCTCAGCCTCACCATTCTCTTCCCAAAGCCTCTTCCTAGAGGACCTGGGCGTGAGTCTCTGGCCCAGGCCCAAGATATGAATAGCCCATCGTGGCTTCTTGAGTATATGTTTTTGCTTTTTTCACTTCAAATAAAAAAAAAAATTAACTGATTCCAACCCAAACTGACTTGTGCAAAATCACCTCCTGGCTAATCTACCCCCAAAATTTCCCTGTGAGTGTAGTCAGTCTTAGAAGCTCAGGCCCAGCTCGGTCCCACGCTTGATTCAACACAGGTCAAAGCTGAGACTGCAAATTCCAAGTCTATTTCATTTCTCTGGTCTCTCAATTTAGCCCCATCACCTGAGGAAATAATGATGTTAATAGCTGCTCTTTATTTAGTGTTTGGTCTGGGCTAATGTGATACTAAGCACTTTCCGTGGCTTATCTCATTTAAATCTTAACAAAAGTCTTAGATAGTGGGTATTATTTTGATCTATTTTATGGAAGCGGAAACAGAAGATCAGAAAGGTTAAGTAAATTTCCCATTGCCACTTAGCACGTAGGTAGAAGAGCTGGGACTTGGATCTAGGTCTATATGACCCAGATGCCCCAACTCGTGACCTGGCTGGGTTGTTGCCTCAGAATCCAAGCAGGTTCTTGATGTTCCTTTTCCAGGGGCTTATGAATCATCTAGAAAGTAAGCAGATCTTTAGACTTCAGGAGTCTGGGTCAGGATTATGGTTCCATGTTTTCTCTTAGAAAATCAGATGGCATTGGTCTGTCTCTCGTCTTTCAGTTTCTTAAATTATTCCACACTCCTTCAAGAGTCCATTTAGACCAAGAACTCAGTGTTGAATGTCAGAATTTCACAGCCAACAGTGCCCTGAGTGATCACCAAGTGCACCTGTACAGCAGAGAAAAGTGGGCTTGTCTAAGGTCATATAACGAGTTCACGGGAAGCTGGGTCCAGGATCCAGGGTCCTTCTCCCACAGCCTTGCCCTCACTGTGTGGCCTTGCAGAAATCTCCTCTCTCTGAGGACTGAAACAGACAGATACCCACAGAAGCAATCTCAGTTAAACTAAGCTTTTAGAGCAGCAGAACCTTTGACAAAATGGAACCTGTAGCGAGACCTGCTCTAACAGCTCAAAGCCAAGATGGTCTATTAAATCAGGGGTGTGTATAAGGCTCATTCTTTACCTTGTCCCCTTTCCCCATTTATCCCTAGGCACTTCTGGGAATGCAAGGTACTTGCTGTTGGCAGTTAGAAAATCATGAGCTTAAGCAGTTTGAGAGCATTGAAAGAGAACTTGATGGAGCTAAATCTAAATCTAATTATCATGTTGACTGATCTCAGCAGAGCCCTCCAACCATGATGTTAGTAAATGGTTAACAACCAGCTCTCCGAAAAAAGAAACTTCCTGATTTATAGCATTTGCCCATTTCTATAATGGCCAATTCTGTGAGTTACCAATATGATGTTAACCAGCTTGCAAATTTCCTGAAAACATAACAATTGACTCTTGGGAGCTGGTACGAACTGACTCCAGCATACTACAGCTTCCAGATCTTCAAATACTTTGCAAGATTTGGATTCTTAAACTTTGGCAGCAGGCTTCCTGGGTATCAGATGAAAGAAATGGGTAAGAGTGTAGAGGGAACTTGAATATCTCATTGATAGGTCTTTTTCTGTGCTATTATTGCCTCTGTTTCATATCTTGATGGAAATGTTGCCATTTTTACCCTGTTATAGAACAAATAGAAGTGTGACTTGTGGTTCACAATCTATGAAGCTGATTTCATATAATTTTGACAGTTCTATCACATTTCTCAGTTATGATTCTTTTCCCCTCTAGGGATGGTATAAACATTATGTTGGAATAGCGTGTTGAGTACTGTTCCCCTCTGATCCTTTCTGGTAGGCTACCTTCTTCTTTCTAGGTTTATATTTGCCTAAGTTCAAAGCTCTGATACATGCACCTTATAAATTTTCCCTGCCCCCACCCTGATATGCCTGGAGGAAGGGAAGTGGGGACTCTGTGGTCCTAAATCTCTCCTTGGCACATGTTCTCAGGCATGAGTGAAGAATCAGTGATTCAGTTTGAACAGAGAAATTGCAGACAGATGTACTGTTCTCACAGCTGGCTACTTGGAGGTACAGCTACACTTGGCCACCCACACTTTTTTGCACCTGTGGGGGAGGAATCACTTCCTTATTGTGCTGGTGTTTTTATCTACATGGCAGAAGATGCTGAGGTCACATGCTCTGAGATGCCAGGCGGGCTCCAGGGGGCAGAGGAGATATTTCTTAAGTCTCGGTGGGCTAGCACAGAGTTAGAAGAGCAGCGGGTAGAAGGTATTCCTGAGTTTTCTGGTCAGCAACTCACATCAGCTGACTTTGTTCATGAGACAAAGCACAAACCCATTTTTATTTCAATGACTCCAATTGCACCTCTGCTGGGGTTAGGAAACCCATTCCCCAGATGGCACTGAGCCAGAAAATTAGCAATGATCAATGAAAGGGGAAGGATGATGAAATAAAAGTGGAGTCTCAATTAGGCTCTAAATGAGCAAGGCAATGTTAAGTCTTCAACAGAGGAGGGGCCGGGGACTAGAAGAAGGAAAAAATGATTACGTGGAAAAATTCAGCGCCCCAGTCTGGACTTAGCCATTGATTTCCTATTCCAGCTCCACAGATGAACCATAAAGGCCTTGCAGAGTGCATGGACCCCCTTGCCATATTTCTCCATGATCTGCATAAAGGAAATGTGAGTTCCTCCTCTCTGCTTATCTGTTTGGCTACATCAGATCCTGGGTGGATCTAAGGGAACAAATGTCTGTGGGTATTATGTTAGGGATTTAAACTTACCAGCTGCTGGGAAGTTGAATTTGTGGTTTCAGGGCACAGGATGATTCTATGTGAATCATGGTCAAAGCTGCTCTTGTAAAATTATACAAATATTGGTTGTGTTCATATGAAATGGTGGGCTGAAATGTTTCTATGAGATTTCAGTGATTTTTTTTTTTAACAACAACAACAAAAAACCCAATATTTTACCTTGAATTGCTAAAAGGCAAAATAATTGATGTTGAATTTGGTGACTTGCCCTGAAAAATGCAATCTCGGGGACAGCCTGTATCAGACATTTAGAATGGAAACCAAATATTTTCTTGCGTGGATATCCATAACATAAGACTTATCTCCCATCTGGCAAAACCTCTTTCTGTAGAAATATTCAGAGTGGAATTGCATTAATAAGTAGACATCACGTGAAATTTACTATTTATGCACTTTCAATAGCCTCTGTAAACTGAGTTGCATGTCAACCGTGTATCAATAAACATTTCTACCTGTGGGTTTTCAAGACAGATTAGCTGAGAAGAGCCATTATGGGATGAAAGAGGAGGGCACGCTGGGAGAAGAATGAAATGAAACATTCACCTATGCAAACGTTTCCTTCCTGGATACTATTTGGTTTTTAATTTCTTTTCTTTTTTTTCAAACATAAGATAAAATACAAGATGTTGGTGCTGTTTGGAGATAGCCCACATCTGTACAGCAAGGAGACAATTCTCCAAAGTGCAGCTCTCAGTGGGGTATTTATTTAATTCGTATTGGTTTTGGACCGCAGCCTGTAATGAGGAAAGATACGGATAGAGGCAGGAGATGGCGGTTGGAAGTCTGTACCTTTTTGAACATGAAAGTACAAAAGGGTCGTGCATGTATTGAGGTTTTAGTGAAAATTCAATAACTTTAGCTGCAGACACTCTGCTCCGGAACACTAATAAAGATGGGAGAGCTAATAAAGGACCCGAATTCGAGCTTCTTAGAGATGAAAGCTGGAGTGGCGCCAGGCTCAGCTGCCCTGACGTTGAAGAATGCCCTGGTATGTTTTTGCACATGGGCCAATTGAGGACTAGGTTGATTTTAAGGCATCTTTCAACAGCACATGGACCCTAGGGACCTGTAAATGCCAAACAGGCCCTACTGAAATGGGGTTCATTGAAGGGGGATCAGGGATGCTTGAATTTCCTGCCAGCAAATGCCCTGATAGACAGGCAGACCAGAGTTAAAAATAAGAAGGTCCTCCCTAAAGTCAGACATTCCTTCATTGGATCTTTTGGTCTTCCTGAAGCACAGTGGTGTGAGGATCTTATTAATGAGCTCGGGTGTGAGTGAAAGGGCCAAAACCCTCTAAGAAAGAGCCAGCAGCTAGCAAAGAGAGGTAGGAAGAGAGGAAAAGGCTTGGCCTTGGCAGCATTAAAGACTCTCCCTGAATTATCTAACTCCATCCTCCTCTCCACCCAGTACTGTCACTTTCTCTCATTTTCAGATGTTCACTTATTTCAAACCACATCCTTGAAAGTGGCAGATCCAGGGCTTGAACTCAGATGGACAGCATGGTCTGAGTCCAGCCAAGCCATCTGGGTTCATATCCTCCAGCTCCAGGAGGAAAGAGAAATCTGGGATGGGGCTCAACTTACTGACTCACTTTGTTATTAGGGTTGACCATGTTTGCAGAAAGCTGTTCAAGAACCATCTTGAAATCAGCCCTCAGCCTTCTCAGCTGCAGGCTGATGCCCTCAGTTTACACCAGATTTGAAGCTTTGCTGACAAGTTTGACCACATTTGCAGAAGGCTGCCTGATAAACATCTGTTTGAGAGGCTCAGTTTTCTCCTCTTTGGGCTAGAGATTCTCAGCCTCCACTAGCTTTGCCTGAGGTCTGAATCCTCATTAGTGGGCTATAATTAGCAATGATTATTGCCACATGCCAGGCATGGTACATGGCATGTTACATCTTGTGTTGCTAATTGTTGTAACAGCTCCAGGAGATGGGTGCATTATTATTTCCATTTTACAGATGAAGAAAGTGGAGATACCAGCTGTATGATTTGATCCCAGGTCGTGTAAATTCTAAGCTCATGTGGTATAATGCTGACTAGGGAGGCTGTACATTGGGTCCCTTCTAGAGGGATGTGGAAGCTGCTCTTGGCATTCTTGCTGGACTCAT
The DNA here is from genome assembly GCF_001604975.1 of Cebus imitator. Taxonomy (NCBI): domain Eukaryota; kingdom Metazoa; phylum Chordata; class Mammalia; order Primates; family Cebidae; genus Cebus; species Cebus imitator. The sequence continues at coordinate 1,186,033 of NW_016107333.1, forward strand.
TGCTGTGGGCTGAGATACACATGTGCAAGGTTGGCCAACTGGACCCCAGGAGGTGTCACTGCACCCAACTCTTCCTCCCAGGCCACTCTTGCAATCTGCAGGCTCTACTCTGGACCCTTTTTGTCTGCCCTAGTTGCCTTCTCCTTCTCTGTGAAGTCCTGGAGCCTCTCACCCAGCAGAGCTGACCTGCCTGTGATAAATACCATTTAATTACAGAACAAGCTTTTCTGCCATTTCTCTCAGCATGGCTTCTATTGCTGAAGATTAAACTTCATTCCCACACCACTGAATTACCTTTTTAAACCTATTATTTCAATGTGATTAACTTCACTTCTTTCATTTAGCTGTAAGCAAAATCTTGTTTACAAGGCAAAAAAGTCTTTGCCTTAATATCAGCAATAATAATACAAACGAACGTTGCAAGAAATAATTTATGTGAAAAACAGGAAATAATGGCAGTGATACACGAGGCTCCTCTTCAATTAATAAAAAGGAGGAAATATTTAAAAACAATTTATCAAAGAAATACATACAGTTCATACATCATGCATTTGCAAAGAATATACTAATATTCATCCCACAAATAGCTGTGTGACCCTGGATTCTAATTCTTTTGTGTGTGACAAAATTTGGGTTGTGGTTAAAATCCAGAGTTGGGTTTGGTTAGCAGAGTGCAGAGACAGGCCAGGCTACTGACGGAGAAAGAGGCCTGTGTTCGCCACACACCTGCCATGTTCTCATTTGAAGGTGGCCAAAGTGCATCAGAGGTTTTAAGAAAAGGTTGTTACTGCAAGCCTGGGTGAGGAACCTGAAACCTAGGTTGGTTTTAAAGGCCAGACCTTCATGATATCAGTTGTGCCTCTTCCATTTAGGATTGAAATCCAAACCTCTAGGAACCATAGTTTTACTAAAAATTGCAAAAGAGAGAAATGCTTGGTGATTTTCAAAAAACTGTTTTTATTGGAAGCAAACCCTGGCAGAATGTTTCCCAAAAGTTGTTAAGGCTGGGTGGCTGCTGGGAAGCGGTGGCATCTGTCACTGCAGTTATGCAAATCCTCTCCTGTTAGGGCCAGAGCTTGGAGAGGGGACACACGGCTGCGTGTTGGCAAAACAGACACCGTATGCTACCACCCGCGTTTCTCCCTAATTTATTTTTACCATTTTCTTTTATGGTCTTCCATGAGATGCACTTCCCAGGGAGTTCCTTTACAGGGCAATGCAGAGAAATTAGCATTTACATCATATTTAACAGTTTACAATGAATTCCTCCACCCGCACATAAAACAACGTGCTTTCACAAGAAAAACATCAATGTGAGAATGAGTATTTCCACATATGGGGTCCTCATTTAGCTGACGTTTAGACTCCTTGATGGTTTAAGAGGAAAAATGGAGTTGGCAAAAGGCTTTCCAGCTCAAGCCAGGGTGCCAAGCCAGAGACGCCGTGGGGAGAAGGGGGCTGAGCTGCATTTGGAGATGCAGGACTGGGGCAGCCGGAAGCTCTGACCCTGGACTACCTCTTCCACCTCTTCCTCCTGCTCTGTCTCCTTGTTGCTCACCCCTTCCGCCCCCACCAAATTTTCTTGACTTCTCCCTTCCCTCCCTCCTTTTCCCACACTTTTCTTCCTCCTGTCTGATTAACTGTGTCTACTGAGCGCCTCCATTGGTCCAGGCTCTGAGCTGGGAGCTGGCATGACAGAGGAGAGTCAGACACTCTAAACTTTTCTAACTCATGACTTTTTTAGGCATATAAAATATGCCCATACATGCACAACCAGATGGACTAACTTTTCCGCCTTAAACTACATAATGTTGAAATCATTCAGGAACCTCCAGGGATGGTGACCTGTAATGGCCCAGAGGAGGAATAACAGATTCTGACCTGGAGTCTAGTCCTGCCATCACCATGGTTAAGGCATCCTCTCTTTTCCCTGTTAGCTCTCTGTCTTGTTCTACCCAGAAGCTGTTGAGTACTGATTGTCAGGAGCTTTGTTTACATACTCTCGTCTCATCCTCAAATGGGCTCATATTATCGGAGAGAGAGGCAGAGCGGGAGTAGAAGCAGGTTTGATCGCTTGCCATACAGGCACTGGCCTGCTCCATGCTGGGATTTGCCTCACTGCAGCCCATGTAGATCTTCCCAGAGCTGCTTACTGTATCTGTGGGGACTGCTGGGTTTACACCCCACTTCCTGTCTCAGACGGGCTGTGTCAGAGGGGTGGGAGACAGCAAGCAGATAGAGCTATCAGTTGCTGAGAATGGGGGACCACTCTCTGGGGCAGCTACCTCGAGGGATGCCCCAGTTTGCCCTCTGGTGGGGATCAGGAACTGAAAACCCAGAGAGTGCCGGCATCTTCCAGGGTGGGAGCACAGGCTCAGAGAGGCTGGAGGAAGTGCCAGAAACCATCAGGGCAGGTTGACAGATGTGTTTCCAGCATCTGCCTCACTCCTGGTGCTTGGCAGATGGGGCGCAGGGACTAGGCAGCTGAAAACCTGGATCCGTTTCAAACAACTCCATTTTTCAGGCTCAAAGCAGAGCATTTCTGCAGGGCAGCCACAAAACCAGTGCCACGGGGTCTCCCTGGCCAGAGAAAGTTTCCCCAGAATGCTGCATAAACCTGGTTTTGTTGAGAGGAAATTGCATAACCCAGTGAGCAATCTCTGGCTTATGAAACCCCTTGCTTCTGCACCTGTCCTTGCAGCTCTGCATGTCACATTTGCAGCCTTCAGACACCTGACAACTTTGAGATATGCCCACTTACCAGATAAGACTGTCAAGGTGAAGGCTGACTTGATCTTCCAGAACTGTGCTATCCAATTCAGTAGCCACTATCCACATGCAGCTATTCAGAACTGACATATACTGCCAATGTATTTAAAATACTTACTGCATTTTGAAAAAAAAAGTATCTCAATAATATTTTATATTGATTACATGTTGAAATTATATTTTGGATATATTGGGTTAAATAAAATTTATTATTACCATTAATTTCACCTGTTTTTACTTTTAAAAAGATGTGGCCACCAGAAAATTAAAAATGACATACGGAGCTTGCATTCTATTTCTTTCGTACTGTGCCATCCTAGATGGCAGACTTTGTAGGATCATCCTCAAAGACATTGTGCCTGTGTCCCCAGCAAAATTTTCCCAGGAGCCCTTATTGCTGGATGCTGCCAGGTCCTGGAGGCATGGGCTATCCCTTCCCCTGTTGCCCAGAATGTAAGTTGAACTGTGTCCTCAGGTACCCTGGTCAGCTGTTTCTGAAGAGCAGTGGCTGCAGATGTTGCTTTGGTTACTCTGAGCAGTTTCTGCTGATCTGCTACTGCTGATACCTAGACGGAGCCCTTGTGCTGGGTCCCAAGGTTCATGGCTGCTCCCTCTGGACCCAAAGACGGGCTACAGAAGAGCCTCTTGGTGGCATCCAGGGGCCTCTCTTCCTGTTCCTTATGGCGGCTGAGCTTGTTCCTGGCCAGCCTACAGGAACCAGGCTGCCCTACCTCTTCTGCCTTCTATATCCTTTGCCTTGATGGGCTGCCAGGTTCTAGGCAGGTGCCCTTGGAAGCTGAAGCAACCTTGGGAAGCACAGAGGTGCTTCTATATCCACCTCCATCCTGAGTAAACCCACCCCCTTTCACCACCACCACAAGGGGCACTTTTTCAGCTGTGGGCAACAGAAAACATCCTTAGGGCTAAGGGAGTAGTGGGGATGGGGTGCTATCACTTTGTTCAATGTCTCAGCCCAAACCCTCCCTTTAAAGATGGACTCATCCCTTTACTTAAAGGTGTACCCTCTTTGGATCCTCCAAGAGCCCCCAGGATTCCCCATTTTCCAGGAGAAGCTCACCCTTTTGGGGGAGGGTGAGGACGAGCTTCATCTGCATCCCCCTTCTTGAGCAGATATTTGTGGAGCTCCTGCCTCATGGCAGGCACCCTGCGAAACTCTAGCCACAGGGTAGCAAACAAAAGCAGCTGCACCCTGGACTCTCGGAGCTCCCTCTAGTGGGAGAGACACATGCTGATCTAGAAATCACATCCAAGTCTCCTTACAAACTCCAAGAGCTACCTGCAAAGGATGCCAGAAACGATCCAGTCTTGAGTGGAGGTGGTTGGGGTCAGGGAAAGCTTCCCTGAAGATGTGATATTTCAGCTGACATTGTATTTTGAAAGCTTTGGTTTTCTTCGCATACTGCTCCTCGGAAAGAGTCTTGAGGATCTGATGAGGCTGGAGAACATTTACCAGTGTGGCCTGAAGCTGAATTGTCTAGAAGGAAAAGTTTAATGAGAATAAAGAGACCCAGAAAATTAGCACCTCTTAGCATTAAGTCTTAAGACTAAGAGGAAGCTGCAACTGGGAGAGGAAGGGTGGGCTGGAATTCATAGTGGGTTGAGGCAAGGGGTTCAAGGGCAAGGGGGTGAATGGTGATGGGGTGTAGGCCTCCCTCCCAGGTAGAACTTCTGCTACTGCAGTGATGGCTTAACAGATCTGTGCAGGGTTGCACATTGTGTACTTGGTGTTTTGATGGAGCCTGTGTTTTTTGGGTCTCATAAAAGCTTCCAATGATATAGTATGTCTGATGGGGAACCCAATACTAGAAAGAGCCCTGAACCAGGAGACCTGGTTCCAACCCTGATTTTGCCCCTGACCCACTGTGTGACCTTGGAAGAGCCCTCTCCCCTCTCTGGAATGTAACCTCCTCATCTGTAAAATAAGGGGGCTGGACTGGGTGACCTATGAGCCCACATGTACATCTTGGGTTCCAGGACTCTGGGAGTCAATGACTTGCTTGACTGAGCTGTTCCCAGATGTAGCCGAGAGGTCGAGGTTCAAGCCTGTTATGAAGCTGCCGCTCAGACGCTGCCATTTCTGATATTAATTTCTTTTCTCCCCATGAGACACGGAGGGCTTTATGAATGACTCCAAGAATTGCCTCTGGCCTTGGGGATGGGGCCTTGAAAGCAAATGGCTGAAACCCTAGAGCACCCCTACCCCAGGCTTTTGTTGAATCGACCCAAATCATTTCTCCTACAAGCAAGCTGTGGCTGAACTCTCGAGAACAGGGAGCTAGTGACAAGCTTTCATTCTGATTGTCCACAGAGCCATGCTCTGCTTCATTTGAATCTGGAGCAGAGAAAGCCCTGATTTTATTGGAAGTAGAAAGTCATGGATGTGGAGTTGTTCCTAAGCTAGAATCCTGTAACTAGTAGAGTAACTCTGGGTCACCTCCATGAGCCTTAGTTTCTTTATCCATGAAATGGAGACAATGAAGTCACCTACCTTCACCAAACGATTGGCAGACAAAAATGAGCTTGTTACCCAATATCATATACAAGCACCTGGTAAAATTTAAAGCTATATGAAGATTATTATTACTATAAAATAACAGCAAAAATAAAAATATCCCTTCCAGATGGAAAAAAATGTATCTCTAGAGCTTAGAGATGTTATTGCTAATAAAAGTATCCTTCCTTCGCACAGTACTTTAGCTAATAAAGCACCACTCTGTTCATTATCTCATTTTATTCTCACCAGGACTATGAGGCAGGTGTTGTTACTCCCATGTTTCTGATGGGCAATGGCTCATAAAGGAGAAGTGGAATGCCTGAAGTCACAGCTACCTGAAGGGATATCAACCCTAATCTGATTATCTCTAAGTGGTGTGTTTTCTCACTGTCTTCTGTTCTTTGGACTGGACATACAACTCTAGCATTGTCTCTCCCTTGCAGTTCTTGGGACAGCCAGTGTCCTTTACTGGTATGTATGGTCACTCAGACCTGTGACCCTTTGGCTAGAGGGGCTTTGAGAGTGGACTTGCACCCCTCTTTTTACATGGTCAGGAAGAGTTGGCTTAGAATAGCTTTGTGGGAGACTGTTGGGCTGGAAGCTACAAGTGTCAGCTTCATGCTCACGAGTGATGGCCAGAGCCAGGGTAGACTCTCCTGTGTCCTGCCTGGGTTGAAAGGAAGGCCTAGAGAGAGGCGGACAGCCTGCAAAGGTGAGAAACTCTATGGAAGGATATCAATCGCTGGCTGATGTTTCAACAAGAGGAAGATCCTCAAACAGGCCCCACTGCCATCCCACAGATACTCCCTTACATCTTTCTGACGTTCCCCAGGCCAAGGGCCATGCACTAATTCATGGTAAAACTTCGCCCCTGCTCGTTAGAAGCTTATAGTCACAGTCTGGAAAAGCTGTCTGGGCGGCTACTGGAGATCTGCTAGCGTGAAAGTTTCTGATTCCTTTCCAGCTAAAAATGAAAGTGTCTTTTTAGGGGGAAAAAAATAAATCCCCAGAAACAACACCTTATCAGAATAATAAAATTAAATTATAACAGGGCTGTCAGCGACACAATATCTGAGGGTGACAAGATGTAATCTCAGTAAAAACATCGGATCTGTCTGTTTATAGATCTAATAAATTATGTTAGAATTGTGCTCTTATAAATCTAGGCTGTCGAGGAAACCCAACAACTAATTCATCAGTTGCTCATCGAGAGGTCTGCTTCTCCGTTTCAATTGCTCACCATGTAGATAACAAGGAGCCTTACAGACTGGCTGGTTAAATGTCATTTGTTTCAGAGCTGTAACACGGCACGGATCATTGCTCACACATCGTCACCCAATTATATTAACCTGTGCAGCAATACGGTGTAATGACATGACATTAACACAGCCACTTCAGAGGGGCGACAACTTCCCTTCTCACAGAGGCTGGAGCTGCAGACTTCTCCCCAACCTCTCCCTTGTCATTTAAATGCAAAACAAAAGCTCTTGAATGGAAGGAGCAGAGTCACTTCTCTCTGGCTGAAATTTAAAATATTCTATGCTTTATCCTCTGTGAGCTCTGAGGGGCTTGCCTGCTGAGTTTTTTGTTCAGCAGCTCAATTCTCCCAAAGGACGAGGTTTCCACCCTCCTCCTGAAATCCACAATTTCTTGTCTTTAAGGACAGTTCTGAGATTGCCTCCAAAATAAGGAAAAAGGAGGTGACCAAATTGGGGGATGAGAGGCACAGGGAGAGCCCTATTTACAGAGGTAAATTGCAAGGCACAGAACCCTTCTTGGGGATTATGGCATTTGGGGATATCTAGTTTCTTTTGTCTTGTCAGGGATATAAGGAGAAGATGAACACATCAGTTGATTTCAGAAACTTGTGTTTCTCATTCTTGGCACTGTTGACACTGGGCAATTGTTTGTCATGGGGGTCTGTCCTGTGCGTTTTGGGATGTTTAGCAGCATCCTGTCTCTACCCACTAGATGCCAGTAACATTTCCCACCAGTTGTGACAACCAAAAATGTCTCCAGACATTGCCAATTGCTTAACCGGGGGCAGAATTGTACCCCGTTGAGAATTTCATCGAGGACAAAACGTTTTACTCTATAAACCTCCAATAAATATTTACAGAGCACCAGATCTGTGCTGGTTTGGGGCTCTTTAAGTTGCTTAAAGTTTTTTCATCTAAGAGGGACCTCAGAACTCTCAAAGTCTCTCTCCTCTGCAGACAGAGAGCTGGCTATGCTCTTCAGGTTTTTCATGTTGAACTCCATCCCCTTTATTTAATAGCCCTGAACCTTTAGGACCCTTGCTTCATCTGTACAGTGGGGATAGTAATAGCCCTGATATCACTGAGCCCACTCATGAAGGAGCCTGTGGATCCTGGGGACAAGGAGTTAGCCCAGACCTCAAGGACAGAACCTGGCTAGGGGCTAGGGCCAGGCAAAGCAGGTCTCCCTAAGCAAAGCACCAATCCCAGCAAAGGAAATCAAGGAAGTAGCCCATGAGGATAGACTATGCATGCCTAGAAGAAGCTCTTAGGTGCCAGTGCTGGCCACCTTAAGTCAATCAATCACTCAATCAAGCAATAGCATTTTTATGTGCCAGGTGCTGTTATCAGTACTTCTCAAGTATTATATCATTTACATCTCATAATAACTATGAGAGAGATTCTGTCATTATCTCCATTTTACAGATGGGGAAGCTAAGGCACAGAAAGGTTTAGTAACTTGCTCAGTGTAAACCTTAGATTTGTACCCAAGCAGCCTGCTTCCAGAGTCCACACTTTCAGCACTCATCTTTTCTATTTTTATTTTTTTGAGATGGGGTCTTCCTCTGTTGCCTAGGCTAAAATGCAGTGGTTACAATCATGGCTCACTGCAGCCTCGACCCCACCAAGCTCAGGTGATCCTCTCACCTCAGTCTCCCAAGTAGCTGGGACCATGGTAGTATGCCACCATATCCAGCTAGATTTTGTATATTTTGTAGAGAATGGGTTTCATTGTGTTACCCAGGTTGTCCTCAAACTCCTGGACTCAGGTGATCTGTCCACCTTGACCTCTCAAAGTGCTGAAATTACAGGTGTGAGCCACTGTGCCTGGCCCAGCACACATTTGTGATAGGGATAAGAGAGTCCCTGCTCTGCTCAGGGTTAACCTTGGGGTAAGGTTAACCTAAGTGATACGGTTTGACTGTGTTCCTACCCAAATCTCACCTTGAATTGTGATTCCCATAATCCCCATGTGTCGTGGAAGGGACCTGGTGGGAAGTAGTTGAATCATGGGGGTGATTTCTTCCATGCTATTATTGTAATAGTGAGTAAGTTCTTATAAGATCTGATGGTTTTATAAGGGGCTTCCCCCTTTGCTTGGGCCTTATTCTTCCCTCTCCTGCTGCCATGTGAAGAAGGATGTGTTTGCTTCCTCTTCTGCCATGATCATAAGTTTCCTGAGGCCTCCCAAGCCCTGCTGAACTGTGAGTCAATGAAACCTCTTATAAATTACCCACTCTTGGGTATGTCTTTATTAGTATCATGAGAATGGACTAATACAGTAAGGTCAGAAGTTTGGGTATACTGGGGGAGAGAGCTGCCTATCCCCCACTATAAGCTTGCCTCCCTGTTTCTCTTTAAGTTGATCACCTCTGTTTCATCTTACCTATCTTTCCACTGAAATGTTTATGAAAACACACAAATACTGACATATTTAATAGCACCAGGATCCTGGAATATTAATCTGTGATATGCATCTAATTTCCTTCAACTGAAACAGATGAAGTATTGAGGCAGAGGGTGGGGCCACATAGGGAAAAAGCAAAAGGCAGCCTCAGTCTCCCCATCCCCAACCTGTATCTGTATCCCCAAATGAGTCCCTCACCAGAGAGAAGGAAGCCTTCCTCACCCCAACTCTGTGGGAATTATGTTCTGAGGAGGCCAGAGTTCTAGATTTCCTCACTCCACCCTAGCAGTATTCTTCCATCAGTTCAATGACCAGCACTCTAATGCTGCTGGGGTGGAAGTGCATGCAATAGGTAATGGTCATCTTGGGATGTGGGTCTGGCTTTGGGAAGGAGCTAATCTTGGGACAGACATGGGCATTCAGGGGTTGGAGTTTGAATTAACTGTTCATACAGATTCTTCAGCAGTATGTGACATTCTTGTAGTAACATCAACAGCTGGCTGTTTTCTGAGACAGCCTCACTCCCTATGAACCATTGGACTCATAGTAAATTTGAGACTAAAAACATTGGAAAATGGAAGAGAGAATTAGAGGCTGTCATATGCACCAGCTCTCTGGCATAAATTCTGGGCTTAAGGATTCAAATAGCACCTAGATGGCCAGCAAAGAGGAATCAAAGAAAGTCTTATTTCTTCTTCTTCTTCTTCTTATTTTTTAATAAAAAAAGTCATATGCCTAGGCAGACTTGTCTTTACTTTCTTTCGTTGGATCAGAAATTAAGTAAACAGAGAAAAAAAAGAAGCATATGAAGCTTCAGAGAAAATCTGCCTCATAAAACAGAGAACATGGTACTCAGAATGTAGAGGAAGAACTTACTTTTGAAAAAGTTTGATGATAGTAAACTGAAGAACATTTTAGAACACACCTGACTTGTCCTTTCAGCAAAATTCTTGGAAATATGTAGTTTATGATACAAGAAATAAAAATAAGGTGATGATACACCAATGTATGATATGGAGGGAGCAAGCTGAGAGGAGTTAGAAATAAAATAAGGTAAATGAAATCCATAAAGATGAAATATAAAGAAGCAAAATTAAAATCAATGTTAGATGCAGCCCAGAGCAGAATTGGCAAGGCAGAAAATACTCAATAATCACTTAATCTGTATGCCTCTATGTCTCAATGTCATCATCTGTTCAGTGGTGATAACTGAGGTGCCTGCTCATGGAGTTGAGTAGTAAATGACATAAAGCATGTAAAGCTATTAGCAGAGTATCTGGGATGAAGTATGCTTTTAATAAATGTTAGCTATTATTTTTATAATGAAAAACCTAACACAAAAAAAACTAAAGTGATCACAAAAAGGTGAATTTTTAGAGATTTTAACTGTGTATTTGAACTAATAGGTAGACACTGGACTTATAGTCATAAATCTTGGATAAACTTGAAAAACTCCAGCAGACTATAAGAGAAACAAAAGCAAAGAGATTAGGTACATAGAGAACAGAGAACGGCACTTAAACATAGAGATCATTGCTGTTTCTACCAAGGAGACCAGTGTGTATATTCTTTCACATATAAGAAATACTTTAAAATATTTCCCCCAAAAAATTTCAAAATAAAAACAAAATTTTAAAAGAAACTGGAACAACAAGGGAAGTAACAGTGGAAGGTGAACTAGGAGAGAACTTTCTCAACCTTAAGAAAAACCTTAGTATTTCATTGAAAGATTAGTAATACATTAGGAAAATGAAGAAAAGAGATCAATGTTTAGCAAAACAAGTGTTCTACAAGTATTTTATTTTATCCTGCCTTATTTTTCCTTCATAGCATTTATCTCACATACATAGGAGTTTGTTATTCGTTATTTACACATTGATGAAAATTCCATGAGGGAAGGGACTTTGTTTTGTTCATCATTGTATCCTCCATGCCCAGATCAGTGCCTGCCATATAGTAGGTGCTCAATAAATATTTGTCGAGTGCATGGGTGAATGAATACTAACATTTCAGCCATAATGGGATTCCACAGACAATTTAGTTTGGGACGCTTTACTTATCATAGCTCCCTCTTGGAAAATAACAATGCTCAACGTGTGTTTTCCATGGAATCTCAGCTTGGGAAAGGCTGACCTGTATAGACACTGGTTAACAAGACTCTCCATGATCTGGCCTTTCATTATAACTCTCATTTCATCAGTTTCTTCTTTCCCACTTGCTCATTCCTACTCCAGTCACAGTGACCTCCCCAGTATTCCTTGAACATATCAGGCAAGCTCTCAGTTCAAGGTCTCCACATATGCTCTTCCCTCTGCCTGAAATGCTCTTCACCAGAGAGCCACATGGCTCACTCCTCACTTCCTTCAGGTTTTTATTGGAATGCTACTTTATTAAAATGTTCCCTTAGGACCCTATTTAAGTTGTCATGTGTCCCACTCTCTATGCCCTTCTTCAGCTTTAACCTCCTTCCTAGAATGTGTTATCATCAGAAATATTCTATAATAAAGAGTCCACATCGTATTTATTCATTTTGTTTATCACCTCTCTCCCTGGCTAGCTTGAGAGCTCCATGAAGGCAGAGCTTTCTCTCTGCCTTAATTCTCTGTTCTTCATTCTCTCTGTTCCATTTATTGCTGTGTCTAGATCAGTGCTTTGCACATAGTCAGTGATTGACAAATATTTGTTGAATATCTGTATTAATAAATGAATGACCTCTACAGGCATCTAGGAAGGAAACAATTTTCCCATAAAGAACAAAGATCACATTGCTTTCAGACTTTGCCACAATTCTGAAAACTGCAAGATGATGGGACAATGTCTATGGAATTTTGAGAGAAAAAGGCATGCAATTCCCAGTCAAGTTGTTCAATTGCTAAGATAACAGAAAGATATATATGCAAAGCATATCATTTATGAGCCCATCCTAAAATACAAAAAGCAAAGCGAATAAAATTCTTGTGGCTATATTACACATGAATGAAATCAATCAAAGTTGAGGACACGGAAATGGGTAAATCAAGATAAAAGGCAGAACGGTGAATATTAAAATCAGTTAAGCATATCTATTATTTTAATAACCAAAAATATGGTTACCTAGCAATGCAATTATCTGAAAAACAATTCCTGGAATAGAGGAACATAATATAAACAAACATAAAATGAAATATTAATAACCTGGGTCTAAAAATTCTAGATTATATTAATGAAAACATGTAAGTGGGTTAGGAATGGATTGGGGATAAATTTAAAAATGCTTTTTAACCCCTTTTACAGAAGAGTCATCAACAAAAATGACTTAATTGATTATATTAATGAACAGAAAAATACAGGTGCAAGTATAATTTTTACCAAGAAAAGGCAATGATTTACGGGAATATAGGAAGTTTATACACTTAGAGAAGAAAAAAAGCAAAGAGAACAGAGTTTGTGGGAATATTTTAATATATTATTTCTAGTGCTTTTTATATTTTAAACTATTTAAAAATTTAGAAAAACAGTCATAGTCTTGATGAAAAACAAAACTAATAACAAAAAAGCACAAAGAACAGTACAAAATAACAATGCAGCAAGATCTCGAATTCTGGGTCTATGTTTATTTTTGTTTTTTGTTTCATTTTTTTTTCTATAGACCTCCTCTGTGGACATGGGTCTTTAAATAGAATAAAATTTAATGCAAAATATAAAGACTTTCAAATTAGATTAAAGTAAGCAAGCAAGAGAGTGAGCAAGCAAACAAACAAACAGAAACCACCTACAAACTTTGTACATGATTTAGATCTAAGTCAAAATGACATATGAGGACAAGATAGACTCCACATAAAAGACATTAAAAGAAGGCAATTTGGCCAGGCATAGTGGCTCACACCTGTAATCCCAGCACTTTGGGAGGCCAAGGCAAGTAAATTGCTTGAGTTGAGGAGTTTAAGACCAGCTGGGGCAACATGGTGAAAATCCATCTCTATTAAAAAATTAAAAAAATGTAGCTGGGTGTGGGGCATGTGTCTGTAGTCCCACCTACTAGGGTGGCTGAGGTGGGAGGATTACTTGAACCCAGGACATTGAGGAAGCAGTAAGCCATGATTGTACCACTGCACTCCAGCCTGAGCAACAAAGTGAAATCTTGTCAAAAAAGAAAAAAAAAAAATTTTTTATTTTGATAAGGAAGAAATCCATAAGAAAAAAATGGTCATGAATCTTGATGTGCCAAATAATATAACATTAGGAAAAAAGTGATGAAGCACAATAATAGCAGAGGAATTTAACACAGACCAAAAATGTAAGGATACCTATGAGTTCAGCAATATATACTTTGACCCTTCGAAATTTAGATAACATTTTTCCAATTCATTCCCACTTCCAGGCCTCAGGGCTGTCAAATGCTCCCTAAACCCTCCTGACCTCACCTTCTCCTACTTCCCTTGACTTCTTTTTTGTTTGTATGATGCTTAAACAGGAGGTAGAGTCTACTCCCACTGTTTTGGTGGATTATTTTCAGGATAACAGTCTCTATGAATCCAAATTACTTTCCCTGCCTTCCTTAGAATTCTGATAAACAAAGCCTTTCTATCTCTTTAGAAAATTATTGTTGATAATACAATTGTTTCCAAACATTTTTTAATGTGAATCCCTACATGTGAAACATTTTGAGCATACAGTTTAAATATAAATATATTTGTTAATTGTGTAGACATACCACTGTATTAAAATATTGACTTTTGTGCTTTTTAGACTGATAGTCTCTATCGTTTTTACTATGTACTGCTATGTTTAAAACCTTTTCAAGTATATGCTCCCAATAGTGCATATTACTAATAATATTAATATTCTATACTACTGCTATAAGACATATGAAACATATAAAAATAGAGGTTAAAAGGAACATGGTAAAAATAAATATTGAATTTAAGTTTTAATTTTTTCCCTATACTGTATTAGAAAATCCTGTGTTCCCCCCGTGATGTATACCCCAAAGTGCAGACTGTATTCTAGAGAAGCAGCTTCTTTTCAAGAACTCTTGGTATATTAATACAAATTGTTTATATGTTAGCCAAAAAGAAAAAAAATCCATAATTTCTCCAAATAAAAGTTATATGTCAAATTCTCTAACCACAATGTAATAAATATAGGAAACAATAAGAAAAGGTTAGAGAAAAAAATATTTAATTAATGGAAAGGAAAACAAAACCTTTGGGTTAGAAAGAACTTAAACCAGCAGACATGGGATAGTTAGATAAAAAGAATAAGAATATCATTTAGCAAACTTTTGGGATATGGCCAAAATTGGACTCAATGATAAATAGATTTCCTTAAGTAAATTCACTATTAAAATAAGAAAGAATTAAAAAATCAAAGAACAACTTACCCAATAAATTAAGAGAAATGTGTATTTTAGACAATAGGTAAAAAGCAATATTCAAGGACAAAAACAGAAAGTGATAATTTAGAAATGAGAGAAACAGGCTGGGTGCAGTGGCTCATGCCTGTAATCTCAGTACTTTAGGAGGCTGAGGCGGGTGGATCACCTGAGGTCAGGAGTTGGAGACCAGCCTGGCCAACATGGCGAAACCCTGTCTCTAACAAAAACCAAAACAAAACAAAGCAAAAATTAGCAGGGCATGGTGGCATATGCTTGTAGTCCCAGCTACTTGGGAGGCTAAGGCAGGAGAATTGCTTGCACCCAGGAGGCAGAGGTTGCAGTTAGCAGAGATGGCATCACTGCATTCCAGCCTGGGTGACAGCATGAGACTCCGTCTCCAAAAGAAAAAAAAAATGAGACAAACAATAAAATTTACAACTAAACCCAAGAGAAATTCCACAGATGTCAATCAAATCTCTTGCACAACTAGTAAGATGGTCAAAATATTACCACAAATCATTAGAAGTGAAAAAGGGGTACTTAACTTTACAGAGTAAGTTTTTAAGAATGATAAACCAACAACCAGGTGGTTTTATAGGTACATCTTTTCTAATTTATAATCTAAATATTTTAATCTCATGATAAACTGCTTTAGAACATAAAAGAGATAGCAAAATTATTATGATTTCATACCAAAGTTATACAGACAGGAAACTTGAGACCATTCTTACTTTTGAATGTAGTAAGAATGTTGTATATTTACAAAAAATTTAGGATACTAAGTCCAATCTTGAGAAAATCATTTACCATAAGCACACAATTATTTCAGGACTGAAAGATAGCTTAGTATTAGGAAATCTATATTAAAAATTAAGTTTCTGTTTGTTACTGTGTTATGCAAACGTGCCTGAGTGAATTTCCCCCAAATTATGAGGGTATATTTGAAATTGTCTGCCTTAATGTTGTCTGTTTCTGTGGTGTATAAAAAAATCACTTTGTGGGAGTGAGGATCTAGAGAGACCTCAAAGAGGTTAGCAGTCATTCTTCAGAGCAGCTGAGGGCAACAAGAGGCTCGTGTTATCCATATTTAGCCATTAGAACTCAGAGGAAACAAATGGTGGCTTCATATATGAGTCTCCATTGAAAGCCACAAGGGCAGACACTCCAAATTACTGGCATTGATTTGTAATCAAGCTGCTTTTCACATGGGCAATTCCTTATAGTGTGTTACAGGGAGAGAAACAGCAGAGATATGCTTATTTAACAATGGTCAATGATTTTCTAAAGTAATGTCAGTGGAGCCAAGAAGTCAACTATTATAATGTAAGAATAGGACAAATGTAAAAAGCAATCTTGATGAAAATTATAAAAGAATTTGATAAGATTCCATATCTAGTTCTGATTTTAAAAATCTTAATTAATATAGCTTAAAGACTCCACTCAACTAAATTTCTGCCTTACACTAACAGCCAAAGCTGTAGATACTAGTTAAATACAAAAAGCATTTTCATTGACATTAAGAATGCCCATTACCCACAACAAGCCTCATTTTCACAGTTGTGATGACTAAAAATGTCTCTAGACATTACTAAATGCCCCCTAGGAAGCATAGTCATCCCTGGTTGAAAATAACTAATTTATGTTGAGAATCACTGTTTTAGAAATTCTAGTAAATGCAATGAGACAAGAAAAAAATTACAACTTGTAACTACTGAAAGAGAAGATTGTAATTACTTGTAGAAGGTGTATTTATCATCCTTGGAAGCTTAAGAGAATTAACTAGAATTGGAAGTAATAAAAAGAGTTCATTAAGGAGGCTGAATATGGAATAAATATACAAAAAAAACCTATCTAAAATTCAAATAACCAGTTAGAAAACATAATGGACAAATAAATTTTATTTCAATAATAAAACTTAAAAAATCCTAGGTAATAAACTTACCAGAATATGTACTGGAATACATATGAAGGAAACATACAATTTATTGAAAAAAGTGTTCTTGGATTCACCTCCAAGAATGATCTTTTCAAAATGAAAGCATGTCACTGATTGCTTAACACTGTCAATGGCTTCCCATTGTCTTCAAGACAAAGACCTAAGTTTAAAGCATGTCCTCTCTGGCTCTTGCTCACTCTTGCAGAGCTTTCCTTCTGCTCACTCCCTGGGCTTCAGAAGGACCCAGAATATTTGAACACAGTATCACATACCACCCAGTTCCACTGTTTTCCAAGTGTATGCCCCATAACTTTCATCTTATGCAACACAATTTTCAGCTCCTTGACTGCCCCATCACTCTTCTCTGTATACATTACATTAACCAATCAAAGTTTCTCTTTAAAATAGGGATCTGGAACTGAATGCAGTACACTGAGTATAGTCTGACAAGAGCAAAATTTTGTCCCCTCCTTAATATTTTACCTGTTTATTAACACAGAAATACATATGGATCTATATTTAATTCCTGGCTGTATCAATTATTAGCAAGACATATAACCTCTCTGATTCTCAGTTTCCCCTTCGGTAGGATGAGGATAACAGTGCCTTCTAACAGGGCTGTGATATTAGCTATTACCCTAGCACAGGTTCTTATTGCTTCTCTGTGTCCCAGTTAGCCACATTCTGAGTCTCCCACCTTCTTTTTTCCTTCATCCCATGGCTATTGCTCATGACAATATGACATCCTGGCTGGACTATCATTGCAGCTGACTGGCTGGGCTCCTTGCCTGCATCTGCTCCCCTCAAATACTCTTTTCAGAGTGATCTTTGTAAAATATGGGTTGTATAAAATAACGTCCCTTTGAATGCCTTTGATGGCTCTTCGATGCATCCCAAAAGTTAAAACTTCTTATCTGCAGTTGGGCTGCATCTACCTTTCTGAGATTCTCTCCCACTCTCTTTCTCTCTCTCTCTCTCTCTGGGTATCCCATACCCTAGTGTGGCTCATCAGTTCCTTCTCTTGCAAGGCCATCGCCTGAGAAAGGAAAATTTCCACATGGACATTTCTGCTCCCAGCTGCCCTCCTCTAGAGGATTTCTCAACCAAGAGAGACAAGAGTACAGCAGAATGTCTCCCATTGGAGCTACAACAGAGAGAGGGACTGAGGGAAGGCTGGGGGCTGGCCAGGACAACAGGCTGGATTCAGGTGGGCTTCTCTTTCAGAGCCAGGGAACTAGCCCTGGGGCTCTGGAGGCCCCATTTCTGAGCACAATAAGCTCCCCTCACCCAACACCTCATTGGTCATGGACACTTCCATTTCACGGTCAATTGACTATAATTTCAATTATGTAGGAAGCTTTTATTTTGCATGCAAATTCCAAAATGACTCAGAAATCTGTGGAGAGGCCTATGTCTAAAACACTAGGAGTTTAAGTCTGAAAGTTAGGAAATACTGCATTTTCTACATAACCATCTTTACTGGCCCCAGGTCACTCAGAGGGTGTAGTGAGCAGTAATTATTGAGAAAATATCGCAGGTAAAATGTCTGGCACATAGCACATACTAAATATTGGTGGGTTTAATGGTTTTTATTTATTTTAGCAAGGTCATTTAGCTGAATGTATATCTAAAACATGTTTATATCTTAAAACACTTTGCATATTAATACATTTACAAATTACAAAAAAAATGGTTAGGCTAAGAGTCTTGAGGGTTTAAAAATTTTTTATTTTACTGTGATAAGATCATGTAATATGAGATTTAACTTCTTAAAAATTTTTAAGTGTATAATACAATATTAACTATAGGGACAAGGTTGTACAGCAGATCTCTGACACTCACCTTGTGAGTCTCCAGTTTTGATTTGGAAATTCAGCCTCCAATTTAAATAAGAGGATTTCAGCCTTAGATGCTGTGAGTTTCTCCCCCTTCCCCCTCTCTACCCTGGCTTAAGCTGACAAAGCAAACTCCAGGCAGAACAGCTGCAAAGCAGGCTGTCCAAGGTCTGATCCCATGAGTGGCTCAATAAATGGCAGAAAGGCCCTATGGACAAGAGGTTCTCAACCTTGATTGCTCATTAGGATTACCTGGGCAGCTTTTAAAAGCCTTGGTTCCCAGGCCACCATTCAGGCAAATTGAATCAGAACCTCTTGGGGAGGTGGGGGAGAGAAGACAAAGGACTTTTTGAAGCTTCCCAGGTACTCCAATGTGCAACTGAAGTTGAGAATCATCATTCTACCAGCGCCAAGGCACTGTAGTTTTCCTTTTGCTTATAAGGCCCTTATAAAAAATGCTTCCCTCAGTGTCCAGCCTTCTGCCTTCTGTCATGTGAGGACACTGTTTCTCCCCTTAGGAACACTCCCCTCGGAAGGACACAGCAACAAAGCACTGTCTTAGAAGCAGAGAACAGCCCTGATGAGGCAATAAACCTGCTGGTGTCTTGATCTTGGACTTCCCAGCCCCCAGAAATGTGAGAAAATAAATTTTTGTTCTATGCAATTCTGCTCTATATAATTTCTGTTCAGATAAAATTCTGGTCTATATAATTTGTGTTCAGATATTTTGTTATAGCAGCACATATGTTCTAAGATGACCACCATGACACTGTCTTTAAGGAGAAAGAAGGGACCTACGGTATGCTAAGAGCCTGCTATGCATCAGACTCTGGTGCTGGGAAATTTCCCTACATTGAATCTTCATAACAACTCTGTTGGTGTTATCATGTCCATTTTCAGGTGAGGAATCAGCAGCTCAGAGGGGTGAAGTGACTTGCCCAGGGTCACTTAAACCCCAATAAGTGGTAGAACTAGGAGAAGAAGCAGGTTTGTCTGGCTCCAAAGCTGTGGTCTTTTAGTTCCATCAGGTTGCCAATCATGCCATGTCTCAAGTGGGTTTTTGGCTATTATTTCCCTATCCTAAAGCTGAAGGAATGTTTATGCTCTTCTCTGTTTCCAGAGGGGAAAGCATGAGATAAACAAGAGCTGAGATACAGGGACGATCATGCATCCTTGTTCTTGATCTTAATGAATCATCTGTAATAACTTCAGGACTCAAGACATCCACATTACATGCAATCCTGCATGTACACTCATGCACACACACCTTCACTCCTACACAAACAGAGATGTACACTCACAGACACCTTCATTTGCACACAAACACAGATATACACATATTTGCATGTGTTCATTAAACAAATTCCTATGGGGAAACCTATGATGTACCAGGCACTGAACAAGTATTTGCCTGATTATACAAGGAGATGGCTTGTTGAAGAAAAGGTTAAATGTATAAACTCTGAAAACATACGACTTGGATTTTGAGTTCAGTTTTCCAGCCATGTAAACTCAGTCAAGTCACTTAACTTGAAACTTTTTCTTTCCCTGCCATTATTCTTATATATATAAAAGAATTTATACATGCATCTCTCTGAGTGTGGAGTGAGGGGAACAGTTTTTGGGCCAGTGTCCTCAGATTCTCTCCCTGAAGTCACGTTGAGGCTCTCGTGGCGGCAGCGGTGTCTGCCCTGATCCCTCTCATGCTGATGTGTCAGCTTCTACAGGGATCAGGTATCAAGCCAGGGCTGGCCAAGGCCAGCCAGAGGAGACCTGGAGGCTGGGGGTGTTGGTATAGGTGTGCAGCAGGGTGCAGGCATGAGCTTGAGCTGCCCCCACCTCGACTCTTCCTGATCCCTTGAGCAGCAGGGGCAGGCATGGACATCCTTTCTCCCTCTTGGAATTTGCCTCACTGCTCCCAGGGCTAAGGCCTTGCTGGCAGCCTCCTAGACAGAAAGACAGACAGATGGACAGTGAGCCAGCCAGCCAGCCAGACAATCATCCCCAGGGAGTTAGCCCAGTGCTATGGTTAAGATCATGGGCTCTGGCCTTGGACCCATCTGGGAGACTCTCAGCCTCCCGCTATGCTTAGCTCACAGCCTGTGCACAGTTATAGACCTCTGATGTCCAGTGATGGGCATACATTCACACACCTTGTTTTAATATTCAGGCGCATTCAATTTTCTTGGCATTAGTCCTTAAAAGTAAATCAAAATTGATTTAGAGAATGTTTGGGCTTATCAGAGAATCATTTTCCCCTGGCTGTCCTTAGCAAGACCCCACAGTGTCACAGTGGAGACAAAGTGTGCTACATTGAACAAACAGATGGACACAGGCCCTGTGCCCAGAATCACTGGAGTCCCTTAAGGAGCCACTTTGGCAGAAGAGCTGCACCAATGTTGGGTTGAGGAGTCAGCAGACCTGCATTTGAGTCTGGACTCCAATGCTGTGCTACCCTGGGTAAGTTACTTAACCTCTCTGAATCTCCACTTTGAGTAATAGTCTCAAACAGTGTGTTTTAAACCACTGACTTTAACCTGTCTACTACTCTCTCATGTCTGAAACAAGGTCAAATTCCCCTGCTGGGGATGTTTATCACAATGATTCCTTCTGCTATAGGCCTTATCCCCAACATTGCCATATATTTGTTTGAGGGATCATTTGATTAAAGTTTATTTTATTTGAATATAAGCTCCATGAACAAGAACCTCCTCTTACTTGCTCATTGCTGTAAATCCAGGCTAGCCCAGGACCTGGCACATAGTAGGTGGTCAGCAAATATTTGTTGAATGATGAATTCAGAGTGGCCAAGCATGTCCAGTCAGTTACAAAAAGTAGCTTGTGTCAAGAGTCCCTGGGGACATCATGTCACTAGACAGCCCAGTGTAACTGCCTCTGTGCCTCCAGGCTGAGCTGCCTCAGACAGAGCAAGAGAATGCTAGGGAAGTCAAGCTTCCTTCTATCCTGTAGGGTCATTTCCTTGGTACTTAGTGGGAAGTCTGGACTTGGTGACATTATGTGTGGCCTCTTGTCTCCCCACCTGAGCCCTGCAGGGAAGGCAGTGTTTCCAGGGCAGAGCCTGGGTTTGGGAGTTGGGAACCAGAGGCTTGCTGACATTGCTTCAGGACCTAAGGTGGAAGTGCAGACATCTCTGATAATAGTGTCATACCACCCAACTGTTAGGAGATTCAATAAGATCATGCAATTAAAGCATCAAACAATGGTAGCAATGATAGTGGATTATAGCACATTGAATAAAAGAAGAATCTCTGAGCCCATAGTGTTAGCAATAAATAAATGAATGCATAAATAGAAGGGAGAAGGAAATGCTCTCCTTTACAGTATAATGTCCCTCAGAAATGTGGAAGACGTGGTGGGTTTGGAAAAGTCACCAGTTTGCAACAATCACAGTATAATTGATCCAGGTAAGAATTATCGATGGAGACTAAAACAAGTGCAAGGATACTTACGTCATCTCAGAGTATCTTCCCACAACCACTTACAAATCACAAAGGGAAAGTTAGCTCTTTATGGTAGGGAAACTGGGGGTGACCGCCTTGACCAAGTGATTGAAGTCAACATCACCAATGGAACAGGTAGAACACACTGAGGAGGACACAATATCATTTTTGTGGTATGTAAGCCAAAAATGCATGACTGGACTCTAATCATGAGGTATCATCAGACAAACACAAACTGAATTATCTTCTATGAAATAACTGGCTTGAACGCTTCAAAAATGTCAAGGTCATGGAGGACAGAGAGAGGCTAGGAAACAGTTCCAGACTGGAGGAGTCAAAAGAGTGATCCTGAATTGGACCCTGAACTGAGAAAATAAATGGCGATGAGAAGCATTCTTGGGTGAACTGGCAAAATTGGAATATAAATCATGAACTAGGTAACAGTATTGCATCTATGTTAATCCTATCTCTATCATTGCACTGTGGTATGTAAGAAAATGTCCTTGTTCTTAGGAAATTCACCCTTAGGTTTTCTGGGGCAGAGGGGGAAATGAGATAATCCCTGTGAGGCCTTGGCTCCTGGCTTAACTAGAGACTGATAAAAACAAGTCTACCTTCTTGGATGTTCCCAGGAAATATGCCCCTCCTGGAGGAACTCAGCCATTTTGAGGAGAGAGGAGATCTTGCTATGTTCTGCAGGCAGAGGTGAACTGACTGCAGTTGACCCCTCAGAGCTATGCCACCAACTTAACATGATTGGGGAAAGGTGATTCTCGGCCATGATAATCCCCAAAACTTCCCTCCCCAATGCCATCAGCTCCCCGTCACTCAGAGAATGCGCCGAAGACATAATGTTCTTCTGTTTATGAAGTATCCGTGCTCTCAGTCAGAACCCGCTAGAAAATACATCCAAACAAAATTAACTTGACAGGGAAATGGATATTTGAATGAAGCCTCTGCTTAAAACAATAATTTATCATGTTGCATCGTACATCTCTACAAAACCAGGATCACGGGTGGCTTAGCTGAAATGAGGGAATTCATTGCTCCCGAAACATCTCTGGGACTCATTTCACAGGAGTCGGGGGTTGTGGGGGATGAATGAGGGAACAGGGAACAGACATTGACCAAGCCCCCCAGATGTGCCAGACAGACACTGTTGAACTGTTTTATATAGAGCCTCATGGAATCTGTGGTTATCCTGAAGGTAATTATCCATGCCCAACCTCATGAGTAAGGAAACGGAGACTCTTTAAGTCTGAAAGCCCAGTTTCAGGTCACCCAGCCAGGAAGTTATTGGCCAGTGGTTGAGGTGGTAAGAGTCATCATTACCCTTATCAAGGCCATAAGGGGATACCTCACTCCCTGCCTAGCTTCCTGACCTCCTGAGCAAGCCATACTTTTGTTTGTGAGTATGAGAAACCACAAACCCTGTCCTGGTCTCAGGACACATACACCTCCTGGATGCTCTTATCCAGAAGATGCTGGATAACCACAAGTGAAGTGGAGTGGAGTGAGGAGTCCCAGTTAGAGTTCAAGAAGGTAGTTCATATAATTTACTCAGTCATTTACTCATTCATTCATTTATTCTGCCAACATAAATTGAGTTCTTAGTATGTACTTGACACTGGAAATATGACATAGAGCGTAGAGTCTAGAGTCTCAAAGTCTGGTCCCTGGACCAGCAGCATCATGTGGGAACTTTTAGAAATGCAAATTCTCAGGCCGCACAGCAGACCTATTGAGTCAGAAGCTCTGGGAGGCAAGGCCCAGTAATATGTGTCTTAGCAACGCCTTCATGTGATTTTGATGCTAAGGTTTGAGAACTACTACACTCAAGGGCATGTAAGATGACAGGTTGTGATAACAGCAGAGACAGAGGTACTTGACAGCTCTGTGGCTCTGACTGTTATAAACAGAGCCCAGGACTGCATAGCGATGCCCTTGTCACTTCCATCATGTCTGGGCATCTGGTCTTTTCTTGTCTGCAGATTATGCAACAATTGACTCACAGCCTAACTTGGCCTGGGAACCCTGGTCCTGCTGGGAGTCCAGGGATATCCTGTGGGACTAGGGAGGGGACAGCTGACAGGAAGAGGGTCAACTGGGCCTCAAAATAGCAAATTTCTTCTTAGGTCGTATCTCCTCTTCATTAAGTGAGGGATGTTTGTAAGTCAACCAGGATTCTCAATAACCAATGATTCAATCTGGTGGCATAAAAAACTGGGCAGGAGGTTTGAGAAATACTTGGGATGATAGTTCACAAATTTTAGTGTGTAAAAAAATCATATGGGTAGTTTATCAAATATTCAGACTGCCAGGCCACACAACGAGATGAGTCTGTGGCAGGTCTCGGGGAGGCTCAGAGTCATATAAGCCTCGTGTTGATCTGGGGGCAGGTGGTTTGAGGAAGACCCTTGGAGAAATGTAGTCTTGTGACATACTCTCACAGGGACCAACTCTCAGCTTGAGCTACATGCCGAGGCTTCTAACCCGACCACCCCGGATTCTGGACACCTGGAGACAGGTTTGTGGTTCAGCATGGTTTTCTCGGAAGCTGATGAGTAACTATTCTCATCTTATGGGTGATATCAGGGATTAGAAAGGACTTTGGCTTGGCTGGGGAGCAGTTAATGGCCCTTTAGGCAGCAGAAAAACAGTGAAGGCATTCTCATTTTATAAAAGTTGCTTGAAATCTAATTAGAATATGAAAGTTGAGATCTTAGTCTATTTTTAAACAGAGCATAATTCAGCAGGAATAATCAATGCTGGAGCTCTGAGCTGCCCATCAGCGTTTCACTGGGGCAGGCAACAAGCTTCCTTCTGGAAGGGTCTTTGGTAATGGGACAAGTAGATAGAGAAGCAAGGACAAGAGTTAGAGACAGATGAGGGCTCTTCTTATGCGGGCACAGCTGGTGGCAGAGATGGGGAAGGCCATGACATCTCCAGACCCTCTCAAATGTCTCCTCTGACATACCTGAAGGCAAAGTGTGGGTAGCCGAAATGTGGGTGGTGTGTGGCCTCCTCTGTTGAATCAGAGGAAGCAAATATACCTTATTTTGACTGTCAAGGAGAGCTGTGGGGGTGGTTTAGAAAAAAAATGAATTGTTGGATGCAGATCCTAAACTGAAGCTAAGTCCTGCTCACTGACTGTGATTTGGCAAATCTTGAAATCTTTCTAAGCTTCAGTTTTTCCATCTGTAAAATGATGGTACTAACATTGACCTTAGGAATGCTTAAATGAAATTATAATAGTAATCACAGCTAATACACATTGAGCATTTACTATGTGCTTTATGTGCACACATTATTTCAGTTGGTCTTTACTATCCTACGAGGTTTAGGGAGGTAGACGGACTTGCTTTATAAATGAAAAGAAAGCATTCAGGATAGTGTCTAGTACATAATAGATAATTAATATTCATTTCCTTTCCCCTTCCAGGGGATGTTAAGGAGGCTCATTTCTGGAGAACTGAGAACTCTGCTGCATTTCCCTAGCAGGCAGTGACAGCCAATTGTTTAAGTCTCCTGAGCTACAGCAAAGGTTCCAAAACCACTGGTGGGGTATTTCTGATCCTGGGACTGTCAAAGGTAGAGCAGGCAGATTTGGTGGCACCTGCATGAGCCAGAGTGCATAGAACCCAGAGACACTGATGTGACAACCATGCAGATGTGTCCCAGGAACATCCCACCCAGATTTGCCTTCCTTGAAGAAAAGTAATGCAAAAGGCCATTTTTCACTTTTAAATAGATTTCATTCTACGTCTTAATAAATGCACATTTGTTGATTTGTGTAAGCATGATGTGGGAAGTCTGCAAATGGATGTAATCTGTACCGAGGGCACATGTAAGCACCAGCGAGCACTTTTGAATAATGAATCCCTCCCGTAAAAGACGGACGCTATTCATAATAATTCCTTGCTTTTCTCATTTTGCTGCGTACAGTAGCGATTAATCAATTTGCAATGTTATGTCACCCGCAACAAATTGCTAGCACCAAGACAAATTTATTGCTTTATGATAAAAGAACTTGTTAGGGTAGAAATAAATTAAATTTGGGGGCTTGTGATTTGGGTTTGATGTTCACATAGGTGACCCATAGACAGTGGGCTGGGGAGGTGAGAGG
Organism: Cebus imitator; assembly: GCF_001604975.1. Lineage (NCBI taxonomy): Eukaryota > Metazoa > Chordata > Mammalia > Primates > Cebidae > Cebus > Cebus imitator. Next base: position 1,211,697 of record NW_016107333.1, read on the forward strand.
TCCAGGTGATTCCTGCCTTGACCTGGCACCCAAGAGAGGAGTGCAAATGCAAAAGGGTGTTTGCTCAGTTACTGACCCGGAGTCAGTGCAGCTCTGATGGGAGAGAGTAACGCTGAGAGCTTGTGGTGGTTCTCGGGAATGTCTGCCGGGCTCTCCGTGTCAGTCAGTGTAATTTAGAGCTTTTAACAGAGAGGTTTGGGCAATCAGCAGTACTCAAGGGAAGTAACCCTCTACTCCTTCTAGGCTTCTCCTGAATCCTAAGATCCCAGTTTACCTCAAATTGACAGTGAAAGGAACCTACATGATAGGAACTGGGAACAAAGTTCAGAGGTTAGAGAGGTCCTGATTCCTTTATTTATTGAGGCTCCTGGAATATTAAATATTGCAGAGAAATAGGCCAAAATGGTATCTTTACCAAAATTGTGGTGTAATAAATATTACATTTAACCAATGAATGCTTTTAACATACACACAATTTAATTCTGTATAATTGTGCTATTAATATAGACACTGTCAAATCTTCAATTTCAGGCCTTTCCTCGTTAAAAAAAAAAAAACTGGCTGAATGGGTGTTGCAGTCCCGGCCATGGCAAGGGGGACTTGGGGACATGCATTCCCGTTCCTCCATATCAGATTAGTAGTAAAGCTGCTCAGGAAAGCACTTTGCCTGAGGACCCAGCGTCAGGGGGTGTTGCAGAAGCATTGGGCTTCCAGGATGCCACACACGTTTGTCATTAATTTATACTTCATTAATTTGGAATCTGCAGTGGAATCAAGGGTGGATGTATTAATTCTGCCCTTTCCCAAAACACACACACACACACACACACACACACACACACACACTCTCTCTCTCTCTCTCTCTCTCTCTCTCTCTCTTTCAGAACCAGGGCTTTTTCTTAAGTCATCTAATAGTCTAAATGATTTGTGAAAAGCACGTTTCAATTAGGAACAACATCAGTTCCAGTGCCCATGGAAATGGATTTCTCTGCCCCAGCTCATCAAAATCCATTCCTTTCTGCTCTTAAAGCAGGCCCTGGGATCACCGCCCTGAATGCCTTGATACACCCTGTCCAGCTGCCAGGGAGAGAGCCCCCATGAAATTTTAGGGCCATGGTCTCTGTCATCCTTGTCTAGTTTCAGCTTTGAGAGAGTGGGATGTGAAGGCCTCTCGACGCAGAGGCTTCTGCAGCCTTTCTGCAGTATCTGGGCAGTGTCTTGGCTGCCCTGCAAGCCTGGTGTCCACATCCGGAGCCCCTTGAACAATGGGGGCGCAGAACACTGAGACCCTCTGTCAGCACCCTTTCCACTGCCTTGGGGCCAGGGGGCCCCACAGCAGCCCCAGGGGGTGCTGGACTCACCTGATGATGGCTTCTTTTATTGTCTTCCCTTCTGCCTGCTTGCTGGGCTCCAGCCGGCCCAAGTTCCTTCATGTGCCTGCCCAGGCCTGCCCACTCCCTGGCCACCTCCTTAGCTGGTCCTGCGGAGGCTCCGACCCTGGTGGGGCTGCATTTCCCCTTTTCCTGCTGCCCGCCTGCTGGCTAATTCTGATTATTTTTCCTTCTCCTTGCTCTCTTGGGCGCCTTTATTCCTGACCGTGCATTTTCTCTGGACTCAGGATTAAAAAAAAAAAAAAAAAAAACCCGTGCTGCTAATATCCTTGTCAGCCTTTTCCTGAATCATTGCTGTACAGCTCCAGGGAGCCACGGGCCAGTGCCTTCTGACCAGCAGACTCCGTCCCTGGGTCTTCCCATCCTTGGGGCCCTGGAGCTCTCTGTCTGAGTCTCCTTGGCCACTGAATCAACACCCAGGGGCCTGCATCCTCTGAGAAATGCCCAGCCAGGGTTGCAGATGGAGCCAAGAATTGAGAATCTGGCCAAGATTTTCCATCTCACGGGTGATTTCTTTCAAATGCTAGGTACTTTTTACATTTTAAAGTGCTTTCCTCCACATGATCTCATTTGTTGTTATTGTCCCTTTTTTACAGATGAGCAAACTGAACCTCAGAGGGCTTAGCGAGTTGCTTGAGGCACAGCTACCAAGGATCAGTGACTGAGGTAGGGGGAAAATAATCATCTGTATCTGACAGAGGAGGAAACCGAAGCTCACGTTGCTGAAAGGGTTTGTCCCAAATCATACAGCAGTAAAGGTGATGCTAGAAGTGGGTTTCAAGCACTGCAGCCTTCAGACCAGAGGTAGAGACAAGCTCTGTTGCCCACAGCAGCCCTGGGCACAGGGTCAGAGCCCAGCTCCGGGCAGGGGTCTGTTCTGCATTGTGCATAAAAAATCAGGTCAGTCCAGCAGGGAAACACCCACCAGGCAGTACTCCAGGGCCCCAAGTCCAGGAGTCAGAGGAAGCCAGGGACTGTACTGGTTACTCCCATCTCCTTCCATAAACACAGCACTTGATGGGGAGCTTGTGCTTATATTTCAGGGGGAGAGGCTGGTTAACTCTTCAGCTCATTGTGCTGCTTGACCTATCTCAAACTGCTTTGGGACAACAAACAAAATATGACTGGGTGGTAATAGGGGTTTCCACACATTCTGGTTCAGGTCCAGCCCATTAGAGACTCAGGAGGAAGATTCCACGTAGCGAATGCCCCTTCTTCCAGGCAGCCCTTCCTGACTCTTGAAAACCCTTCCTTCTCGGCCCCCCAGAACCTGCTTCTATGAATCATGACATTCCCACTGATGGGACCAACTGTTTTGCCATCATCCTTCACCTCAGCTGAGTCATGGGCAGGAAGACCTCCACACATTCATAGATGCTGGTCCTGGGGCCAGCCATGGTCACTCATACACATGCCCACTCACCCTCATCCTTGCAGAGAGATACAACCATACAGAGACACTGTCCCACACATCACTCTCAGATGCTGTGTGGGCACACACATGCACATGCACACACACACGCACACAGCCCTGCAGACAAGCACAGACCCACTTAGAGACAGAGTCTGTTGGTGTCTATGCATATACAGGCATCTTCTCCCAAGGCATCTACCTCCCTACCCCCAGTATTCTGTGTGTCCTCTTTAGAACAGAGGCCACGGCTGATGGCCTGGCCTATGGGGATACGGGATTTGGCCTACTCAGGCCTGAAGCTTGTTGGGTGGCAAGCTCTAAAGCTGGGAACTCCTTTCTGGATAACTAGCCTATTCCAGCTGGGGCCTCTCTTTGCACTCTTCCCAGACAGCCCAGCTACAACTATCTCCAGGTAGAATCTGCCCGTATGCACTCCCAATCAGATAAGCGCCCTTCCTTTAGGCCCCCAGGGCCCTGTCACCACCAGTCTTGCCACCTCGGCATTTTTCTCAATAACTCACAGAGGTCAGCTGTTGCTCACTTAGATGTTTTTTTCCCCTTCTCCTCTGATGCTCTGCTTTCTCTGAGAACAGATACCTGCCCCTGGGGCTCAATGGGTCAGCTGGCTAAAATAGGAAGGAGAGGCCAGGTCCCTGTTGATGTCTGGCTTGGGCCCTGCCACAAAGGTAACGTGAGTCCTAGGAGCAGGGCACAGTGATGGAGCACAGATCCTGGAGGCTGACTGGCTTGGGTTTAAAACCTAGCTCTGCCCCCTCCCAGCCGTGTCACTTTGGAATGTCACTTTACCTATGTAAGCCTTGATTTCTGCTTCTGTAAAGTGGGCATGGCCATTTGAATCTCATAGGATTGCTGAGAGGCTTAAGTGAGGTTAAACACATGTAAAAAGTACTTAAATGGCAGAGTGCTCAAAAAATATAAGTAAATAAGAATGACTATTATGGCATTTGGAGTGTGATTGAATTGTTATAGCAATTGCCCTACCCCTATCTTCATGGCCTCTTAAGCCCTAGGAGACTCAGACAAGGTCTGAGCAGTGATTCAGAGAAGGCACGGTCTCCAGCCTTCAGCAGAGGAGGCAAGTGAGAGGCTGGCAAGGGCCTGGGCCTCTCTTGCAAAGCAAGAGGGAGCTGGGATGGGAAATAGTTCCCTTTACGGATGTGGGCTGTCTGTAGGCTCCCTGTCACCAGTCAGTTACTGCCTGTAAAGCCCAGGGGATCACTCTTTTTCTATGAAACCAGGAGGGAGAAAAATCATGGATAAGGAGCCCTACCTGGATAACAGATTCATCTGCACTGGTCGTTTTCATATATATATTATCCCATTTAATTTCAAAACAATCTAGCAAGGAGGAATTATTGCAATGAAGGAGGCTGAGGCTTAGAACAATAACATGCCCCATAAGTGACAGGGCTGTGGCTTGAATCCTCAGTATCTGACTTCACGTGGTGGGTTGTTCCCCAGCATCCTAGCCACCTTTAGAAAATGAACAGCAGAAAAAGTGAACTGAATGGAAATGATGAGACCAGCTTCCTCGTCCTCAGAGGCAAGATGCTGAACAAATCCATCCTGTAAGCAATACTTAGAGTGAATCTTACTCCATAGAACAATTTAGACAAAGACCCAGTTTATGCAGCTGAGTATGAAATATGGCTTGTGTCATAGGACATTTGTATAAAAAGACTGTTTCTTTACTGCTGCAGCCTCAAAACCCCCTCTTCTGCGAGTACTGCTTTCTTATCCGAGGATGGCCCATCAGGCTGATCTGGAAGGCAGAAGATGGGAGTTTTTCCATGAACTCACTGTGGTGGGGGTGGTCCTTGGGTAAGTTTCATTCTTTCTGCACCCCCATTTTCCTTTTCTATAAAAGGACATGGTTTTCTGGGGTGATTTCTCTGGGTAACCTAATTTCCCCTAAACCATGGTTATATTCTCCAATGTAGAATTCATATGAGATCAACAAAGTATGTTTTTCCAACTTACAAATTTCTTTACTAGAAAATCCTAAGGAAGGCAGACCACTTAAATAGGATTTGGTTAATGCATTTAGAAAATCCAAGAATAAATCCACATTGGGTGTAGAGGCCTAGGTATAAATGGCTGCCCCTGTCTGACTCTATGACTATCAGAAAAGAAGAATTTTTGGTTTCTGAAGCCTGTGTCCTTGTCACTGATTTAAGTCCTGGCTCTCCTCCATTTAGAGAAGGCAGCAAGGTTCCTGGCCCGAGGTGAACTATCCACCTTTGTCCCTGTCTGAGGTGGCTGAAACTTTTGCAGCATTCTTACTTCTTCCAGAAACAGAAGCGCCGGTGGTGAGGAGGACATGGGCAGCAAGTTTGGCCCCCTGGATGTCACGGGAGCTTCTGTTAAGGAAGACACAGGCTGGAAGTGGATTCTTATGGCACCTTCTTTGGTGAGGGGGCCAGGGGAAGGAAGGGTATCAGCATCTGGCTACTGCCGCCAGCAAATCTATGTGTTGACAGAGTTGCTTCCCACATGTGTCCTTTTAAACGCTGATGATCCCTGCTTGGGATTTGAGCTGACCGACCCTGTTTGCCAAATGCAAACGCATTAACCTTACAATTGGGTAATCTAATAAAAAGGATCAGTGGTCTGATTCAGTGCTTATGGAGTCATTTACTGCAAGTGAGAGCACTTGAGCCAGGATGAGCAGTGTTGGGGAGCCCAGAGGATGGCTTTGGTCGGCTATCCCTGCTGACATCCCTGCTGACTTCCCCAGGCAAGGCCCACTCCGTCTGGAGGGGCTGCGCGGAGTGGTCAAGGGAATGAGGAGGGTGTTATTCATTCATTACTGCCGCTTTAATCACTTAGAAGTTCAATTAAGTATAAATCATTAGTGGTATTTCAAGTTACTTTATCCAGGCTTGTGCGTAATACACTTGACTGGCAGTGGGGAGCTTTCTGTGACTAGATTTAGCGTGCGAGTGAACAAGGCAGTCATATGGGTTTTTCTGCTATGAAATTGATAAATGAAGCGGGCATTCGAGGTACAGCAGTAATTTCTGTGGTGCAGTCAAGTGCTCGCTCCCTTGTCTCCTCTAGCAATGAGGGCATGGGCCCCTTTAATATGGCAGCTTTCCCCTGGGGGTCCAAAGGCCAGGCTGGGCTGCAGGCCTAGGGTTTATTTCCTTGCAGAAGTTCCCAGAGTGAGCCCTGGTTCATTAGTAGGAATATACCTGGGAAGGAAAAAAAAAAAAAGGAGAAGGGGAAAAAGAAGGTTCCCTCACCCTCGTTCACCAGCGCTGATGCTGTCATGATTTTGTTTCGGAGTAGCGGGCGGGTGGAGCTGGAAGGACGAAATCGGGCTATCTCGGCAGCTCGTTCCGACTTCCCAAGGATGCAGTTGTCCCCAGTGGCCGGCATCCCTGTCTGGAAAGCATATTTTCTCCTAATCGGTTTTACAGCTCTTTTAAAGTAATATGTCAGATCATTTTCCCCATATACATAGTTAATGAAAGTAACCCTACAAATTCATTTTAAATAGATGGAAGTTGTTATAACCCTGATCCAGAATTTATTACGTTCATTACAATCTTGCTGAAGTAGGTAATGTAATGGACTATTACTTTTATTATCTTTTTAATCCCTCAGAATTATTAGGAACTGACTAATATTTGGCATCACCCTGTTAATGTTTAAACAGAAATTGATACTTTAATTCATCTAATAAATGATGGGGGCACTTTGAGTGGAAACAAAAGCCTGATGGGATTTATCTCGATCAGTCCCAAAGACTTTTAAGTGGGACTCAGGGGTCTGAATGCAATTATTTCCAGGCAGGGTGTCTTCATCAAGTACTCAGAAAGGACAGAGGAACAGAGATGGTGATCGTGACAGAGAGACCCAGACGGATTTTCTTGTCAGACAGCAACAACAACAAGGCAGAAAAGAGAGAGGGAAAGAAATTCCGTCTCTACATTCATGTGTGAATTCTGATTCACAAAAAATCAGGGTTCAAGCTCTGATTTGGGCTAATAACCACAGCAGGGAGCTCTGTGTATCTTTTCCTACTTGGCCTTCATCTTCCCCTCCCCTCCTTCCCAGATTAAAAAGATTTTTTTTCTTTATAACCATCCCTATGTTAGTAATCAGCTTTGCGGCTAAGAATTCTCAAGTGCTCTAGAATTCGCGTGTTGCCGAGACAAATGATTGGGCCACATTCTCCTAGTGAGGAGTGGAGACCCTGTTTGCTCCTTAAAAAATAATGATGGCTGCTCAATTTGCAAATTACCAAATCTCACTGTGCAGTGGGAGGGGGCCAGAGGGGGCATGCTGTTGTGTCTACTCCAGAAGAGGCTGTATTTACCCTCTAGAGCTCCGTTTCCTGCCAGGCGGGTGACAGGTAAGATTTAGGAGAAATTGATCTCTTGCACTTTCTAGCTTTTACAAGGCAAAATGCAATGCTGGTTACTAAAATAAAATTATTTTAAAAAATAATAAAAATCTATTAGTTCTAACAGGATGAGAGGAATGAAGTACTTTTCTTTCTGGTTTGATAATAAAAGATATTCAGGAAAGGAAAAGCTGTCATCTTTCGTCACTCCAAGGCAAGAGTGTGTTTTCTAACAAAGAAAGCTTCCAGTTAGCAAAGTCATTAATTAGCACAGAGAAGCTCATTAGAATTTAAAGCTGCTTTACTGTGTAGTGTGGCTTTGCTCTCTCTAAATGCTCTGGGTTTCCAAAGCAAGAAAAGTATTGATTAAATTGACTCAGCGTAAAATGTGCCCCATTTGTGCTGACCCATAAAGAGGTGGGTTTCTCAGCTTTCTTAGCAGAAGAACCTGCCAGGTGTCCTGTGAACTGGGCCCAGGTGGGTGGGCTGGCAACAGCATCTGCCTGCCTGTACGCTTACTTACGTTGAGGGACCGACTGACTGCCCGTCATTCGGCAAAAACCCGTTTTGATCAATGGAGGGGAAACCTGGCCTTAGCTAAGTTTATTCCCGATGCCTTACAAATCTGATTTTGAAAATGCTGGTTGCGTTCGTCAATGCTGAGTTGACAAGGGCTACATGTCATTTGGGGCTTGATAAAGAGACTTAGAGGCAGCTTCTCAGCATGTTTATTTTTAATAGACATAAAAAATGAAAGCAAAAACAGGCTTTCTTACTCCTTGGAACCCTCATTGACAGAAAAGAACTGAGTACACAGAAGTGGCGACAGACAAATGGAGATACTGGAAAAGGAGGTTTTCTACCAAAATATCCTTGTGAACATGAGGACAACTTCCGAACTTAGAAAGAGTGAGTTCCAGAAAGCTCCAACGCGTCTTTCCCTGACACGAGGTGCTTCGTGCAGTGTCTGGCATCAATGTGTCTGAGCCGTGGCAACGTTCTCTGTGCTTCCCCGGTTGGGCATCATTTTGTGAGTACAACAAACCCCATCAATTCTTACCGCATCTATTAGAAATGCAGCATTGTCAATGGAAGCAATGTTTTCTGGGGTGCATCACTGGAAATGAAAAACTCCTTAATTTTTCTATATCTTTCCTGAATAAACCTAACTCTTCCTTTCAGCTTCACTGGGTGTGAATTGCCCAAAAATACTCTCATGGAGACTATCAAGACAAAAAGAATGTAGCTTTAAGAGCCAATTAGAAAATATTCACAACATATGTGGCAAAGGGCTAATGTTCTTCCTATAAAAATAACTCTTTCAAATGGATAAGAAAGATATTTAGATCTCAAAAGATAAATGAGAAGAGTATATGAAAAAGAATTTGCAAATAAATTCAAGTAGCTAATATTTAGTGAGCACTTACTACATGCCAGGCATAATTTACATGGGATTTCTCATTCATTCTTTACAAAGATCCTATGAGGTAGGTGTTATTATTCTCATTCCTATTAAAAGATGAGGAAAATAAAATAAAGCTTTGAGAAGTTAAATAATCATCCCAAGATCATGCATATTGTAAGTGAGGGGTCAGGATTCAAAATCAGGCAGCTTAATCTAGCAGGCAGGGGCTCCTAACTGCTTTGCTGTAACCTCACAAATTCACAGATACAATTGTTAAATAAGTTTTTTTTTTTTTTTAAAGTTCATGTTTACTAGTAAAGATATGTTGAAAACAATCAGAAAAATTTCGTGATCAAAATAAGAATAAAAGAAGTGTTAATATTTGGCTGGGCGTCGTAGCTCACACCTGTAATCCCAGCATTTTGGGAGGCTGCAGTGGGCAGATCACTTGAGGTCAGGAGTTTGAGACCAGTCTGGCCAACATGGTGAAACCCATCTCTACTAAAAATACAAAAGTTAGCGGTGTGTGGTGGCACATGCATATAATCCCAGCTACTGGGGTGGCTGAGGCATGAGAATCACTTGAACCCGGAGGTTGCAGTGAGTCAAGATCGTACCACTGTATTCCAGCTTGGGCAATGAAGTGAGAGTCTTGTCTCCCCCAGCAAAAAAAAAAAAAAAAAGTTAATATTCAATGGTGGCAAGAATAGGTTGAAACAGATATTCTTAAATATGAATCGCATTTTGACAATATCAGGAGTCTTAAAAATGTACAAGTCATTTGACATAATGCTATTGTAAATAATTTATCCCAAGGAAATAGAAATGTAAGCCAAGGTTTAGGCACACACGTTTGTGCCTGAGGACATTAAATTTCCTACGTGAAATCTCTCACATTAAGGGACTGGTTAATGACCTTATGGTCTACCCATTCAACAATATTGGTAACAATAAAAATGATGTGAAGGAGTTTCTAATAACATGGGAAATGCTTATGCCAAGAGAAAAAAGCAAGATACAAGACTGTGTGTATAACATAAACTGTAAAATATGGTTAGAAATAAGAATGGAGAAAAGGAGCAAATATATATATATATATATATATATATATATATATATATATATATACACACACACACACACCAGGAGGTGTTCTCTGTGCAGTGGGGTTATGTGTGACCATGTCTTTTTTTACAAATATTTTCCAAATTTTCCTCAGTAAACGTATTTTATTTATTATTGGGATAGGGCAGGGGGAGAAGAAATCCTTTATGACTTTTAGAGGTCAACTTCTTAACTTGAATCTCAGACCTAATGGGAATGAATCACTGGACCCCAAAGTACCAAATTAACCTAAGACACTGGGCATATGTGTTCTCTGCATCAGCCCAGGATGCCTAGAGACAGCCCTATGTGTTCTTCAACTCTCTGAACCTTCCCATCATCTTTCATGTGCCTTCTCCTGGGGTTATTGTGAGATTACAACGTGGGCAAAGGCCTTAGAACAGTCCTGCCCTGTAGGCATTCAAAAGATATAAATGGTAATAATAAAGTAATACACTTATTACGGTCACTGAAGCTGTTGTTTTGTTAGTAGGAAGGAATAGTTGAGCATCTCGCAGGCACCGGGAAGTGTATACAGACTGGCCTGGCCTGAGATAGTGCTACGAGCATCTTGTACTGACACAGTTCCAGTCTTAGATCTGAGCTCTTGGTGCCACCCGTCTTTTGTCCAATGCTGCAGAGGCAAAGGGATGCTTTTCGGATTTGGATGTGCGCGGACTTATACGTAGACCCTCCTTCAGCCTCCCACATCCTGGGTACTTTCTGGGGCCAGGAACTGTGCGGAAACTTTTCATTTATAAATTTTCCCACCTATATCTTTGAGAAGCAGGTTTCATTAGCATTTCTGCTTTATGGCTCAGAGACTGCTGGACATCAGTCTCATGGGTCACACAGCCAGAAAGTGGCAAAGCTGGCATCAGAACCTATGTCGATCTGAATTCAGAGATGTCAGAGATGAAGAGCAATAATGGCTGAGATAATAAGTTCTAGAATCAGAAGGACCTGGGGTTTGGACTATCTGTGTGGCTTTGAGCAAGTAATAAAAGTGCCTCAGTTTGCTCATCTATAAGATGGGACTTAGAGAGCTTGTATGTTGTACCATTTTATGAAATGCTAAAAAGCAAAAGTCAAATCATTGCCAGTGAAACCATGACATAATCCTTTCTTATCACTTAGAATTTTATTTTTATACTTATGAAAAGAACTTTTAGGTTTATTTAGACATAGATGTTTATCATAAGACCTTTGTATACATACATGAAAAAGAAAATAAAAGTGAAATAATCCGTTTAAGATATTTCTAAAACTTCCTCACATTCAAAGACTGACTCAGCATTGTCAGTGTTCATGCATTTCAACAGACTGTCATCTGCTGTCACATTGCAGGTGTTTGTGGTAGCATTTCTTTAAAAACCACTCCTCTATTGTCCTCAGGATTTTAAACTGCAAATACTTGTTCTGCAAGTTTTGATGTGTGTTCCCAGATAAGACAGTGACATTAAGACTGCTGCCAGACTGATAGTGATTTTTAAAAGCATCTCAATTTTAGAGATGTTAAAATGGGAAAAAGAAAGTGTATGTCTTAGAATTGATGAAATAGAGTAGCTACTGTATAGAGTTGTTAGGAGAATTAAATGAGGTCATGCTGGTGAAGAACTTAGACCTTAGACTGGACACAGAGTAAATGTTCAATATCATCATCGCCATCGTCTTTATTGCTATTATATTGCTATTATATTCTGTTCTCTGAGATGTATTGCATATATATGCAGCTCTGTAGGCTCGGTCTCAGAATTCTGAGCCAATATGCAGTACCAAGACATTGGATCCTGGACCACTGGGGCCCTTGCAATGGCTGGTGATGCATGAGACACTGGACCCTGGGGTAGAGCCTGTCCTCTTTCCTTTTCTGTTTCCCTCTCTACCTGCTTTGCCGACCTTCTTTCTCTCCCCTGCTGCCTCTCCCTCCTTTACTTATCTCCCTGCTCCTTCTCCTTATCTCTGATTCCCTTTCTACCCCCTCCCCAGCTCTTCTGCAAATAAATGGCCCTGTCACTCTGACTTTCTTGTAGGTTTAGAGTGAATGGAAGTGTCTTTCTGAAAAGCTTGTTCTGTCTGACATTCCTTACTAGCTCAGGAGCAGGGTCCTTAGCACCCCCCTCTCTTCTGCTCAAAGATCTACTCATTTAGTTAACAATTTACAGGCCTGCCACTGGGTCCTGAGAGCTCCACCCCACAGCAGAGGCAGCTGGGCTGTGCCCTCTGGAGGAGGCCTATTGACAGGCTTAGAGGGGTGCTTCTGTCCTGCCTCTAGTGGTTGTAGGGAACTGGCTTAGGACCTACCTAAAAAGAAACCATTTACTCCCGTTTATGATTCGTTAAAAAAGAAGTTCACAGCTTTTATGATGAGCCTTATATATGCATTTAATGACATTAAAGTATTTGATTATGTGCATTAAGAAGAGGTCTGAGAGCTCTCTAGTGTCCTTAGTTTTAAGTGTATTTTAACTGCCTACAATGAAAGGAACAAGACAAAAAACGAGCTGTGGCAGCATCCTCATAAATTCTAAGCCATAATTGACATACCTTTGCTGGCACCAGGAATGGTCCAGGCAGGTAGACACAGGGAAGAGGAACCACAGACTTTCCACTTTCTCATTGGCCTGAGTACACGAGGGAAAGCAAGGTCAGCCATCCCTGCAATACTTTCTCTTCAACCAGCCTCTCAGCCAGGGATGAGCTGAGAGGAGCTGTGACTGACATGAACTGAAGATTCACTTTGTGCTCAGCCTGTGCCAGGTCCTCTACAACTATTTCTGTGTTTCATCCCCAGAGGCAGGTGTCATTAGCCCCATTTTCCAGATGAGGAAGCTGAGCCTGGCAAAGTAAAATGACTTGCTCCAAGGTGGCAAATATCAGAACTATGATCTAAAAACAAGTCTTTCTGATCCTGGGGCTTCAGCCCTTTGCACAGGTACTGGATACGGAGCTCCAAGTGACACCCATTTGGGGAATAGTGAACAGAGAAGGAGGAGGGAGTAGGTGCTGAGGCCAGGGAAGCATAGGCCTTTACAGAAAAGCTGCTGCTGCCCATTATCCAGGCCCCAGCCCCTTGGAGGCATGCATTGCAGTGGAAACAAAATCAGGACAGAAACAGCCACTTGAAATGAACTGCGCCCAGACAGGCCGCCATGGTGGCGTGATTGATACTGGAGCATGTAGGTGTAATGAAACTGATGCCGGCTTCTCTGCACCTGTGATTTATTGAGGACAAATTTAAGATGAGAAAGGGCCCCATACCAGGAGCTGCATCTTCCCCTCCAAGGGAGGGTGGTCATCCATCACCAGCCATTGCAAGGGCCCCTTGCAAGCGGCTCATCAGATGAGCCAATAGTCTCTTTGTTGGGGTTCCTAACAAGTGTTGGATCAGCAAAAGTCTATTTATGCTGGTGGACCTTTCAGGACCAATTTGTAGTGGGTCACTGATTCTGCTGGGGTATTATCTTCTTTACTACTCGGGCCAGTTGGGGAACGCAGCAAAGATTAATGGTTTTGGCTGCCGACTTGCTGCCGCAATCTACTGATTCTGGACCAAAGATTAAGTTTTTTTGTGTTTTACCAGAAAGGGCCCACCTTGTGTATGAGATGCACTTTGATTTACTGACTTGCTTATGGAGAAAGGAGTCGTGGAAATGTACCTGGCTGTGGTAAGAATTTGGCAGATGGCTGTGAGGTCTGGCATCCACGTTCCTTATCCTAAGGACTGGGACAGGGAATGGGCAGCTCCTGGTGCCTCAGTGTGGGTCCTGTGGACCTGGGGTCTGTAGACTGGGGAAGCTGACTTTGAGCTCACACAATATCTGAGCCTTGCCTGGCACCCCACAGCTGCCTCTGGATTCAGAGACGGAGGCAGCATCCTAAACTGTATTATGTAAAAATTCTGTTATGGAAAAAAATAGTTACAGCTTTTCCCTTTTATTGTGAAAATAGCACATGCTCTTATAACACGTTTTGGAAAAAAAATTCAAGAAACAAATAAAACTACACATAAGCCAACTGCACAGTGCTAGGGCTGTTAACATTTTGGCTGACATTTTAATCTAGAATTTTCACAGTGCACAAATATATGCATGTTGCTTTACAGTATTAAATGTATACTGAATTTTTGTGGGTTTTTTTTTCCCACTATTTGATTGTGTCATCCACTTTTTACAATGAATATTATGCCACAAGCGTTTTCCCATCTCTTCATTATTTTAATGAGCCATCCCTTTTTTTTTCTCCTGGAGTTGGGTTTGCTGCTATATCTCCAATGCCAAAGGTCTGTTCCTTTATTCAGCAAACATTTGCTGTGTGCTTCTCTGGATCAGACACTGTGCTGGGGTCACAGAGCTGAGTCAGACATAGCACTCCTGAGGTGCAGGTGCAGGGATGAGCTCAGGGGGCTGTGCATGTGCCCTGAGGGGTACTTATGACATGCATCTCTTAGAAGAGCCCAGGACACTGCACATAGTTTGCAGGCAAGGGCCCGACACAACTGACCCTTTCCAGGTCCCTACAGAATCAGAGGGGCCTGCTCTTGGCTTTGGATACACCAGCTTGGCTTTATAGAGTGAATCAAGATCTGAGGGCCAAACTTTTCTGCAGGGGCAACAGCAGCCCCATCTTGGAAAACTGAAGAAAGAGCCCAGCAGCCCCCAAGAGACTAGCCACCCGGGACAGCTGCAGAAATTGCCAGGGAGATAGTAAGAAATAAATGCCAAAAAGAGTGTGGCCTTGGGAGGCCAGCAGATCTGAGTTTGAATCTCCTAGCTGGTGACCTTGAGCAGTTGTCTTTCTGAGAGCTTCATTTTCCTTATCTGAAAAATGGGGTTTTTCCCCCCTCCAGCTGCTGGGCTCTTGTGTGTGTACACCATGTGGAAAATCCCACGTGAAGAGCTGGTGCTCAGCCTGGGCCAGGCCCATTTTCCGGATGCTGTGCTTACTCAAATAGATGGATGGGCTCTAATTGTTCCAACAACACGTCTGAGTTTCGCAGGGCCTTTCCTTGGGACCCTTTGTCTCAGGGCCATAAATCACTGGGCAACTGTCCCAACAGTTGGCTACGACTTCCTTTCCCTGACTGAGGCTGGCCGAAGGAGGGAGGGCTGAGCTGAGCACAAGCCTGCTTTTCACCATTGATTTTCAGATCTCTAACTGGGAGTATTACTTGCTTAGCCATTCCAATGGTTCCCTTTGTCGTAGCCTCTTCTCTGCCCAGGGCGGCCTTCTTCCCTTCCTCTCTACCTTAGTCCCAAATTAAAATTCTTCAAGGAAGTAGAACATTTTCTCTCATCCACATGCACTTTCCCCATACCTGTCTTGATAACTGGTGGAGCATTTGTCATCTGGCCTGAGGCCTCTGCGTCTATATGACATGTTCTGTGTATGGGGGAGATATTTCTCTTGGTTCAAGAGGAGCAGTTAACAGCCCCAGATGTCCCCCAGCCTGTAAGTCTCGTTCCCCACTCTGCTGTAGCTGCTGTATACTGAACACTTCTGAAAATCCCTGGCTCCTTCCTGCCCCAGGATATTTCCCCTTGCTTTTCTTTTTGACTGAATTCCCTTCTCTGGACTCTTAACATGGCTATCTCCTTTTCATCATTCAAGTCTCGGCTAAAATGTTATAGAGAAACCTTCCCTGACCATCTCTCATCCCAGACCAAGTCTTGTTTCCCCATGTTAAACTTCTTGATGGCATGACATCTACTTCCTTCCTCAGACTTTTCAGGGTTTGTGAAGCTGTATCTGCATGGTGGCAGATTTAACAAGTGTTCAACTCTCCTGCCCTCACCGTATGTGCCGCAAGGACAGATGATCACCTTTGTATCCTCAGGGTCTGGTACATTGTAGGCTCTCAACAAACTGGTACGCTGAGTGCATAATAAACTGATGGATGGATTATGGATGGATAAATGAATTGGAGAGTGAGTGAGTGAAAAAACGAATGAATTCCAGAGTGATGTGCAAAGGCTTACTTTCAATTAGGTGATCAGAGAATGCATGAGGGGCTGAGTGCCCTCCCAGTCCCATCTCCGTGAGGCCAAACCTCATTCCCTACCAATGTTTCTGAAACCCGTACCTACAGCTCTTCATACTTAGTGATCTGCCTCCATCCTCTGCCCTCCTTTTCCTTTTAAATGTTTTATTATGACATTTTCCAAACATACAAAAGAAGAGAAAATCACTATAAACCTGCATGTATCCTAGCCCCCTACCCTCTTGCTGGTGTATTTAAAACAAATCCCAGACATCATCTCATTTCATATATAAGTATTTTAGGGGGTATTGTTAATAGATAAGGACTTACAATTTCTTTTAACATAACCACAATATCATTATCACATCCAACACAAAGAAAAAACTAATTCATCTAATATCTGGTACAGATTCAAATATTCCCAGTCGTCTCAAAAACTCCTTTTTGCATTTAGTTTGAGTGAGGCTGTAAACATTGCATTAGACTGATATGTCTCTTAGGTTTCTTTATAACAGTTCTCCCTTTTTCTCACATTTAAAAATGTGATTTATTTCTCTTTTCTAAATGCCATTTGTTTCTTGATGAATTTTGGTCATTCTCCTGCAGATTGTTTCACATTCCAGATTCAGCTGAGCGCCTCCTTGTGGTGTCGTGTAACATGTTCCTCCATCCCCTGTGCTTCCTGGAAACCAGTAGTTTGATCCATAGGCCTGATCAGAGTCGTATTCGATTTTTGGCTAGAAGCCTCCATAGATGGTGTTGTGATCGTTTTTTGTTGTATCACATGTTAATGTCTAGTCGTCTCTCCTTTAATAATGTTAAAATTGATCGGTGGCTCACCCTGCCCTAATTAACTCCCAACTCCCTTCTCTATTTCCATTGCTATATGAACTTGTTTTGCAAAACAAGTCAGTGGAGAGCATTGATCATATTGAGCAGAAGTGGGAGCAGTAAGGTCTGATGGCAAACGCACTGGCAGAGAGCACAGGGCCCAGGTAAGAAGGTTAATGTCTCTGCGTTTCAGTTTTCTTGAGTGTAAGGTGGGGCTGATAATAGTAGCTTTGAGAACTCATATGTGGGAGAAATGTTTGAGACATACTCAACCCTCAAGACTGAGTACTTAATGTGTATTTACTCGCTTAATTCTCCCAACAATCCAATAAGGTATATGCTACTATGAGTCCCATTGTACATGTGAGGAAAAGCAGACAGAAAGGTTAGGTAATGTGCCCAAGGCTATACAGGTAGTAAATGACAGAGCTGGGATTTGAACCCAGGGAGTCAGGCTCCAGAGCCTGTGCTCTTAAACACAGTGCTGTGTAACATCTACAAAGTCAAGGAGGAGCTCCTGGCTTTTCTCCATGCAAGATGCTTGTTGAGTCCTTACCAGGAATGGATACCTATTAATTCCCACCTTAAGATATGTGCAGGGGTGGAGTAAGGCAGCCCCCAGTGGCTGGAGGGGTTTCTGTGTTTTATTCTGAGTCTTTTACAAAGTCTCAGAATTGTTCCCCACACCCAACTACTGTTGGATGGGCCAGAAACAGCTTCATAAACTCACATGCTGGAGAAGGGTTTGGATAACATAAGGCCTCACCCCCATTTGGGAAGGATTCACATCTCCAGAAAAACTCTCTGAAGCCCAGTGAGGTTAAGTGACTTCCCCAAGATCACACAGTAAGTTTGCCACTGTGCTAGGGTTAGAACTCCAGACTCTCTCAAGCCTTCGGTGATTGTGTCTGGATACCTGGGTCTTTCCATGCTGAGTTAGAGGAGCAGTATGTCTACTCTCTATCCCCAGATCCTCTGAGTCATTTTGGCCAGAACTCCTCTGATGGTACATATGGATAAACATGCCTGCTGAAATTGTGCAGCCATTCAGGACTTGCCTGGCATATCACAAGATGTTCACTTCTTGGTCACTATTGTAGATGTCTGGGCCTGCTGATCTCACTCTTCCAAAGGCATTCTGGAAACAGCCTTTTCCTCTCTCCTGGCTTCAGTCTTGAAGCAAAATCAAATAAAGGTGCAGAGCAAGGATTCAAACTCAGTTCTTCTGACTCCAAGTCTAGAAGGCCAGAATTGAAGTAAGTCTGTGATCACTGATGCCAGTGCATCTGCCATGACTATAGTTCTACCTTCCAGATGGGAAAGTGAGGCTCAGAGGGGAGTGGTAACTTAATGTGCTCACATAGCCCTACCTACAGCATGGGCTGCTGCAGAGGGGTCAGGGGGTTCAGAGAGTGGTCTCCTGTTGGGTTGCATGTACATCCTGGCCTGGAGAGTGCCTGGTGAGCTCAGCGTGCCAGCACTGGAGCTGGAGGGACTTCTGAGCTTAGGGAAACAGACTGTGGTCCATGGGTCCAGCTTGTCTGATTACAAAGGCCAAGACAATAATTGAAGGTGGCTCTGGGTTCCCTGAGTAGGATCTGGCGCCGACGTCTGGTGACTCTGTTGGCGCCTTGAGCCCTGGGCATTCGCTAATGGATTGTGGCTGATCCCCAGACTGATTGGCAGCCGGCCCCAAGGTCCTCAAGGGAAACCTGGAAACTGTGGTCTCCAGCTTAGAGACATTCTCCCTTCTGGGAGCTACAACTGAGGGCTTGCAGAGGGCCTAAGGCAGGAGTGCTTCTGAGCCCACGGGATGAGCCCTCTCTTCCCAAACACCTGGATAGAATAGGAGGTGAGGTTCACACAGTGGAATACGGAAAGCTGTCAAAATGCCGACTCCTCGTTTCATCTCCTTGTAGTTTCCCTGCCCCACTCTCCTGGGCTGGTCAGCGCTGTAGCCCCCCACCCCTGTCCAAGCAATAGTGGAGACAGTAAGAGTGCTCAAAGATTTTCTAAAATAGCACACTGGGATGGGAGTGGTCCCAAAACAAGGGGGAAAACCTTTCCCAGACAAGCCAGGCTACTGTCATTCCCAGAACAGAGGAGAGAATTAACCCTTCTGGAGATCTCAGAAGGCGAGGGCTTTCCTGCTGTCTGGGAAGGGCTTTCCAGATCAGAGCACAGCACAAGCAAAAGCAGAGAGGCACAAGCATGCAAGAAACAGCACAGGGGAACTGGAAGGTGGAGAGCTAGTGAAGGGAGGATGGAGGGGCAGGTCTGCAAAAAAAGCACTGCAAAAATCTCAGACTTTACCTGGTTGGCAGTAGGGATCCATTGAAGGTTTTAAAGGGAGGGCAGGGGAGAGGAACCTGGAGTCTGTTCACAGCCATGGCTCTTTCTTATGCCTGATCAGTCAGGGCAAAAGGCAAATACAAAACAGATGCATCTGACCTTTTTCTAGGACACCCAATATTTATGCGCTTTGTGCATCACCCAAATTTTATTCATTTACCCAAAAGAGTGTGAAAAAGGCGCTTTAGGAAACTGCTATAAATCCAGTGCAAGTCACCATGGTAACCTGATTAGCAGCTAAATTAAGTTCATGATTAAGAAGAAATAAATAAAAATAACTCTCCTCCTTGGCTGGGGCTACCCACTGGGCCACTGGCAGCCAAGCAGATGCTGAGGCTTTGGGAAGCAGGGGTATAAGCCTGGGCCTGGCCCCCAAGAGAAGTTGAGGTGAGGGTGGGAGGTGTTATCTGCTGCAGAGAAGTGAGAAATGCAATTGTTAACACTGTCTGGGCGTTAGTGAGGCCCCTGGCAGCCAGGCCAGGGAGTCCAGTTTGCATTTTTGAAGGCTAAAGCAATGGCTTTCATGACAAGGTCCCATGCTCTCTAAGGGTGCCTTCTTGATGCCCCTGGGACACGTTTCTTTGTCTGAGCACCAGGTGCATGTATTGTCATCCCTCCAGTGCTATGCCCTTCTGTGCTGGGTGCTGACATGACTCAGACTTGGTTCTGATTCTAGAGAGGCTGTTTGGTGGTGGACATAGATATTACAGATGCTCTGGGCAAAGTGTATATATAAGGTGCTGTGGAAACATGGGCCAGCCAGCAGGGAGGCTTCCGGAAGGAGGTGATACCCAAGAGAAAAGCAGATGTATGACTGCTAGAGAGTGCCTATTTCAGGTGAGCATTTTGGATCTTCTGCTTGGGGTCGACTGTCAGGCAGGCCAACCTGGCTGGCATCAGCCCTGATTAGACCAGAAAAGCCCTCTTGGGAGCTGTGCTGTTAACACATCCCAGGGCCTAGAAACAGGAGAGATGGGTGCAAAGAGAGAAATGAGGGTCCCACTTACCCTTTCCAAGCCTCCTCCTGGCCACAGCAGTCCAGAGCAATAATTAGAGTCAAATAGTCTTTGAATCTTTCCTCTGCCATTTGTAACCTGTGGTCTCTGGCAAGCCCGTGGCCTCTTATTTAAGCGTCAGCCTATACAATGGGGTAATAATGATAATAGTACCTGTCTCTTAAGGTTATTGTGAAGGACTAAGTGAGACGATGCAAGCTAAATATAACACAGTCCCTCACACGTAGAAAACACACAATAAGATGTTTGCTGGGCTAATTTCATTACCTAGGGAAGTCTGCCTTGACTGGATGGAAGAAGGAGGGAGAGGGCAGCCAGGGAAACATGCTGCTTAAGTCTCCTTCAAGAGAAATTGCTGCAGGGAGCATAAAAGAATGACAGCCCCAGCTACCGCCCCTCTGGCTCCACCGGTGTGTTCCGGAGGAGGCTGTGCTTTTTCCCAGTTGTTCCCAACCACTGATTAGGCACAGGAGAGGGAAGGTGATGCTAGTGCTGGCTCATTTCTATAAGACACGGGACTCCCAATGGGTGACTTTGGCCTGGGGAATCTCCATGAGCCTGGTTGGAACTTTCCTAGAGCAGTGCTGCAATCTAAGACTCTTCCTTCCCCCTCTCCTTTCATGGGGGTGAGACCAGCATCACGGTCAGTCTGAAGGCTTTCCCTGCCTCCTCTTTTCTTCTCTTCCTTTATACTTCACAGTATAACTAAATATAACATAGTCCCTCACTGTCCCCCATGTAACAGGAGGTTTACTTGTCCCCCAGTAAACCTCTTCCACATAGAATCCTATTTTGGCTTCTGATTCTCAGAAGACCCCCAAATGTCACAGAAGACCTTGGAGAAGAGTCCAACACGTGGGTTGTAGAAGAGGTAGAATGGAGTCCCAGCAGCAGGTCACAGAGGTGTCTAAGGTGGGGGAGTGCAGGCCTTCAAGGACTCTGGTGAAGAAGTGCCCAGTCTTTTTGTGTCCTGTCCTCAAATGTGTGTGTGTCTGTGTGTGCACAGTCCCTGAGCATGTTCCCATATTACATTGGCCATAATGTAGTGAAAAAGATCTGTTTCCATCAGACGAATATGAGCTTTTCAGTGTCTGCTCTTAGCACTGAGCCCTGAAGAGATCCTTAGGCATAGTAGATGCTCAGTCAAAAACAAACAAACAAGCAACCCCAAACCCCGAAAAACTGAGCACCACTGGGACCTGTACCCCTCTTAAGTTTTGCTTTGGACCAATTTTGTTTTTATTTCCTGGTGGTTTGAATTGCATCATGTTAGATTATTGAAACTTTTTAGCCTTTTGTTTTTGTGACAGAGTCAAATATTCACTGACACATGTACATCTTTAAGCCCATGCAGAAGGATAATAGCAGCCTGGCTTCAGAGGCCACACCTCCCAGGAAACCCTCTAGCCTGTCCCCTCGTCTTTGCTGATCCCTCTGCCATCCCCTTGCAGAAGGAGCTTGGAGTCTCTCAGCTCAGCTGGACTAGATGAATCTTCTCAGGGTCCTCTTATCCCACCCCCCAGTTCCTTCCCCCAATCTCACCCTCCCTGCTCTGTGAAATCAGGGAAGCTGCAAACCCAACCCTTACATCAAAAGGGAACTTGAAAAATACTTGGAGCAAAAACTGCTAACTGTGCATCCTTGCTCTATGCAGGCGCTGATATTAAATCAGGAAATGGCACTGAACAGCCGCTCCAAACACAGAAACAGGGCATGTCAACACAGCAACCAAAAGCAATCTCTAACAGGCAGAGGGGAAAGGGACCTGGCACAGGGCCGGGAAGGGGGCTGCAGCCCAGGAAAGAATTCCTGAGCTGAGTGTGTCTGTGCCACCTCTCCAGTGTCCCAAATGAAGCATGGGTCTCAGTCCCTGGCATGGAATGCACCCTGTCTCCATGAGGAATTAAACATAATTAAGCATGTTGCTTAAATACCTTTGAGATTCTCCTTTTTATTGCCACAAATGTTTACTGAGCACATAGTGTGTGCCTGTCAGTCCACCAAAAAAGATGCCATCCGATGTGGAGATGATCTTCTAGCCCTCAGGACAGAACTCTAACTCTTTGGCATGGCATTCAAGACCCTTTAAGTACTGGCTCCTGCAGAAGCCTTCAGCTCTGTCTCCAGACTCCCTGAAATAGCTCCCAAGTGCACAAGGCAGTGCCTTTGCTCCATACCTTTGCTTGGACCAGTCCTACCATCAGTTCTTCCTGTATTTCTGCTTTTGGCAAATTTTTGCTCAGCTTTCAAAGCCTTAACCAAGTGTCACCTTTTCTCTGCAGCATTTTCTGCCTCCCTCCCCATTTCTTCCAATAGAACCAGGGATCATTTACTTGGGATCCAGCAGCACTGTGGACATGCTGCCATCACAATACCTTCCATGTGACAATGGGAAGGTTTGCAGTGCCCTGGAGGGGAGGAAAAAAGCCATGTTCACTCCTGAACCCTCATCTCCCAGCACTGGTGATAAAATTGAAACAAAAATGAAAAACCTAGATGAAATTCATTGTTGGTATGGCTATGAGGAAACAGATTTTCCATTTCTGATAGTAAATTAAATAGGTACCATCTTGTTAGAGGCTAATTTGACAATATTAACACAGAAAATACATCTTTCAACCCAGCAATTTTATTTTTTGCTTTCTGCACATGGGCAGAAAGGCGCATGTAAAAAGCTGTGAGTTGCAGCATTGTTTGCAATAGCAAAAGATTAGAAATAGCTTAAATGTCCATCAATACAGCTTGGATAAAAAACTGTAGGGCATCCATTGGACAGAATGCTATGCATTAGTTAAAACGAAGTAGGTCTCCACGTATTGACACAGCATTTGCTGAGTAAAAATCAAAAGCAAGCTGTAGATCTAGACACAGATGTTAAAACTACCTTGCCGCATTTTTTCACAATGAAAAAGCAATCTTCTGTAATTTGTTTTAAAAAGAGAATGAATGACCACAGCAGCTCCTGGCTGAATGGAGCCTGGGTTTTGGCACAGCCAATCTGCATTATTTCCTCTACCACCTACCCAGATCATCTACCTCTCCTGTACCTGGGAAGTTTGCTCTCCCTGTGGTGGTGAGCATGTAGTGGGAAGCTGGGATCCTGGGCCCTTGAAGAGCATCCAGACAAAGGAGGAAGAAAGTGAAAGCAGGGAGGCCCCGAGGGTGGGATGACTCAAATCATGCAAATTTCCTGAGTTGGTCCTTGGCCTCCAGAGGAAGAAGGAAGGATTGGTTCAAGAATGACTGTTAACGAAGGGAGAGGAGGGGGCTGGAGGGTATGCAGAAAAGGCCTGAAAATTCAGAGACCTCACACTGTAAGGAAGCACCAGCCTTTGCCTAGTTGTTAATTTCATTTATTCATTCATTTATTCCACACCTGTAATTGAGTTCCTCTTGTATGGGCATTGCACTGGCTACTAAGGACACAGAGACAACTCCACCTCCTGGAGACGTCCTCTGGGAGCTCATGATCAAATTCCATCTAGTTTCTCAAGGCGTGTTTCTTGGACTCTGTGTATCAGAATCACCTAGGAAATTTCTTAAAATGCAGATTCTTGGGCTCTACTCAGACCTATAAAATCAAACTGTGGCTTACAAATTTGTGTTTGTAACCCATTTCCTCAAATGTAAAACATTTGGACTAGCTGACCAAACCATTTCCTTGAACATTCCTATGTTATTTCCTAAGGCCTCTCCCAAACCTGAGGTCTGCTCTGATCCAGGCTAAAAAAGGATGGGATGGAAGTACAAGCTTTGCCCTATGACTCCAGTGTGTGGGATTTCCCTAGAATGGCAAGGACCTTGTCCTTGCTAATAGGCTTTTTACCCCACTCCCATCCCCAGTTACAATCAAGTCCCTCCAAGGCCCGGGAAGATCCATGGACCATGTCTTCTGTCTAAGTTCTTCAAAAACAAGAGATGGACTCATTGTAAGCAGGGGAATGGCATGTGCAAAGGTCCTGGGACAGAACACAGCTTGGGCTGTGGAAGAACTTAAATAAATCAGTGTGCCTGGAGCATTGTGATGAGGGATGCAGCAAGAAGAGGCAGAAGAGGGTAACAAAGCTAGACTATCCATGGCCTGAAGGCTGTGCCTAGGAATTTGGTTCTTTTTCCAAGTGTTAAAGTGTTTGTATTTAAGCCAGGGGGCTGGTGAGGGGAATGGCCAGATTCATATAAAAACTGGCTCTATTGCCCTGTGGAGAAGCAGAAAGGCTATAGCCAAAGGCTTTGCAATCCTCTAAGCAAAAGATAAGGGTGGCTTGGATGAAGGTTAAGGTACTAGATGA
Source organism: Cebus imitator (assembly GCF_001604975.1). Classification (NCBI taxonomy): domain Eukaryota; kingdom Metazoa; phylum Chordata; class Mammalia; order Primates; family Cebidae; genus Cebus; species Cebus imitator. The sequence continues at coordinate 1,235,851 of NW_016107333.1, forward strand.
AGAGCCAGAGATACCTGGTGGAAGGATAGATAGGCGACAGTTGGACTATGGGAGGTGAGAGCCTCAGCCCTGGGGAGCAATAATGAGGTTTCAGAATTTCTGCCACTGGCTCTGGGGTCATGGTGGGGGAGGTAGGTGGGAAGGGAACTGTCCTTGTTAGCATTCACTGGACAGTGGCTTTGAGTAGCATTGAGCTTCTCATCAGCACTGAACCATCTCTCCCCGCTCTTTCTCTCTATCTCTTTCCTTGAATATTTAGGGATATATGAATTGGTGCTGAAGGTCAAACTCAGACCAGAGGCAGGATCAAGGATCAGAAACCAGGCTGAGGCCAAGGGTAAAGGACAGGATGAGAGGACTCTGCAAAATTGTTCTCCTTTGGCTGGTACCCCTGCCTTCATTTCTCTCCAGCCCCACACAGTCAGGGAAGAGAAAAGGGAAAGAAAAGTTTGACTGCCGCTGACAAGAAGGCACATTAAACACTGCCCTCGTAATTGAATCCTTGGTAGGGACTTGGCACTTGGTAAAGGTTCAGCCGTTACCTGAACAGAGTCACCAATTCTGTGAACAGCTGAAAATCCTGACCCTTAGAACAGCTGGGGAAGCACTGCACTGACACCAGAATTCCCAGGATGCTACTCAGTTGAGACAGAGATCACACACTTCATAGTATTCAGAGCACTGGACTTGGGACCAGAAGTTCCAGCTCATCACTGCTGTATAAGCGTAAAGAAATCATTTAGCCTCTTGAGCCTCATTCTTTGTGTAAGATGCAGATAACCCTACTCATCTTATAGGGCAGTTGTGATGACTGAATGAGTTGAAATGCATAATGCTCTTAAGACACTGTGATATATCTGCATCCACCCTCTTATCTCCCTGCCTACCTATCTCTGTAAAATAGAGATAATAATAGTTGCTATTCACAGAGTCGGGAGAGTTGAGTGAAAAGGTGAATGACAGAGGCTGAGGTGGGTGGATGATCTGAGGTCAGGAGTTGGAGACCAGCCTGGCCAACATGGTGAAACCCCATCTCTACTGAAAATACAAAAATTAGCCAAGTGTGGCGGCATGCACCTGTAATCTTAGCTACTTGGGAGGCTGAGGCAGGAGAGTCGCTTGAACCCGGGAGGTGGAGGTTGCAGTGAGCTAGATTACACCACTGTACTTCAGTCTGCAGCCTGGGTGACAGAGTGAGACTCTATCTCAAAAAACAAAATAAAACAAACAAAAACAAACAACAACAATAACAAACAACAAAAAGGTGAATGACAAAAGGCTTTGCAACTCCCTGTACAAATGAGAGTGACTATTATCAAATATCCCATCTGTACTGGAGGCAATGCTATCCAGTGGGTATCTAATGCAGCCTTGTCTAACAGAAATAGAATGTAAGCCAAATATGTAATTTACAATTATTTATTGGTTACATTAAAACACAGTAAAAAGAAACAGTGAAATAGTTTTAATAATAAATTCCTATGGGGGGAGAGAGAGAGCTTGCTTGTGTGCACATTCCTGCATATATTGGGGCATTATCCCTGGTCCCCTGGGGAGGCAGCCAGGATCTTCACAGTCAGTGTAACTCTGGCTTCCTATTGGGACTCTCTAAATCTCTGGGTTGCCTAAAGACCACCAAGACCCAGAAAGCCAAGAATACCTTTTTGGGAGCACTGAGTTGGAATCTGACAGTGGTTGTATGGGGCAAGGGAAAGTGGAAGTGACAGCTGCCTTTGGGAAGAGGAAGAGGAAGGACAAGAAACAAAAACAAAAATCCCCCAGAAAACCCTCCTGTCTCCTGTCGGGAGCCATAGACTTTGACAACAACTTCCCTGCAGATCCCACGGAATGGGAGCAACAGAATACCTTTCCACTGAGCCTTGCAAAAGGTGTCAGAGACCTCAGGGCTCCTTGGAAAAGACAGGTGACACTACATCGGGGTGATGGCAAAAGCGTAAGTCAGGCTCCTGCCACCGGCGGGAGGCGGGAGGGGGGATGTCCCCTGATTCAGGACCCTCCCTGGCAGAACTTGCCTCTGGGGCCCTTGAGACCACTGGCCTCTGCTTAGCGACTCCGCATAGTACAATCCAGTAACTCACTGAGCTTTGAACTGGAAGTTTACTGCTCCGGCATCCCGCGTGCTGCTGCGCCTCTCCGCACAAACGCGCGCGCAAACACACACACACACACACGAACATACCCCTCCCGCACGCCTCCAACAGCACCCATGTGTGCACAGAGGCGCCTCCTCGCTCACCAACCGCCTGCAACCCGCAAGGAAAAGGCGGGTGAACGGCGCACCTTCGGGCTGAATGTGGATGCCAGGAGTGCCGCTCTGATTTGCAGGCACATGGGAGGGCGCGCTGCCGCCGGGCCTCTCTGGAGTTATCCCCTTAGCTGAGTAGAGGCCTGCGAAGGCAGCACGGCGAACCTCATACCTGGCGGCTGGCTGTGGGCCCCGCATTCCCTTAGGGAATAAACTCTTCCCCTACTTTTACCCCGAATGATCCAAGGCTCTGCGGCGGCTTGGACCCTGCAGAGTTTCCTCCATCACCATTTGTGACTAAAGAATCTTGAAGAGGTGCGACCCAGAGGCACAGCCCCTGACCCAACCTGGGGTGGGTAGAGAGGAGGTCGCTTTTGAGTGAACACCTTAAATTTGGAGTTTTAGCAGCTAGAGACAATAAGCTGTTCACTAGTGCGGCCGTGGCTGCTGCAAAATCTCCGACTTCCTTTGATTGTGCCTTAGGACTCCACACACCGCTCCGTGTCTCCTGCTCTCCCTTTACTCCTCGTCGACTCATCACTTCTTCTGCTATCCCTTCTGTTTTATTCTTTCAGGGTGTTGGACTCCCAGTCAATGGGTATACAGCAGTAATCCCCTACCCTCCTCACCTCGACCCTGCCTATGTTTTAGGGATAGGGTGAAACCTCCGGGTACTGCTGTGTATCCATGACCGGTGGCCCAGAATTCGGATTCAGAGACCCCAGAGATGAGAAGTGGCATCTCGCGATGGCAGTCGGGAGCAGGAGACCAGAGGGCTTGGGGCTCTAAGACCCCGCTGCTCAGTGCAGCAGTAACCGGGATGGGGGAGGCTGGGCCATGAAGTGGGGTAGGCTGCGCAGTAGCAGCCTTTACTCTGCGGCCACCGGCTTGTCTCCATCATTCACCCAGTCTGGCAGGGGTAGGGCTGTTTCCAACATTTTTTGGTGGGGGAGTCTGGGGGTGGGGTGTGCAGAGAAGGGAGTGGCTAAGCTGGGAGAGGGGCAGAGAAACGGATTTCGGTGGGGAGGTGAGCCTGGGGATGGACAGAGATACCTCAAAGCCCAGGCGAAGGGAGTGACCACAACAGAGACAGAGGCACAGGGACAAAGATGAGCGCACTTTCCCAGACAAAGCCCACGTCCAAGAGACCCTGACACGGAGGCACACTGTTGGCAGGAGAACAGGAGGTCCGGAACCGCAGACCTGGGGCCGCAGGAATCCCAGGGCCTCAGTGGGCCACGCTCCTGAGACTCGGGTCTCGGTCCTCGACGGCGAGTGTTACGCAGAGCCAAGGGGACGCGCGGGCCAGGGTGGAGTGGGTCACAGCTAGGCTAGTCCGCCTTGGTGCCCACGCAGAGGTCCACAGTGGCAGAAACATTCTGGGAGCCAAGGGTCTCTTAGGGCCCTGAGGGAGGGCGCTGCCGGCTCTAGTTCAGTCGGAACCAACAGAGTCCGGCGTGCTTGTCCTGCCCTGGCCGCCTGAGGCCGGAGCCATACGTAGTCTGCACAGACCCGAGCGAGACACCTGGTCCTGAGTGGTCTGCAAACGTTCTCCACTGAGCCACGGTCTGAGTGTGTTCTCACTGCATGCAAACAAGACCTGGACATTTACCAAGTGCGAGTCCCCAACCCCCAGCTTCTGGCAGGTGTGGTGCAGCGGCACCGCCCAGGCTGTCCCTCCAGGCGGCCAACTCATTTCTGCGGAGAGCACGCTTCTTGAAGAGGGTTGTAGACTCACGCTTCCAGCATTTAAGTTGCCACCCCATAATACTGAGTTCAAGTTTTAGTTAAGATACACTGATTTTATTAAAAATAGGCTGCTCAAGACCACGCTGTACGCCCAGCCTCTCCAAGGGCTCAAGAGAATAGAGGGTTTTCAGATTAATTGGTGGCAAGTATTTTACCTTCTAACACTTAAAAATAATCTGGGCGCGTCCTCACTGGTGTGGCTCACGCGACCCCTACGCGCGGCGTCAGTCGGGCTGGTCCAGCGCAGACAGCGGCCGGGACTCACTCACCCAGTGCGCGCCTCTCCGGCCATTCACTGCGCGCGCCCAAAACTGGAAAGCAGAAGGCGACGCGGGAGGCGGGTCGGGTCTCCGGGTCCAGCGAATTCGCAATCTATCCGGTTTCAGCGCCTGAGCCGAGGTCTCAGGAAGAACCCGTTAATGCTGGCTATCCTGAATCTGCGTAGGGAGGGTGTGCGGTGCCCAAGCCCGGTTTGGATGCCCAGTGCGGTGCGCTTCGGTGTCCCCGTCTGCGCTTTGGGGAGGTTTCTCATCCGGCAGCTCTGGGCCCCTTCATTGTGGCGTTTCCACTTTTGGCTACCGGCCCTCCTCCGCCCAGGGCCTTCTGGCACAGGGAGCAGCGACGGGCACTCCTGAACGCTGGGGCACGGAATTTCAACAGGGGCTCCCAGCGCGGAGCTCGCGGCTCGCGGCTGAGTAAGAAGACGGGACCCGAGGGCCTGTACATGGCTCGAGGAGAACCTATCCTGGGCTCTGGTGCACACACAGCATGCGTTCTGGGCTGGCTTGGGTTGGTCCGGGTAGGGGAGACCTGGCTGGGTCCAAGGCGCCGTCCAAACCTGCTGGCAGTGGACCCGGCAGTCGCGGCGCCTTTGCGCACAGTGGCCACTTGGGGTCGCACTTTATGCCTGTTTGAGCCTCTCCGCGGCGGGCTGACGCCGGGATCTGCTTAATCGTTACAAAACGTTCAAACAAAAACAGGGCTGGCTCTCCAGCAGCGAAGAGCCACTCGGAGCACCGTCCCGGGCAGGCTTCGGCCCCAAGGCTCCGGGCGCTCAGGATTGTGGCGGGGGAAAGGAATTCAGAGCCCTTGGGCTGATTCTTTTCCCGTCCCCTTCCCCATGAGCATTGTTGGTGGTGGTGGTGGGGGGGTGCGTGAGCGCGGGGAGCTGCGGGGCCAGTGGAGTCGAATCTCAGGGCTCTGCCACTGCACCAGCCAGGAGGGGGATGGCCTTCGATTGGCCCAAGAAAGATCCCCCGAGGTTAAGAGTTGAGTCTGAACTTAACTCTTCGAGCCCTAAGCCCGCGCCCTCCCCAACACACAACACGCGCAGATCTCCAGAAACAAGAACGCACCGCACACACAGCCAGAAGCCACGAGGACACACAGAGCGTCGCCCACTGGGCGGGGGCCGCTTGGGAACAAAGGGCCCAGGAGGCGTTGTCCCGGTGCTCATTCTGAGCCTCCTTGGGGGTGACACGGGCTGGGGGTGGGGTGCAAAGGGAACTGAGGGAGGAGAGCGCGCGAGGAGGTGAAAGCAGTGGCTTGGCCTAGAGGTGGGGCGTGCACTCCAGGCGAGCGTGCGGGGGCCAGGACCTGCAGGGTAGGGGGGTGAGCCCAGGCTTGCCGTCCCACTCCGCTCCAGCGCTCCGCCAGGCCTCCGCAGCTCCCGGGCAGCTCGGGCCGCCAGTCAGCTGACGCAGGGGGCGGGGGAGCTGTCAGGCGCGCCCCGCCCTGCGCCGCGGGTCCGCGGAGGCCGTGCAGCCATTGGCCCGCGCGCCGGGCCGCCCGGGCCCCCGCACCCCAGTGACATCAGGAAGGCGATAAAAGGCAGCGGCGCCGCCGATCCAACACAGCTGCACCGCCGAGCTGCGAGCGGCTGCGAGCGAGAGAGAGAGCGTAAGAGCAAGAGAGCTAGAGAGCGAGCAACGGGCACTCGCCCCACGCCTCCCCTCCGCCCCACCGCGCGCTCTGCTTGCCTCTCCACCCCACCCGACTAGACCCGGCCCGGTCCGGCGCGGGCACAGCCCCGAGCTCTGGGGCGGTGCTGGCAGCCTCGGGGACTCTCCGGCGCGCCGCCGCGTCCCTAGACAAAGGCTTGGCCGGCGGCCCCGGCCCGCTGCGCCCTCGCTCCCCGCCTCCCCGGCTCGCTGCTCTTCGCCCCCGCGCTTGGCTCGGCGCGCTCCGGCCGGCCGCAAAGTTTCCCGGGCGGCAGCGGCGGCTGCGCCTCGCGTCAGCGATGGCCGCGGAGCTGAGCATGGGGCCAGAGCTGCCCACCAGCCCGCTGGCCATGGAGTATGTCAACGACTTCGACCTGCTCAAGTTCGACGTGAAGAAGGAGCCCATGGGGCGCGCGGAACGTCCGGGCAGGCCCTGCACGCGCCTGCAGCCAGCCGGCTCGGTGTCCTCCACACCGCTCAGTACGCCGTGTAGCTCCGTGCCCTCGTCGCCCAGCTTCAGCCCGACTGAACAGAAGACGCACCTCGAGGATCTGTACTGGATGGCGAGCAACTACCAGCAGATGAACCCCGAGGCGCTCAACCTGACGCCCGAGGACGCGGTGGAAGCGCTCATCGGCTCGCACCCAGTGCCACAGCCGCTGCAAAGCTTCGACGGCTTTCGCGGTGCTCACCACCACCACCATCACCACCACCCTCACCCGCACCACGCGTACCCGGGCGCCGGCGTGGCCCACGAGGAGCTGGGTCCGCACGCTCACCCGCACCATCACCACCATCACCAAGCGTCGCCGCCGCCGTCCAGCGCTGCCAGCCCGGCGCAACAGCTGCCCACTAGCCACCCCGGGCCTGGGCCGCACGCAACGGCCTCGGCGACGGCGGCAGGCGGCAACGGCAGCGTGGAGGACCGCTTCTCCGACGACCAGCTCGTGTCCATGTCCGTGCGCGAGCTGAACCGCCACCTGCGGGGCTTCACCAAGGACGAGGTGATCCGCCTGAAGCAGAAGCGGCGGACCCTGAAGAACCGGGGCTACGCCCAGTCTTGCAGGTATAAACGCGTCCAGCAGAAGCACCACCTGGAGAATGAGAAGACGCAGCTCATTCAGCAGGTGGAGCAGCTTAAGCAGGAGGTGTCCCGGCTGGCCCGCGAGAGAGACGCCTACAAGGTCAAGTGCGAGAAACTCGCCAACTCCGGCTTCAGGGAGGCGGGCTCCACCAGCGACAGCCCCTCCTCTCCTGAGTTCTTTCTGTGAGTCGTGGCCGGTCCTGGCCCCCGCCCTTGCCCCGGCCCGGACTCCCTTTCCCGTGTCCCCAGTCCCAGACTACCCCGGACCCTGCCCCTGCCGCGGCCCCAGCCTTGACCTGCTTGACTTGAGCGAGAGGGAGGAAGGGCGCGCGGGCCGCGGGCGACGGGTGGGCTCGCGGGCGGGCAGGGGACCTTGGCTAAGGCGAGAGTAGCGCACGCCAGCGCCGCCTCCGAGACTCGAGCAGAGCCGGAGAGAGACAAGAGGGTGGGAGTTCCCGGAGCAACTTCTCTCCAGGCTGGAGGGCGGCGAGGCATAGTCCCGAGAAGTGACCAAGGCCATCTGGAGACTCCTGGCTTTCTGAACTTTGCGCTTTAAGCCGGGACCGCTGGTTTGCCGCCCGGAGCGTAGTCCTCGCCAGGAAGAGAGCAGCGAGGAGAGGAGAGGAGAGGGACTCTGGCGTCCCGGCAGGCGAGAGGCGAGGCTGAGCAAAAGAAGGAAAGACAGACGGATCTGTCTGTCAGGGTTTGGAGAACACTGGCTCTCAGCCCTGAGACATGGGCCTCAGTTAGGACGTTCGGCGCCCAAATCTCATCAGTTTTATTGCCTGCTCGATTATATAGAAAAATACAAAAAATCTGCATTAAAAATATTAATCCTGCATGCTGGACATGTATGGTAATAATTTCTATTTTGTACCATTTTCTTGTTTAACTTTAGCATGTTGTTGATCATGGATCATACTCCCCTTGTTTCTTTGGGTGAGAAGGGATCGCAGTTTGTTTGGAAACTCCGGCGGCTGCGTGCGGGGTTTCAGTCCCAGAGGTAGGCTTGTAAATACCCGCCCCGCCAAACCGCTTAGAGAACGTGGCAGCAAGCTGAGGGTCTTTGTTTGGGTTTATTATTACGATATTTTTGTTTGTAAGTGAAAAAGAAAAAGAAAAAGTTCCGGGCATTTTGCATCAGAAAACAACTTTGTCTTGGGGCACGCTTGGAAGTTGCATGTTTTCTTTCCTTTCCGTATCCCCATTCCGTCCTCTTTTTCCTCTCCCGCTTTAGTTTTCAACATTGTAGGTGTTGAGAGAGGTATTGAGAAAGAGAACCGAGGTCCCAGCTCCGGAATACAAGGGCAGGGCAGGACAGGGCAGCTACCAAGTTCTGCATTCCAGAGGAGTGTACTGGACTCCAGCCTTGTCTTAGGGTCAAACTGACACCCTTAACTAGAAAGAAAGGAAAACAGATCCTCCCCTCTGCTTTTTATTGTAACCAGAAACATCCTGAGGTTCCTTCTGAATCTGCTGGGCCTGCGATAATTGTAGGAGCCACAGGGCTCCTAGGGTGAGCGGCTTAGCCATCCCTGACCCTGGCAGTGCACTGGTAACCAGACATTGCACTGAACCAACTGCCATGCTTTAGAATGTTCCAGAAACTCAAACATTGGCGAGTAATTTTGCAACTTTCAAGTGAAACCTTTAGACCAATGCATTGTGTTTCTTTCCCTGCTTTTGAGATAATAGGAAGAGTTCTTGGTGGTGTCCCCCCCCCCTTCAATTCTTCAGTTGTATAGTAGTTATAGGGAAGATATGGGTGTTTTTCTTTATTATTACTTTTTTTTCTGCAGGTCAGTAAAAGGATTTAAGTTGCACTGACAAAAATGCCAAAATAAAGTGTATTTTTAAGTTCCCATTTGAAATTGCTGGCGCTGCTGGCCGGATGCATTTTTGAGTTTGTATTAGTTGATAAATTAACAGTAATAACAAGATTGTATGAACCGCATGGTGCTTGCAGTTTTAAATATTGTGGATATTTGTCCTGCATCAGAAACGAGCTTTGGTTTTTACAGATTCAACTGTGTTGAAATCAAACCTGCCGCAACAGAAATTGTTTTTATTTCATGTAAAATAAGGGATCAATTTCAAACCCTGCTTATGATATGAAAATATTAAAACCTAGTCTATTGTAGTTTTATTCAGACTGGTTTCTGTTTTTTGGTTATTAAAATGGTTTCCTATTTTGCTTATTAAAACCATGGAAATGCTGTTTATTTAGAAGACTCTGCGTTCGCATGATTTTGACTTTCTTCTCTTGCTTCCTCAAGAGTCGCACCAACTTTGGGGTACTCTCACTCCATGGCCAATGGAAGAGCAAACCAAGTCCTAGGAAATCCCTTCCTTGAGTGTGTGAGTGTGTGTATACATGAAACTCAAATGTGTTCTCTGCTTCCCAACTTAGGTACAGACCCCTGTCAAGAGAACTGGCTTGTGAGCTGAGAGGACGCAGGTCAAAAAGCCTTGGAGTCCCTGGGTATCAGGCACATGCCACTTTTTCAGTGCTTTCAGGCACTTTTTAAATGCTTTCAGTCTTGGTCACCAGGACTGACTTGCTAATCTGTCTGCTCTGAAATAGTGATTGAGACTAGGAAGCCAAGAGCTGCCACCTTGATGGGGAAGCTGAGTCTTTTAGGGGCTCTGGCCCAGCTGAGGCGGGGCCCTTCCCCTCTTGCCTGGGGTGCAAGTTTCCTTTCTCCTACCCAGCGCATCTCTCTGGGAGCAACTGGAGCTGCCTGGAGCCAGATACCTTCTCTGAATGGGGTCTGTCTCCCTCACCCCAAAGCTAATGGAAGCAGGTACAACCTAGCACTAGATCTTGGGGTGCAAAACCCTCCAGACAGGAAGCCCCTCTCTGTGGACTTGTGTTTTTGAGGGTAGTATGCCTCGGGTGCACTGGCACTCAGGCCTGGATTCCTCAGCTCTGCAGACTGGCACTGTGTGGCCCAGTCTGAATTTTAGTGGCTCCTCGGATTGGGTGTTGGAGGGGTTTGGGTCATCCCTCCAGCGCAGGAGCTTCAGCTGCAGCTTGGAGATCCCTGAACGGGAGGTGGCCCTAGAATCTTTCCTTTTCTGTATTTTTGGAAGAGTGGTGCCCACCTAGATCACCCCAAACCCCTCCCAGCCTCGTTGGATTCCTGTCTGTAACAGGGTTGGCCTCTGACACGTCTAGGACGTGAAGTAGGATCTCCAACGCCTTTAGAGTTGTGTGATCCTTTGGCAATGGCCAGCTCCGAGGGGCTCCGGTCTCCTCAGACTCATTATCTGCAGTCTAGAAGGCTGAGCCTTTAGGCCCTGGGGTCCTCTGTGCTCAGGGTTCTTAACATGGAGTTTCAGAACCCTAATGGGGAGGCATAGGAGACCCAAGAAGTGAAGCCCCAGCTGGGAATCCGAGCTGAAAGAAGGAAGGGGAGAGTGAAACTAACAGGGAATAGATTTTGGCCTGGATCCCTGGAAGCCCAGAGGTAGTGATGGCTGAGGTCTAGAGAAGAGGAGGGGAACCTAAAAATTAAGGATACAGATAACATTAATAGTCATGTACATTTATAGAATGTGTTGGTGTCGTTCAATAGGAGAGAAGCTTGGGATTCTAGCTCGAATTTAATTCCAAGACCCAGTTCATTTCACCAGCCCAAAGATGAAAGATGCGTCTGGTGGGGAAGGCTTTGGCTGTGATCTGGAAGGAGGAGGCAGCTGAGCCTGGCTCTGTGGTACCTTTGCTTGCAAGTGCATGAATGAAGGAACAAGGGGCTTTGATTAGCCCGGTAACTGCAGACGCTCATGTTCCTGCACAGAACGTTTTTGCATGTACACATGTATCCTCTATGCGGTGAAAGAGGCTTTGCTCATGTGGGGTGCCAGAAGAAACCCACTGCATGGTTTCAGAGACAAAAAAGTTCATGAACTCCTGGCTGGTGGAGGCCCTAAATCCGGTGGCCTGACTCCCTTTGGAATCGTCCCAAGCAGACTGACATCCTCCATCCTTAGCCTCTGACCTGGGGAGGGTCGAAACTCGTGTTGGCTTTTCTTCCCCGGAGCACAGAAGCACAGACACTGACCCAGTGACCAATACCATCACATTGCATCCAGAAGCCAAAGTGCTTCAGGACGGTTTGGAGTGACCAGCTGCATCTCGGAGAGTCTGACAATCCCAGAACACAGTCGTAAAGGCACACTGACACACAGATACACAGACACCTACACCCTGCATGCACATTGTTGCCCACATTGATGGTGCGGGGACTGCCGTTGAGGCACTGTCAGTTCCCGTACCAATCCGCCAAGTGAGCACTGACCGGCCCGGGGCGCAAGCGGGCGAGGGTTAGGCGGAGCCGGCAGCTCCTTGGAGAAGGCCCGGGCTTCCCGAGCCTCCAGGGCGGACTCGCACAGCCGGCAAGCCCCGGCCACGTCTCGGCCTGCCGCCTGCCGTCCAGACCCGCCAAGACGCCCTAGAGCCTACAAGCCCAGGAAAAGCAAACTGGGTCCCAAGGCCCTTTCGCACGTCCCACCCCAGCGGCACCCCGCCGCCGTCATCCTCCTTTTCCGTTCCCACCGCTCCCCGTGGCTCTCGGGCTCCTCACAATCCTTCACATCCCGGGTGGAAAATCCTTCCAGCGCCGGGAGTCCTCCAGCCAGCACCAATCCCACCTAGACAGGCTGGCGCCTGCACCCGGAGACGCACTCAGAGACAGACACGCTCAGACACCGGGACGCACGCACGGGGCACACGCAGGCCACCGATCTAGGGCTTCGCTGCGGACCGCGCCCCTAGCTGCAGTGGCTGCCGTCCAGTCCTGGGCGAATCTCGCCTCTTGCGATCCCGGATCTCAGGGATGTGCGGGAGGCTTTGCGGGCTGAATCTGCCGCCGCCACCTTCACCGAGGCGGTTCGGGGAAGGCGCTTGACAAGGGCTTGCTGGGAGCCTCGGGTCCTCGTGCACGGGGACGGGTGGGAGCCTGAGGCCCCATTCTCTTGCCTCCCGGCATCCTTTTTCTTTCTGTAATATTTCCCATTCTTTTAGCCCGTCCTTCGTAACCTCTTTCATTGCAGAAAACTTTCTCCTTCCGTTTTCATTTCTCTTCTGCTTTTTATCTCCATGCTGCCTGGCGGGGAAGGGCTGCCGAGCCGGGTCTAGAGGCGGCTGGAGTGTGCGGGGGGAGAGTCTGGAGTCCCCCGAGCACCGCGCAGCGCTAGGGCCCGCTGCTCCGGGATCTTGTCTTGACTGTTCCGACTATCCCGCTTTTCCCTTCCAGGTTCCCCCGGGGGCTTGATTGGCTGGGGATCGGCGCCCCGCTGGCGGGGGAACGGGCACCGGTCTGCTCCGGCTCCCAGGGAAGGGATCTCCGGGAAAGCTAAGCGTGGGCCTCTTTTAGTGGGTCAGGCAGGCTTCCCTCAGTCCCAGGTCTCTGGGCATTTCTGTGGCAGGACAACACCCCTGCCTGTCAAAGGGCACTGGACTCCTACCTACTGCTTCAGCCTGTGCCCGCCCAGGGGACTCCTGGACCCACACTGCAGTGGGAACTGCCAGGAACCATGCCAGATCCACCAGGCTGGTCACTTGGCTTTCTCTGTGACCTGGAGTTGCAGCTTCTGCCACACCAGAGAAACCCCCTACTCCTTTGCTCTCCCATCCCCACTCCCCAGGCTCTTCCTCTCCGGGCTTCTGGAGACATGGGTTTAGAGTTTCTGATCATTCCCTTGCAGGCTTTCAGATGCAAAATGTGCATTCTGGGCCCTTCTGTTTTCAGAAAGGAAAACTCTGAAGTGGCTTCTTGCGTAACCCTTCCCTCTGCAGCCTGCAGTCTGCTGGCCTGGCCTCTCATCCCAGAGATAGTTGTGTTTGGATTTGTTATGTAAGGGAGGGAAGATTAGAGGTTTGCTTTGCTCCTCCTCCCCCCACCAAAACAAAAGTCCTCAAATGGCACATCCAGTAGACAGCATGGTTTCCAGCAACCCTCCTAAAAGAAGTCAGCCTGGTTGGTAGAGCTGCTCTGTGCTGCTACCTACCCCAGTACATGCAGAAGACAATCCAGCTGCAGTGAAGGGACAGTCCTGCAACCAGGGTGTACCTGGTCCGTGGAAGCAGGCATCACTGGGCTTTCCAGGCTAGGCTTTCCTGGCCTAGAAGCCTAGCCTTATTTTGGTGAAGACGGCAGCTACTATGGCTGAAATTTTATTCTTTCTATAGTTCCTGCCCTTTGGAGCATGTGTCCAGATCGTGGAGAGCACCTCTTTCAACTGGCGAGCACCTTCTCTATAACTCCTCTGCATCCTGTATGCCTCCTTCATTTCTGAACACCTTTACCACATTCTGTCAATTTCCTATGCCTCACACTTAGTCTTCTTAATGTCTTCCTCCATTGTCTTACGCATATTATCCTAAATGATGCATACTAAAAGATAATCCTTTTAGGATAATATAAGATGCATTATATATATTATCCCAGAATGCCTCCTAAAAGATACATTTAGATAAGAAAATCAGAGCTCAGTGTTCTCATTTGGAAGAATTAAAATACATAAGTTACTACTTCAATGCAGAAAACCACCTATATTAATAATTTGTTATGAGGCCAAACTCAGTTTTAGCTGCTTTTCTGCATTCTTTGCATGTGAAGTTACTTTCATAAAAAATACGAGCCATTCATTATACATTCTTTCATATTTGTATCAAAAACGGATGTTGTCTTTGGGCTAGAGGGACAGCTTTGGAGGCAGTGGGAGGAGCTCTGGTACTTTCTGGAAGAAACCAGTTTCAGCATCAGAAGGAAGATGAAACCCACAAATCCACTGTTTATATTGTTGTGTTTTCTTTTTTGGAGATCTGTACAGCTTACCTAGGCTTGAACTCCTCCCAGTAAATGGACAGCAACGTGGAAGAATAGAAGCTGCCCATTTCAGAGCTTTGGAGCATGAGGCAGGCATTGATCATAGCCCAGGACTCCATCAGATTCAGGAGCCACAGCTGCCCTTACTCTCATGCCCCTTTGTTTCTTCTCTGGATCTGCCACCTTCACTTCCCTGTTTCTGCTGGTGTTACAGGCACCTGAGCCTTACTCTACAAAAGATCATGGTCCTGGACTGACCTGGGGGCTCACTTCTGCCTGTTCTGAGTGGACAGAGAAGGGATGCGCTTCCCGTTGCTGGGCTTGACACTATCCTACTTTGTGTTCTGGGAGCCGGAGCATGGCACACATGTCCCTTTCTGTGGATAATGGGCAGACAGGTCACATAGCAGAAATATGGCCAAACTGTGAGATTAGTTCCATTATTATGTTTCACTTAACCCTGTGAAGCATGGGTTACTGTTATCTGCGGGTCAGAGATGAATAAAGCCCAAAGTGGTTACTATTTTCTCAATGTTACCCTATGGAGGAACTAGAACATGAATCCCCACCTATCTGATGCTGAAATTTGTATTTTTGTCACCAAACTTTACAAGTCCACTATGTCTTATCTGAAACACTCAGGTGGGGGAAAGTATGGAAGAGTGGGACATAGTCTTTGGTGACAGTTTCCTCTCTAATTCCCTCTGCAGAGGGTAGTTACATTTATAAGGATGTGCTTCATGCTCTCTAGTTATAAGATGCTCTCTTTGCATCTCCGGGCCAAAAGATGGGTGATGGGAAGTTGGAGATGCAGCAGTGCAAACATGACGACAGGAGTGTCAGAAACTGCAGCTCTGTTGCTCATTTCAATCGCTGGCAGAGGAGTATCGTAGTGAGAAGTGTGTGTGTGTGTGTGTGTGTGTGTGTGTGTGTGTCTGTGTGTGGTGGAGGAGGACACTTTGAGCATCATTGTCTTGGGACATTGGTAGTTTGCAATTAATGAATAGTTCTTTCACCTTTCATCTGTTCTCAATTGAACTTTCCAGTAAATATATCATAATTACCAGAGCAAGTGTTTATAGAAGCAGCAGCCTCTAGGTGAGGCAATTTTTATGGAATCACCCATAATTTAATGAAAGCTGTTTCTGGGATAATGTTGAAGCTCTAAACCTGCATATAGATATGCATATGCTCTTAGAGCAGGTGCATGAATAAACATGCATATGTATACACTCATGCTTACACACATGGAGGCAGGCCTGCACACATGTTGAAGCACAGAATCCACATGTGTTCATTTGCTAGATACAAACTCATGTGCTCACATACATGCACACAAATATATACACATGCATTATACAGGTATGCATATGTATTCATGCCTATAGGCATGCATGTCCAAATACTCATGCACATGCATTTACAGTATGCATACAATATTCACAATTATGTGGACATAGCTGCATATATTCATACTCACATTGAAATACAATTGATTGCACATGTACACATGCTCTCCCAAAATGCATACGGGTCCATATATATCCTCACATGCACATGCATATATGCATGTGCAATTAAACACTGGCCTTTGCATTCATTCACAGACAGGCACCATGTAACAAGTGAAATGTGGTACTGGTGGGGTTAATGGAGGCCCCAGACTCCCATAAATATTAATATGAAGCACTCAAGCTCTCAAAGTGGGAGACAAAACCTCTTCCCACAAGGCCTTGTAAATCATGCAGCTGCTGCATGTTACCTGTCAGATCCAGGGCTGTGCAGTCCAGCATTTCCTCCATAAGGGCGGCCACATACGTGCTGGAGCACACGGCACTGTCCGTGCCTAGCCAGGCATGCCAGCAAATGTGCCAAGGTCGGTCCCCAGTCCTCGGATTTGTGAGCAGCAAAAGCAAGTATTTCAATGCTGCCGCCGCTGCTACTGCAAGTGCAGGACTGGAGGAATGAAAAGGCATTTTGTGAATATCTGGGACTTGGTTTCTCAAGTAAAGACAGATGTTATTCTGTTGTTATCCTGGAGGGACACCATGTGGGGACCTTGGTGAGAAGGTGGGTGCAAAAACGATGTAGGGGTCCTGGGCTGAGTCCAGGTTTGGTGCAGTAGGGACTCCAGCCTTTGGTGATGCTCTCACCCAACAAAATTTGGGGTCCCAGGAGCCTCCTGAATCCCAGTTCTCCACGGTGCTATAACCCTTTATTTAGTGAATACTCTGTTTCTAGTCCTGCCACCTAAAACCATTCAGTGGATCATTGAACAAATTGTTTGCCTTTCATATGCTAGACACTGTGCTAGGTGCTGACAATATAGAAATGAACCAAAACAGAAACAATGGAGTTTACAATCTATTAGGAGAGAGAGACATCAGTAAGATATTGTACTAATGAGCATACAATTCCTTCCTCCTTCTCCTCCTCCTTCTTCAATGGAGTCTCTGTCGTCTAGGCTGGAATGCAGTGACCATAGTTCACTGCAGCCTCAAGCTCTTGAACTCAAGTGATCCTCCCACTTCAGCCTCCTGAGTGGCTGGGACTTAGGTACAAGCCACCAAGCACAGCCATGAGTGTGCAATTTCAAAAAGAGATAACTGATATGAAGAAAAGCCACCTGGCTCTCTGAGAGCATGCATAGGGCAGTGGAGCTGATGAATGGGTAAGAGTGATCAGAAAAGGCTTCCTGGAGGAAATGATGTTTGAGCTGTTAAAGTCTGAATAAGAGTTAACCAAGTCAAAGAAGGAGGGGAAGAACATTTGAGATCAGTGTCACCTGATAAAACTTTCTGTGATGAGAAAAATTTTCTTATCTGTGCTATCCAATAAGATAGCCACTAGCTGCAAGTGGCTATTAAACCTTTGAAATATGGCTTATGCAGCTGAGAATCTGAATTTTAAACTTTGTTTAGTTTTAATTGCATTTAAAATAAGTGACCAGGATCTCTATCTCCTCAGATTTTCTCTCCCTCTACTTTCTTGCCTTGCTCACTCTGTTCCAGCCACACTGACCACCTATCTGTTTCTGGGAAAGGCTGGTTAGGGTTCCTCTTTAGGCAATTTGTTGAAGCTATTCCTTCTGCCTGAACCACTCTTCTCCCAGATAAACCTGTAGTGAAATTACTCAGCTCCCTCAAGTTCTTGCTGAAATCTCACCTCCTTTATAAGGCTTATTCTGACCACCCCATTAAATCTGGGAACCTGACTCCTTCTCCTTCTCTGAGCACCGCTGACCTGGCTTATTTTTCTTTTATATTTCTTTTCTTGTATTTTTTTTCTTTATTTCTTTTCTTACAGCACTAATCACTTTAGAATTTATCAGATTATTATTCACTTCTTGCCTATTTTCTGCTTCTGTCTGCCAGCATATAAGCTTTGTGAGATCAGTGTCTGATGACTGTTTTGTTTACTGATGTTCCTGAGAACCATGAATCATGCCTTAGTAGGACCATAACAACCCAATAATTGGTTGAATGAACATGTGTTATGTAAAATGTGCTTAAAGAGGAAAGGGTAATATCTGTGAAAGCATGGGTTTGAGGTCCTGGCTCACCCTATCAATCAATCATTAATTTATCTGTCAATCATATCATCTATCTGTCAATCATTATCTACCTATTATCTGTCATTCACATCTATCATCTATCAATCATCTATTGTCAATCATATCTGTCAATCATATCTATCAATTATCTGTTAATCATTATCTATCCATTATCTATCTGTCATTCATATATCATGTATCTGTCAATCACATCTACCTATCTGTTATAATCTATCTCCGTGTTTTTTGGTACTCTAAAAAATACATACTGCTAAAATTGTTTTTAAAGCTTATTTGTATGGCACCATCCAGAATCTTGTATACCATTAGTGGTGCACTTGGGGACACATTGTGGTGTCTGTGGAGAGAAAGAAGAAGCTGACATCTGATACGAGAGGTAGGTGGGGGAGCACTGGGGTGGGATTGCAGGGGAGGGGCAAAGGGAAAGGAAGGGGGCAAAGTAGAGCTCAGTCTTGTTTTTTCCCAAGTCCTGGTGGGTTGGGGGAGAGAAAGGTG
The DNA here is from genome assembly GCF_001604975.1 of Cebus imitator. Classification (NCBI taxonomy): domain Eukaryota; kingdom Metazoa; phylum Chordata; class Mammalia; order Primates; family Cebidae; genus Cebus; species Cebus imitator. The sequence continues at coordinate 1,253,792 of NW_016107333.1, forward strand.
AGGGAAGGAGCAATTAGAGAAGGGGTTTGGGATTCCAAAGGCAAAGAGCTAACCACCATCCCACCTGCTTTCCAAACGCCCCCCCTAATTCTCCTACTCCTCCTAATCCTTGCTCTAACTGCATGTAAAATAAAAATCCCCAGAAAACAAAAAACCAAAAAACTCCAAAACAAACCACTCCTCCTCCCTATTGCTTTCTGAGCTGAGAAGAAAGCCTCTTAAATACTTTTGTCCCCTTGACAAGTTATTTTTAAGAGGAAATAATGTCTCTAAATCCAACATTTATGGTGATATTTTTAAAAAAGAAAACACTCCACAAATCAGCAGCTCTCTTGTTTTAAGCAGTTGCTAGGGTTTGGAGACTGGCTGCTTGGTAAACACACTTTGTAAACACCCAGAAAGATTGTATTCAGTGTCCTCAAGTCAAAATCAACCTTTCCGAGCCCCTACTTTCTGTTTCACTGACACAGGAAGAGGCTCTCTAGAAGGAGAACCCAGATGAAGCGTGGCTCTTAGGCTTGCAGGAGGACATTTCTCCTGGGTAAGCAGGGCTGGGAAACCAGACATATCTGGGAGCAGCCATGTCCCCCTTATCCTTTGTATTCCTCTAAAAACCTTTGGCTCTTTACCTTGCACTGAAAGGGGTCAGGTATAAATGTCACTAGGTCCATTTCACAGCTAGGCAAATGGAGTCAGGGGAACCTTGTCTCCAAGCAGAGCTGGGAGAGAATGTGTCTCCAGGTGCCTGCTAATACCAAATCACCTCCTTGAGTTCTTGCTTCAGTTTTTGAGAAACAAGTTGATTTCTTGGGGACAAATCTGATTTTGTATCCCCCCTCAGATACACTTTCCTGTCTATTTCCACACCACATCTTAGTTTGGAATATCCCTCTCCTTCCTTCTTGGTCAATTCCCAGAGTCTTATAACTCACCTCCGGTTCCCACCCTAGTCCTCTAAGACTACCAGGGTCCTCTTTCAAACCTGGATCATGTCACTACCTTGTTTGCAAAATCAACAAGTCATTGATCTTTGCCCCAGAAAAGAGCAATGCTTCAAAATGCAGTTCTGCCTAAACTATAGCTTTGGCATGCTGAGAGGCTGAGCTCAGACTCTGAGGTGATTTGGGGAAGATGGAAGGGCAGAAGCTGAGTGCAACTGTTTGTCCTGGCCATCACATAATCTTCTGAAAGGGATCCATATACTTGCCTGGCTATTAGCCTGTCCAGCTTCTGTTTTCTTCAAGGTCAACAGACAGTGACCTTGGGTTTTGTATGAGTGACTGAGATAGGGAGATATTACTATTCCTATTTTCTGGATCAGGAAATGGAATCACAGAAAGGTTAAGCAACTTGCCCAAGGATGCACAGCTAGTAAATGCCAGTGCTAGAATTCAAACCCATGCAGTCTGAATCTGGAGGCTAAGTTTTTAATCTTTCTACTTTTCTGAGGCCAAGGGTTGGATGATGGCTGAGGTAGGTGAATTTGTAACTGGCTGGAAAAGGCTTCTGGGATTTTATTCAGTGGAGATTTAACTTTGAGAGGAATGCCCTGCTCAGCCAACTGTGCTTCCACTTCTTAAGCTATCTGTGTTTTGTTAGGGATATTGCCTTTAAATTAATTTTCTTGTCCTGGCATGGTGGCTCATACCTGTAATCCCAGCACTTTGGGAGTCTGAGGTGGGCAGATCACCTGAGGTCAGGAGTTTGAGACCAGCCTGGCCAACACGGAAAAACCCTGTCTCTACTAAAACAAAAATTAACCCAGTGTGTAATTCCAGCTACTCAGGAGGCTGAGGCAGGAGAATCGCTTGAACCTGGGAGGCGGAGGTTGCAGTGAGCTGAGATCACGCCACTGCATTCCAGCCTGGGTGACAGAGTGAGAGAGACTCCATCGCAAAAAAAAAATTAATTTTCTTTGGCAATATTGGCACCTAGTTCTCCTTAGAAACCACTGATGGTTCCCCATGGTGTCCAGGGTGCATTTCCAATCCCTTAGCCTGGCCTTCAGGGCGCTGCAGTTCAGCCCGTGCCCCTCCATTCTTTACTCTTCATCCTGTGCTCTGGCCAAACCGGTCTCCAGTAGCTGCCTGGAGGTCACAAGCCTCCACTCCTTCATCTGAGCTAATTCCCCATGAAGCTCTCTGTCACTTGCAATCCTTCCCTCTTTGGGTCACCTTATCCTGCATCTCTCCTAAAGGAAGACATTTTCTTTCCTCTGAAATGCTCACTGGAGCCACATTGGGGACCAGGAAGAAAGTCGGGGTGCAGAACCAGGAGAGGTAGGTATGGTAGATACGGTTTTAAACCCAACTTCTCTTCTGGCTGTCAGGACTTGAGCTAGTCATTTCCTCTGTCTGAGCCTCCTTTGTTGCCTCGTGGTAAGGTGGGGGAACATCTTGCCCATTTCTAGTTTTAGGAGGAATCCTTGGAGATAGAACTTGTCAGTGATGGTTGGTGTGTGGTGGCTGATGTGATTACAGTGGGCATGGCTGGGCTTATCGATGGTGTCTCCTCGGGAGGTGTAAGGTGGCTGGATCTGATTGTGTCAAAGTGTCTATGGCCAGGACTTACAGGAAGGGGAAGGAGCTTAGGAAATACTCCTAAAAGCAACCTGGAAGGAAGAAAGCCCAGACTCTGCAAGGCAGCCGGGGAGATCGTTATGCAGGTCCAACTGGTTCTATCCTCTGGCCAAGATCTCGGGTTCAATTTGCACTGAAATTAATTGGCAGGGAGGATCCTGAAAGGTGGGGCGCAAACCCCAACAGGAGCTCCTGGGAAGTGGAATTTGCAGTTGTGAATGTACATTGAAAGGAATCTGGAGTTTCAGCCCTGAGTGCAAATATTCTTACCCCCACACCACAACAGGTTTTTTTTCCAGATGCTCAGAGCCCTGACTAGGGAAGGAAGATTTGCATAGTTGCAGCGCAGACTTGCCTCCCACCTTAGGAACTACTTTACAGAGTCCTGAGACTGAGGGCTTGGGTCCCTAACTTAGTGACAACACAGCCAGTTTTTAGTGTCTGTGTTTCAGTGAGTCTGTGTGGGTTGTTTAACCTGGTATGCATGTGTGTGTGTGTGCACATGGGATCATGGAAGAGGGTGTGTACGTACACATGCATATATAGCCACACAGCAGTGTGCCTCAGTGGTTAAGATGGGGGGCTGAAGTCATGCTGCCTGGGTTTGACCATCACCTCTGCACTTGCTGGTCCTATGACCTCACACATATTATGCCACACTCTCATGGTTTCAAATTTTTCATCCTGTGAATGGAACTATAATACTGTCAAGTGTTAAAGCTCTTGTGAGAATTAAGTGAGATAATGCAAATAAAGTGCTTAGCACAGTTTCTGATGCATAGTAAATGCTCAATAAATAGTGATTGCCATTTTCATTGTGTTATAAATATGATGTAGGCATTGTGGAGAAAAGTGCGGGCTCTGAAACTCGAGTGTTACCTCTAACCCATTCCATTTGTATGATCTCAGACAAATTACCTAACCATCCATGTCTCAGTGTCTTCCTCTGTAAAATGGGGATAATACTTGGGTCTACTCCATAGGATTATTATATCATAAAGTGCTTAGAACAGTGGCTGGTGGATACATGGGGCTCTGTTATTATTGCCATCATGATCACCATCATAGCCCTCCTCCTCCTCCCCCTCCTCATTTCTCCTCCCCCTCCCCCCTCCTCCTCCTCATTCCTCCTCCTCCCCCCCCTCCTATTTCCTTTTCCTCCTCCTCCCCCTCCCCCCTCCTTCCTTCTCCTCCTTCCTCCTCCTCCTCCTCTTTTTCCTCTTCTTCATTGTCATCTTCACTGCCATAATCATAACCTTGCCAACCATGATGGGTGCCCACTTACTCCTCTAGAGGACAATCTGCTGGTGAGGAGATCTCTAAGGCACTTAATTTGTGCTTAGATCTTAAATAAGGGCCCAGTGAAGTTCCCAAATGTCATCTAGGATAGCATGTAGTCTTGAGTTCAAGTCCTGCCCTGCTGCCTTGGCCCCTTTGTGCACAAAGTGGGATCAGCTACAGCTGTCCTTCTCAAGATGACTCTGAATGATGAGTGAGGAGCCAGCTCCTGACCCACACTCTGCCTTCTGTAATGATACCTGGCTACATCCCCTGACAGAAGAGGCGCAAGAGCTCAGCTGGCCCAGCCTCCTGGGCTCTCAGCGCTCACTGCTCACTGTTGTCCACTCTTGCCTCCTTGTAAAGGGTCTCCATCCAGCCCTTAGGAGAGCAGGGGCTAACCTTCCTTGGACCCAGGCAGGAGGTTCTTACTGGGGGAGGGGGTGGGGTCCTTACTTTGACATATTAGCAAGACCCTGGCTTCTGCAGATTGACAGTCCTGGCCTGAAATTCTGGCTCCACCCCCTGAGTGGCCTGGGGAGGTCAGGTAATATCTCTAAGCCTTACTTTCTGCATATGCAACATGAATAGAATCACGGTAATCCGACGAGGTGGCAAATGAAAAATGAGGGTGAATGAGAAAATGCACATAAGGTATAAGCACGGTGCCTGGCACAGAGGGGATGCTCATCAGTAAATATGGCCCTTTCTCTACCTTTCCCTCCTACATCCTCCTAACCTAGGAGAGTTCCAGGGGACAGGAGATGGTGAGATGCTTGAAGGGGACAAAGGGGCTCAGACATGCTCTCCAAAAGCGGAGACAAGCCTGGGTTCCTCTGAGGGTGAAGTTGAGAATGGTTCAGGCCTGAGTTCGAGGTCTGTTGAGGCCCATCTGCCTCTCCAGGGTGTGTGCTCACCATGCCCTTCCTGGTGTCCCTGGGATCCAAGAGAGTCATGAACAGGGATACAGGCCACTGCCCAAGAGTTTGAAAGTGAAGTGTATATGTAGGTTACTAAGACCACGCTTAGCTTCTTGCACAAATCCACTCATTCACTCATCAAACACTCGGCACCTGCTCTGCGCTCAGCCCTTCTGCACCCCTGACTTTGCTGATTACCGTGCAACCCAACCATAACTCCATGTGACTGTGAGTGGGGCTTCCAGAGGGCTTTGCCAAGTCCTCCTGCTAAGTGGCTTAGCTAGGATTTGAACCGAGATCTGTTGTGGTGCTGGCTCCAGAGTCTGTCTTCCCGGAGTCTGGCATCTTGTGAGGGATGTTTGAGCCTTATGGAAACTCAGGGTGCAGGGTCAGGAAGGTGGATAAATGACATGGAATGGGAGCCAAGAGAAGGATAAGAGCTGGCGGTGTGGATGGAGCAGGCTTAGGAGAGGAGGCAGCCTTTGTGTTTGTCATCAGCTAAGACAGATGGAGCTGGAGGACAGGCCTCTCAGGGGAGGAATTAGCCTGGGTGAAAACTCACAGGTGGCAATAGATGGAGTTTCCAGAACAGCAAGTGGGCCCTGTGTGGCTGGAGACTGGGGTGCTGGACAGCTGGAACTAGGAAGCAGAGGCTGCACATAGGTCCTAAGGGGCCTGGAGTGCCAGGGTAAGGAGTCTGGGTATCACCCTGCAAGGATGAAACGCAGCTGCCGCATTTCTGCTGTGTGACCCAGCCCACGGCCACAGTTGTTTGGCCCAAGTTGGGACAAAAGCCTCATCTCTGGGAAATTGGAGTTTGGATTCTGGGTACTGGTCAGAGTGTGGTGGGAGCTTGAATGGGAAAGGCTGAGAACAGGGAGCCGGGAAGCCTCACCCAGGCCTTGTGCATAAGGAGCCACAGAAAGGGTCTCTGCAGAGAGGGAAGGGCAAAGCAGACATGTAGAGAATGCCAAAAAGATTGGAGATGGCTTAATGAAGCTCTATAATAGAGTGAGCCAAAGCATATTAAAAATTTGTCAAAAAAGACCCCCTAAACAGAAAACAAAAACAAAAGGCAGAAAATAAAAGCAAGGTAGATGAGTAAGATTGAACCAGAAGTGACATGGTGACATAAAATCTGTGTTGAGATGGGCCAAGAGTTGATGCTGGGCCTCCTAGTGGCTAATGGGAAGAGGGAAAAAAGATCAACTGTAAGACCCATGGTGTTTCTCAAGGAAAAGCAAACCCAGGAGAGATTTAAATATTACTGGTTCTGGGCTGGAAAGAAATTTCTCTGGTGGCTTGTCAAATACCTGGGAAGATTTTTGGTCAGAGGGGACGTGGATAGAAGCGGCAGACTTTACTCTGGGAATCAGAAGACTGGATTCTGGCTCCAAAATCATACATGAACTTGGGAGGTTGCTTAGCCTGTCTGAGACAGTTTCCTGTACTGTAACACGGAGGCACGTGCTGTGGAGGGCTATGAAGGTGATATCACAGATGTGGTCAAGTAGCAGGCACACAGTAGCTAGTCAGGAAAGCTAGCCTGCTTTACTCCCTCCCTCCAAAAGCTGCCTCTCTTTAATTAAACTTTTTATTGCTCTTTTGCCCTCTCCTGCCTTTGGCCAGCTCCTCCTAAGGTCCACCCACTGCCCCTGGGACCAGGACACAGCCAGGTGGCTGCTGGCATGGTGCCTCCTGAAATCAGCAGGGCCCACAGCTCCCTGCTGGGCCTGTGTCCACAGCTGACCGTTCTGCAGAGCCAGGCTCTGCCAGCCTGCAATCTCCCAGAGCCTCCTCTGTGCTCAGCCCTGGGTGGGGCTGAGAACTCTGCCCCCTAGCCCAGCCAGCCCCCATCATGTGCTCCCGTAGCACCTTGTACACCTCTTTCCTGCAGAAGTCTCAGGAATGGATAAAGAGTTGTCTATGCTAGAACACACGTTTCACAGAGCTGGGATGTATGGGGCACCTGCACAGCACTTGCAGAATAGGTGCTGTATGCTGCTGGAGTGAACGAATGGATAAATGGAGTGAATTAAATGAAATTTTGTCATGGCTGGTCCTGTGGGGTCAGGAGATCACTGTTTCCATTTTATAGTTAAGAAACTTCATTTCCACCTCTTTACCAATTTCTACTTGCCAAAATTTTCCTCCCTTAGGAAGGCCAGGACTAAAATTTTAGATCAGGTCAGCTACTCCCCACCTCCACCATTGTTAACCCCTCACATCTCCACAGTTTGCTCTGATTCCCTTGTTCCTATATTCATCTCTTAACTCCCAGCTCCACCACTTACATAATGTGCAGGGCCCAGTGCAAAATGGAAATAAAATAAAATTTTTGTTTAAAACTTACTAAGACATTCAAGATAGCAAAAGCAGAGCATTAAACCAAGCACTGCCCTTTCTAATTTCAGAGTCCGGTGTGACTACACAGGTCGCCTGCCCCTGAAGCTGGTCCCATCTCTGTGGCAGCATGGACAGCGTAGGTCTGGTTTACTGCCGCCTCCTCCTGGCCCAAGCCTCATGCAGTGCCTACTCTTCATTCGCATCTCCTTTAAACATCAAATGAATAAATGAAGGAAAGAGGATGCAAAAATAGACGTTAAATAACCTCCGGAGCTTTAGCTTTCCCATCTGCAAAAGGGGATTATCTCCCTTCCCAGGTAGGTACGCAGTGATGACTCTGAGTCTTGTGGCCACTGGATCGTGTTACACATGTCCTGAATCATCTGGAACCACATGTCCAGGTGGCCAGAGGACAGAAGTCAACCCTGCATGGGGCAGAGTGAGGCTGACCTGATCAGGTCAGTGGACTCTGCTCTCTCTAGGTGGCCAGTGGGCCTCCTATGACGTACTTATATCTGGCTGGAGCCCAGGGAATGGGGATAGGCTGTGGCCTTCGTCTTCCTCATAAACCCTATTTAGTGAGCACCTACCATGTATCAAGTCCTGCAGTAGGCACTTTGCATGCATCATCTTTTATCTGACTTCATTTTGCAGAGAGGGAAGTCCAGGTTCAGAAAGTAACAATGCCACATCCACGGGCAGTCAGTGGTCAGGGGCACTCAGCTGTGGAGGCCGGATCTGCCATGGCCTAGACTGGGGCTTGCTGAGAACAAATAATGTGCACTGAAAGGGGGAATTGCGCATAGAGCTTTGCCTGCGTTGCTTGTGCATGTGTGTGGGGCTCCAGAAAACATCCCGCGCTTTGGCTTTAGATGCTGTTGAATTTCTCTGGGGCCAGAGCAGCGACTCTCCAGGCAGACCTGCTAGGTCCCTGGGGCTGGAGGGGGCACAGATTTCCCACCAGCCTTGACTCGAGTCAGTATCAGGAATACCCAGTGGCAGCGAAACTGTAAGACAAGCACTGGTGATTTTCCTGGTGTAACATTTTTACACAAGCTTTTGCCATATATTTCCTTTTTTGTCTTTGTTTTTTCTGATTAAAGAAGTAATAGTTTTTAAGCTTAAACTTGCACTAAGACTTTTGGGATGCTTATATAAGCTTGTTTTAAAAAATTAAGAAAATGTACAATGTAAACAGAAAAAAAAAGACTCAGAGTCCTGAAACTCTTTTCTCCCTCTACAAAACCGTCATAAACTTGTATATGCACACAGCCCCCAACATGCACACATACACCACAGAAATGGATACCATGTGTGTAATCCACATATATCACACACACACTCTTGCATACACCATCCCCCCACACACATATCAAATGCACACACACACCATGTGCACACACACATTATTACACACACCACACATGCACACGCACCACATACACACACCACACACACCACATGCACACACATTATACACCACATACATACGCCACATAGATACCACACATGCACACACACATACCATATACACACAAACACGTGGCACCTGCATACCCACACATACCACATTTTTTCACTCTCTTTTCAAAGACTACAGAGGCCAAAAGCCAACTGCCTGCTTTGAAAACTGGGGTTTGAACGTTTTTACACAGAGCTTACGCTGCGCATTTGACACAGGCCTCACTTCTCCCTGGGGTCTCACATCTGTCCACTTTCTACCTTGTGCCTTGAAAACATTTGCATTTTAAAACTTGGCAAGATAGACACTTAAAAAAAATGGGTCCAATCCATAGTTGGTGCTACGACACTCACTTTTTTCTTTTGTTTAACAATGTGTTTGGGACATCTTGTCTGTACCAAGTCTGACCTCATGCTTTTTCACAGCTGCTTGGTGTTCTGAGAATTTGCAATGTGAAACATTGTCCTTTATAAAAACGACGGCAGTGGGCATCCTCTGGATTAGAAAGTGTGAAGCAGGAGACTTCAGAGACATGCTTGGCTTAGGCAGAGCACTGTGGTTATGCTCGCCAAACTGGGGGGATGGCTGTGGGCACTGGCTTTAACTTTCAGGTGAACCTGGGTGGGAGGCTCTGGGCCCTTGGGAAGGGGCACAGGGCTGGGTTCTCCAAACTGGGACCCACTCTGCTACACACTGATTCCCACTCTCCCGCTCCTGGATTCACACTCTTTCCTATCCACAATACCGCCCCCCACCAGCACCTAGTCACAGTCCCTGATACCAGTATAACCTTCCCTGCCACACACCCCAACTGCTGTGGTAATTGTGCACCTGACCTCTAGCTGTGGAGGGGGCAGGTTGAAACACTTACCGAGCCCCCACTGCAGGCCCCGCTGTCCTGGGAGCCTCGTGTGTTGTTGCCTGTGGTCCTCAGAAAGTTTACAGGTAAGGAATCTTGGAGGTTTAGACAGGGAGCTGCTTCTGCACGGACACATGGAGGGGCAGTGGCAGAGCCTAGTCCACACCTTGCTGCCCTTTTGGATCTGGGAGAAGTTGCCCAAACCTCGCCACATGTGGGACCTGGGGCTCTTAGTGGGGCTGTAGCTTGTCCACTGTGGGTCCAGTTGTCTGCAGCCTCTTTCAGTGCAAAGAGCCCCAGAAGAGACGCTCACTGACGTGATTCCACCAGAACAAATTGAGAGCCACGAGGGACTGTTTCGATCATTCCCCGGGCTAGAGGCAGAATAATGGCCTTCCAAAGATGTCCACATCTTATCCCCGGAATCTGTGAATATGTTGCCTTATAGTGGTGAAAAAGGACTTTGTGGATATGGTTAAAGTCAATAACTTTGAGATGGAAAACACTGCCTGGATGATTTGGGTGGAACAAATGTCGTCACCATGGTTCTTACAAGTGGAGAACCTTTCCCACGTGTGGTCAGAGGGAGATGTGGCCAGGCAAGTCGGGTTAGAGAAACGCAACGGTGCTGGCTTTGCAGATGGAGGAAGGGAGGCAACGAACCAAGGAGTGCAGGTGGCCTCTCTAAGCTGAAAACGGCAAGGAAATTAATTCTCCCCCACTGCCTCCAGAACTGAATGTTGCACCGATGACGCTGTGAATTTAGCTCAGTGAGACCTGTGCCAAACATCCAACCAACAGAATTGTAATGAAAGCTATAATATAGAGCTACCATTTATCCAGAAAAACCCATTGTTCATCCACAGGGCCCTTCTCCAATCATACTGCACACATGTTCATGCATACACAATTGATGCTACTAGTGAACTTGGAATGAGTGCTTATGAGGTCAGGCATGTTTCTAAATAATACTATTAAGGATAATTCTATTAATACAGATACTAATGATAGTAATGGTGTTGAACGCCTCAGTTCTGCCCACCACTTGCCTTCTGCTAAGTGCTATGCATTTGTTAAGCCATTCAATCCTTATAGCCATGCTAGGAGGCAGGTCACTCTTCCTTTACCCATTTTACATCTATTCATTATACTGGTGGGGAAACCAAGACACAGAGAGGCTAAGTAACTTGCTCACGATCATACAGCTAAGAAGAAACAGAGCTGGGATTTGAACCTAAGTCATCTGGGTTACATTTACTTACTCATACAGTTAGAGACATGCATCCCTTTATATTTACACTCACAATCACATACATTTCACGCTGTTCCAACCAGCCTCCCTTCCCAGACTCTGCTCCCCTCCCTGGCCTTTCCCCCAGCAACCCCTATCACTGGATAAAGGGCATGAAGCACCAGGTAGATCAAACAGCTTGGAATCCCCGGCTCTGAAAGGGGTTTTCTAAGATAGGTCATGTCAAATCTTCAAACAATGTATCTGTCAAGAAAAAAAAGTTGCAATTTTTTTTTTCCTGGATTTTACATCTCCTTTTATGAAACTTCACTCATTTCAAACAGATGATTGGTTCCATGTGTAATTAAATGTGAGTCATTGTGTCAGGCTTGGCAGAATTCTTCAGATCTGTCAGCTCACAGAAGAGGGAGGGACATTTTGGGATATCGTGTAACTGGGCTGTGGTAGGGTCTGACATGCAGTCCCCGGGTCCAGAACAGCCCGCCCTGCCCCCCATCCCTGCCCCCAGGGTCCTGTGTTGGGCTGGCTGGGCAGGCGGGAGCGGACTGCAGAGGTAATTGGTGCTTTCAGACACCCCACAGCTAGGGAGTCACCATCCCACCTCCTTACCTGCCTGTAGGGCAGGGCTGGGCCAGGCCATCAGGTTCCTGGGAACCGGTTGCGCTGGTTTGGCAGCAGTTATTACCAGGGCTCTCTGGGAAGACATGGAGACCCAGGGGAGGAGGAGGGAGGGGATGGAGGAAGGGATAATGGCGATGGGAGGATGGAAAAGGGGAGGGACTGAGGAGGGCAAAGGGGATAGGAATTGGGTAGGATAGCAGAAGATGGAAAATCATTTTGAGAAGCTTCCCCTAAATCATCAGCAGCCCGCAAGATGGTAGTTGAGCCTTGCCCTGCTTCTAAGGCTCCCCACTCAGTCCAGTCCAGGGTGTGGGGGACCCTAATTGAATCTGAGATGCCTTGCGGGGAGGAGGTAAGTGGGGCATGGAGTTCACTCCATGGGGATCCTGAGAAGTGATGGGCCTGCCTACGCAGCCAGTTACCTGGGCAATCTGGCTGAACACAGTCACCTGCCTTCCTGTTTCCAGCCACTTTGGATCTAATTACCAAATAATTAAGGCCCAAGTCATTTTCTACTGTTATTCTCCATTGTCCAATCTCATTTATCAACCCCCAACTGCCTTCTTCTGACCCACTTAATTCTTTCCTCTCCCTCCTTCTCTTTTTTTCCAACAGGCATCGTACAGCTGGCCCTGTGCTGGAGCTTGCAGCCCAGGAGTTTGGCTCAGCCTGCCTGGCCAAGGGACTCGCAGGAGGCATCTCAGGGGAGGGGACATTTGGGCTGAAGGATGAACAATGTGGAGAGATGGTGACCACATGGGGCCAGCACAGTGAATATCCACTGAGTGCTCACTCCACGCCTGTCTCGCCTCCTATCCCTTCTCAGGGAATTCTCGTGAAAACAGTATGAAGTAGGCCTGGTGGCCCCCGTTCTACAGTTGAGGAAATCAGTGTTCAGAGAGAGGGGATAACCTGCCTAAGGTGACACAGTTGGACCCAGGGACAGCGGTGGGATCCAGATCCCTGTAGGGCTGACTCAAAACCCCATTGCCCCATCCACTAGAGATTCCTCCGCTGGGAAGGGTGTTCCAGTCTGGGGGAACTGAACGCACAGAGGCACAGGAGGGTAAAACCAGCTCAGAGAAGCTCCAGTGGTTCTGGACTGTTGGAGGGTGCCCGCGCCCCTGTGGGAGAGCGGCGTGTCGGGGGCCAGACTGGGACAGGCCTTGACAGCCAGACTAGAGAGTTTGGACTTTGTCCAAGAGGCACCAGGGAATTTAACCTGGGAGCGCTGGAGGCCTGAGAGGCAGGATGCTTGGTGCTCGGACCCAGACCGGCGGGCTTTGAATCCTGACACAGCCTGTCTTACACACTTACTACTGCTCGACCTTCAGCAAATCTGTTGACCTCGTGTGGCTCCTCGTGAGGCGATGATAGAAGCTACTTCATGGAGCTGCCTGAGCATGGAATAAGTGTGGCGTTTAGCACAGAGCCTGGCATACCGTAAGGGCTAACAGTTATTCATGTTTTCTTTCAGGAAGCTTGCAACAGGGGTTGTACGAGGGGTTGTCAGGGAGCCCCAGGAAGGGTGGTTTTGATTTCCAGAAGAGAGATATGGAGGCCTCTGAGGCTGAGATGGGGGGACTTCTACAGCTCAGGGTGAGAGTGGGCCTGCCGGCTCTGAGAGGCTGGGCAGGGGACAGTTCTCCCCCAACCCCCGTGGCCAGTCTTCTTGCCAGGAGTGATGGGGGAAAAGGCAGAGATGCCAAAGGTTATCCATGGGGGCCCAGCTCCTCCCAGGGAGCAGATGTCATTTGTTGGAGCTGACAGTTCCAGGAGGAGGACAGAGAGCAGCCCCAGATCCTGTTTGCCTCCAGGGTAAGGGGAGGGGCAGAGCTGCTGCTTCGGGCAGGCTGGATATTCCTGCTGTTGCTCTGTGTGCACAGATTTGGCCTGGTCTGAGTCTCATGGCCGCTGGGCCTTTCCTGTCTCTGCCTGTTCAGTTGAAGAGGTGGAGAATGTTTCAAGAAGTGCCATGGCAGCTGGGTGTGGTGGCTCATGCCTATAATCCCAGCACTTTGGGAAGCCAAGGCAGATGGATCATGTAAGACCAGTAGTTCGAGACCAGCCTGGCCAACATGGTGAAACCTCATCTCTACAAAAATGCAGAAAAATTAGCCAGTCCCAGCTACTCAGGAGGCTGAGGCAGGAGAATCGCTTGAACCTGAGAGGCAGAGGTTGCAGTAAGCTGAGATCACGCCACTGTACTCCAGCCTGGGCGACAGAGCAAGATTCTGTCCCCCCTCCAAAGAAACCAAAGAAGTGCCATGGCTAGGAGGCTGGCCTCCAGCAGGGACCCCTGGCGTGTGCCATGGGAGCACCCCCGACCCACTGGGTAGCCCCCGAGGGCTACATCCTTACAAAGTAGCTTTGGTTAGTTTGGAAGGGGACTGACTGCTTTTTAAAGCACAGATATCATACCCATGAAGCATCTTTGACCAGCGCCAACTTCACCAGTGGGCACGGTAGGCACTGTACCTATAGCCTGCAGTACTTTCAGGGATCCATGGAATTATTTTTATTTCTTTAAAATCAGCAGAAAAAAATGTTAACATAATGCATCCTGGATTATATTCATCTTTATATTAATAGCCAGAAATTAGAATTTTTAATATATTTTTATGGAGAAAAGTTATGTAAAACATAAAAACAAAAGTTCCTAGGGGCCCGTGAAAATCATATGCAGCCTGGTCTTTGCACTTCCTTCTTCTGCAGGACAAGATCCCAAGAGTCAAAGAACTCAGGTGTTGGACTCACATGGAACTTGGTTCAAGCCCTGATTCTACTACTTACAAGTTTTGTGACCCTGGGTAAGCTACTTACCCTCTCTGAGCCTCTGTTTTCTCATTGTAAAATGAGATAAAGAATGAGTGGAAGGCCTTTAGCAAGGGTGCCCCTGAGCACATAAAGAGCATCCAAAGTACCAAATCTGTCAAAAAGCTATCAAAGCTATCAAAAAAGGCAATCAGCCTGGTGGTCAAGACCATTCACTTTATAGATATTTACTGAGCACCTGCTATAGGTCAAGCTGTATGCTGGGTACCTCTATCATTTGGCCCCTCCCTGTTCCTCAGTCTCTGCAGACCCTGGTCCCCACTCCACAAACGTCTGTATCTTCATCACTCCACTCACCATTCCTGTCTTACAAAGATCGTAAGATTCCTTGTCTAATTTCCCTTTCCTTTCTTTATCTTTACTTCCTTGCTTGCCACTGGGTCCCTGGAATCTTCCTCTTGACCTGGGCAGGCTGCCCTACCTGACCCAGTGGAGATCAACTACCATTTTCTCACCTTTTTCTCACTGTAGGAGCAGCTGCCCCAAACTCTGTTCCACCCACATCCGCACATCCTGGTGAGTCCCCGCTGGACACAAGACCCACCACTTCCTTCTTCTTTGCAGAGCCATATCCGAATTCAGCCCTGAAGTTATCTTCTTTAACTTTTCCCCAACAATCTGCAGAAACATGGGTCAGGTAATCTCCCATTTGAAATGTTGACAACCTCAGCTTCCTAATAAAGTAAAAGCCTGCTTTCTATCTTTTTCCTGCCAAAGGCATCATGAATGATTGATTGATTGATTTAAAGAAATTAAAACATGTCACATAATTTTATAAGCAACTTAACCACTCATACTGGAGCCTGGATACCTGACATAAAGATTCCAGCATTATTTTTTATTTTATTTATTTATTTATTTAAAGACGGAGTTTTGCTCTTATTGCCCAGGCTGGAGCACAATAGCGCGATCTCGGCTCACTGCAACCTCCGCCTCCCAGGTTCAAGTGATTCTCTTGCCTCAGCCTCCTGGGTAGCTGGGATTACAGGCATGCACTAGCTACAATGCCAAGAAAATTATGTATTTTTAATAGAGATGGGTTTCCCCATGTTGGTCAGGCTGGTCTTGAACTCCGATCTCAGGTGATCCACCTGCCCTGGACTCCCAAAGTGCTGGGGTTACAGGTGTGAGCCATCACGCCTGGCAGTTTCCAGCTTTAAATTTGGAAATCAATATATATTTTTTTGTCTTCATCATTTTTGTGTGTGTTCCTTTTTTTTTTCACTGTACTTTGGGTTCTGGGGTACATGTGCAGATCATGCAGGATTGTTGCATAGGTACATACATGGCAAGGTGGTTTGCTGCCTCCATCCCCTCGTCACCTATATCTGACATTTCTCCCCATGCTATCCCTTCCCAACTTCCCCACCCCCATCTGTCCCTCCCCTAGCCCCCCCAACAGACCCCAGTGTGTGATGCTCCCCTCCCTCTGTCCATGTGTTCTTACTGTTCAACACTTGCCTATGAGTGAGAGTGAGAACATGCAGTGTTTGATTTTCTGTTCTTGTGTCAGTTTGCTGAGAATGATGGTTTCCAGATTCATCCATGTCCCTACAAAGGACACGAACTCATCATTTTTTATGGCTGCATAGTATTTCATAGTGTATATGTGCCACATTTTCCTTGTCCAGTCTATCATCGAGATGGGCATTTGGGTTGGTTCCAGGTCTTTGCTATTGTAAACAGTGCCACAATGAACATACGTATGCATGTGTCTTTATAACAGAACAATTTAAATACCAAAATCAATATAAGATGAAAAGATGAATGATGAGCAAAAATAACCTTTTTTTCCTCCTCTTAAATGGCACTAAGAACTTGTTTCTGGAGGTGAATATTTTTCATGATTGTATCTGTGACTTAAAATAGGAGAAAAACACCAAAAGTAGGTATCCAAAAGTAACCATGAACGCAGTCAAAGACACTAGGTCAATGAGTTCGAAGTTTACTCTTTCCCTTGACACAAGTACAGGCAAATCTAAAACCCTCCCCTCATTCTCATCTGCTCTCAGACACCCGGAGCCTTCTACCTTGGTCCATTTTGTCAGCAGCTTCTTCCCAAATTGCACTTCACACCTGCTCCACTTGATGAACCCCATATTCTTCCCAAGACAAACCTCTTTTCCCTCCCTGCTCAACCTGCTCTGCCTGGAACTACCTCACTCCCTAGTCCTGTTGAATGTAAGTCCCCTGAGGACAAAAATCTTACATCTTTCACTGCTGGTTCCCAAATTCCTAGAACGGTGCCAGGCACACAACAGATGGTTAGTAAATATTTGGAGAATGAATGCCAGCCTAGGAAACTCCTACCTAATCTTTAAAACCTCAATCAAGTGGAGCCTGCCTTTTGTGCTACCCTTGTCCCCCTGGCAATGTCTGGCACCGAAGTTTCTGTTTCCACCTTGCTGTGTGTTGACTTCTCTTAGTGCACGTTTTACATGTCTGCAAATTAAGAGGCATCTTGGCATTTGCAGCAGGCAGACCCCACTTCCAGTCTTGCTTCTGACACTTCATTCATTTATTTACTCACTCATTTGACAAAGATTTACTGGGCATCTAATTCTGTTATACCAACAATTGGGAATTAAATGGTGAGCAAAGGTTGACTGGTACCTGCTCCTCATGGAGCTTCCCATAGGCATGCCCATTAGCCTTGCTGTGCCTCTGTTTCCTCAGCTGTGACACAGGTAATGCCTCCTTCCCAAGAGGATTGTTGAGCAGATTAAATTGGGAGGTGCAATAAGGCATTCAGTGCATGGTGGGTGCTCAGTAGATTTTGCCCAGTACCTATTCCCTCAGTGGACACTGAGTTCCTCCTCAGGGCCAAAGAAGGATTCCCATTTTTTCCTCTTTTCTTGGGCACAGAGGATTCAGCAGTAGATGTTGGCTGATAATGAGGATGGCGGAGCTGCACTTGGTGACTGTCTCTCTGTGGCTCTCTCTGGCACACACACACACACACACACACACAGACACACAGACACAGACACACACATACATATAGAGAAAGACTGAGAAAGAGAGAGAGACACAGAGAGAGAGAGAGTGAGTGTCAGATCTGTGGCTTTCTCTGGCACACACACACATACACAGACACACAAATAGACACATACATACAGAGAAAGAGACAGAGTGTCAGATCCAGCCTGTCCTTACCACACCAGCTCTTCTAAGACCTGGAATCATCCTTTACCTCTGAGTGGACAAACAGCAGCCTCTAGCACATTAGGACAAAAACCCAGGATTCCCAGGCCTGGGAAGGTGCAAGGTTGACCTGGGGCAGAGTATGTTTCATCCCTGACCCAGGTGGCTGAGACTCCAGAGATGATGCACTTTCACCCGATTTCTCAGAATCTCTGGGGACAGTGACACAGAGCAGTTTAAAGAATTACCCCCCACCCTGCCATCCACCCCCACACCTATGCCTCTGCCTGGCCATTCACACTCCAATGCCTGACATGTGACCAGATGGCCACAGGCTCGCTCCCTTGAGCAAACAGCAGTGCACGTGAGCAGTGCCTGGCCTCGGGCTTGGACATGACCAGCTGGTCACTCAGGTCTCTTAACCCACTCTGCAGGAGTGGAGGGGTAGATGGAGCACTGAGACACCTGGCTTCTAGCCCTAAGCTCAACCTCAAGGCAAGATCTGGTGTCTATTCCTTCCTGTCTCTAGGCCTCAGTTTTACTATCTGTGTCAGTCAGGGTCTGGCTGGTGGGTAGGAGAAGTAAGCCTGAGAGGCTTTTTAGCCTCTGTATTTTTCTTTCCAATTCTTGGGTTCAGGGCAGAAAGACATGTGTGGACCTTTCAGATTTAGGCTCTGGGCATCTTAGGCACGTGCCATAGGCCATTCTCAGCAATTGCTGGGATCATCTCCAAACTTTTTTCATTCTGAGTTTAAACCTCTCTAACCTGCTGTTTTTCTCAACTCCCTCTAAGACTTTTAATGTTCTTGGGAAACTTCCAGTTGATGTGGAAGAGTTTGAAGAGATGGAGGTTGGGGGGGGGGTGGCAAGGTGAGAACCTTCTGGACCAATGGAGCAGTGTCTCATATCTAGGAATTGGGTTCGAGGTCTCGGGAGGTGTGGTTTGAGAGCCATAGTGGAATTCAAAGGGTACAGGTTACATAATTTTATTTGAAATTATTATACAACTTCATATTTGGAAAGATATTTGAAAATGACAAACCTCAGAAAATAATGAGTGTCAAGACTTTCTTTGCTGATTGGGTCATTGCAGAAGATATCTCGAAAGGGGCAATAGCTTAAAATTAAGCTGAACCATTGAAATTGCTGTTTTTTTTTTCTTAGGTCACACATGGTCAAATATTGCAATTTCCTGTGTTTCAACTTAATATTTTGGGGTTATCAGAAGAGCACATGAGCAACTGAGAACTGTGAGTGTTTTGTGAGGAGGGAAAGCTCACATGTGGCAATGATTGGAGAAAGAGAAGGCAGCCAAGGAAACGGAGAAGGAACAGTCAGAGAGGTAAGAGGAAAGCATAGGGGCTCCAAGAAGCAGAGGTGGTCCGCTGGCCAGCAGTTTGGGACTGGGGCTGGATGGGGACCTGGGCTGCGATAACCCATCCATTTGCACCCGGTGGCCCTGTCCAGCGTCTCCTCTCACCACTCTGCCTCAGTGTTTTCGCTCCAGTCACAACAGACATCTGTTGTGTCCTTGAATGCCTCATGCATTCTCTCAACCTAGCCTCCCCTCCAGCTGTTCTTTCTGTCTGCAGTCCTTGTCTCTGCCTCTTCCACATCAGATGGACACTGCCTCTGTTGTTCAGCCCTCAGATGGTCACCTTCTTAGGCCTGTCCTGCTCCCTTTGCCAGACATGGTTATGACCCTCAGGCTGTGCGCCTCCATTTTTAACTCAAAATTTCTTATGTGATGTCTGTCTCCCCCACTGGACTGTGAGCTCCTGTGGGCAAGGCTGGTGTCTGTTTTGTTTATCACCATATCTCCATGCCTGGCACAATGCCTGGCACAAGGTAGCAATGTAATAACTACTAAGAAATGAACAGATGGGACACAAAAATCATCAGGATGCTGACATCCAGGTCTCTAGCAAGCCTGGCCTCTTACTCAGCCGAAATATCTGGGTCAAATATGACTTTCTGAATGGTCCATGTAGAGCTTCTGAGTTCGAAAATCATGTGCATTTTCATGAACAAATTCAGAGCATTGAGAAATGAGGAGCTGTGTTGTCAGACGTTCTGATTATCTCTCTTTTGCTGCAGAACAAACCACCCCACAACTTGCTGGTGTAAAACAACACCCCTTTCAGTATGGTCTCAAGTTCAGCGGGTCAGGAATTAGGAAAGGGCACAAAGGAGACAGCTCATCATGACATCTAGGACCTCACCTGGGATGACTTGAATGGCTAGGGGTGGGGAATCCACTTTCAAAATGGCATCTTCATTCTTGTGTCTGGTGCCTGGGCCGGCTGGTTGAAGACTGGGCTCACATGCAACTGTCAACTGGAACACCTGCATGTGGCTTCCAGAGTTGTGGTCTCAGGTTAGTAAAGCAATAGGATTTCTTAGTAGCAACCTCAGGACTCTCAGTGCAATTGCTCCATTAAGTGAGGTAGATGCCTCATGGCATGTTATGATGTAGCCTAGGAAATCATTGAGTGCCACTTCTGTGTTCTATTGGTCAAAGCAGTCATAAGTCCTTCCAGTTCAAGGGGAGGGACCTTAGACTCCACATCCTACTGGGGATAGTGTCACAGGATTTATGGCTATGTTTTAAAACTGCTGTAGATGGTTGTTGCCATTGCAGATCTCCTGTGAGCAGATGCTGAACTGCATGACCAAATACATTTTCCCCTCAACTTTTGGCATTAGAAAAGCACTTGAAAATCTTCCAGGTTGCTAGGTGTGGTGGCTCACGCCTGTAATCCCAGCCCTTTGGAGGGCTGAGGCAGATGGATCACCTGAGGTCCAGAGTTCAGGACCAGCCTGGCCAACATGGTGAAACCCCATCTCTACTAAAAATACAAAAAATTAGCCAGGTGTGGTGGTGCATGCCTGTAATCCCAGCTACTTGGGAGGCTGAGGCAGGAGAATAGTTTGAACCAGGGAGGTGGAGATTGCACTCAGTGGAAGCAGCGCCATTGCACTCCAGCCTGGGTAAGAAGAGCAAAACTCTGTCTCAAAAAATAAATAATAAAATAAAATAAAATCTTCCAGGTATAGGATAAAGGTGGCTTGTAGCTTTGTAGGCCTGGGTTCAAATCTTGCTTCTATCACTTCGTGTCCATGGGTTTTGGGCACGCCACTTGATTAATCTGAGTCTCAGTTTCTTTACCTGAATAGTGAAGGCAGGAATGATGCTGCAGTGGGGATTTGGTGAGCCAGTAAAAGAAGATCTGACGCCTCTGAATGCTTATAACAGCTACCTTTGTGATTGTCAATGCTCTTTTATGTAAAATGAGAATAAAAATAGAGACCTCACAAAAACTGGCTTCCTGGCTCTAGGCCATCTGTGAATAGAAGAAATTCAACTTATGTTCTTGGGCCAGTTGCTTGGCAAGCACCTGGAGACAGAGATGAACACAACAGCGCAGTCAGCCATTGGATCTCCACATCCAGTGGCCCAGGGAGGCAGAGTGAGGCTGAGAGAGGTGGTAGGGGCAGAACATTCGTTCCCGTGGAATGGTCATCAGTCCACTCATGACACTCTTGATGGAGGTCTCTTTGGTCCATTCTTAGCCAACAAGGTTAACATGGACTCAGTTAAAGTCTGACAAAGTCTTGCTGACCAAAGATGGAAAAAAACCTAGCTTCATAAGACTTCATGTGAAAGAGGCATAACTATGGCTTTTAGCTGGCTCCTAATACTACCTACACTTTTTCAGTATTGTGTCAAGAGCTTTTCATGTATCATTCCATTTAATCACCCCAAAAGCTTTATGAGGTAGGTTCCTCTATTGTCTTCACTTTATGGCTAGACACTGAGACTCAGAGAAACCAAATGGTTTGCCCAGGGCCACATCGTGTGTTCCAGCCGCCAAAATGCTAATGCAACCCCTGACTGCAAGAACAGAAGAAAGTGTCCCAAGCAGGAGATGAGACACATCGTGTTCTACACTGCCTAGATCACCCCCAGGGGTGGCTCTCGCTAAATTCAGGGATACTGGAGGCTGTCCTGGGGAGGGAACGAGAGAGACCTTGGAGGCACAGAACCTCACAGCCATTCTGTGAGGGAACAGCTTCTGATGTGGGAGAGAGAAAGCTGACAGGCAGGACCACTCCCTCACATTTCCAAGAGGCTGTCGTGGGGCAAAGAGAGCTCTGTTTCTTGTGAGCGTGGTTCTGTATTAGCCACGTAGAGCTGTTTGAAAATCGATCTGGTTCCCTTGCAATGTAGTGAGCCTCCTATCATTGGAGGTGTTCCAACCAGAATGGGTTAGAAGTGCTGCTGAAGGCAGGCCTGTAGTGGATGTGCCACTGGGCGTGCGTAATGCCTCTAGCTCAATGCCTAGCATAGGGTCGGTGCTTGCATCAGGGAACCCTTAAGGTTTAGGATTAGAGCTCTTCTGGCTTCTCTGTAAAAATCATTAAAAAAAAAAAATCCAGGCAGCTCCTTGTGTACGTAGAAGGTAAGAATTATTTTAATGATGACCAAGCATATTACATACACAATTTCATTTGAATTTTGTAATAATGCTATTCATTGTGCATACCTTATGGGGTTATTACAGTTGAGGAAACTGAAGCACAGAGAGGTTTAGCAACTTGCCCAAGGCCGTACAGTAATTGGCAGATCTGGGATTTGAATCCAGGCCTCTGGCTCTGCCTATGGTTGTCCTTGCCCATGGATCTTCCAGGGGCAAGCTTGACCCTGAGAGTCTCTGGCCAACGTTTGTAATAATGGAGGGTGCTCCAAGTTTTTTCTCATAGCTCTGCCTCTGGGATCTTTGGGTTTACTAGCTAGAAAAGTGAGGACATGTGATAGAACCCCTGAACCAGTGGTTGGCTCGTGGGCCATCCCCAAGCAGGACATAACTTTGATTCACCCCATGTGCCTATGGACCAAGTACTGTGTTAGGGCCCTGGGAATGCAGCTGTAAACAAAATAGAAGGGACGCTCTTCTGCATAAAGCTTATTTTCTTGTTGAAGAGGAAGCAGGAAAGATGCAACTGCAGTGTGGGCTGGTGCGGCTGGGGAAGAGCAGATGTCAGGGCCCCACTTACCTCCCTTTGGACCTCACCACTGTAGTTCTGACCTCTGACCACTCAGTCCCTGTCCGGGGACTTGCTCTCCTTGCCCAAGCCCACTGTGCCTACACTCACACAAGCTAGAAAATACACGTCCATCAAGAATAGCTCCAACACTCAAGGGTGAGTGGGAGTTAGCCGGCGAAGACTGGGTGAGCAGAAAGAAAAGACGGACAAGTGTTCCAGCAGGGGGACTGGCATTTGAGGAAGCTCAGAGGCAAGGAAGGGTGGGGTGTCTGTGAATGGTGGGTGGGCCATTACGGCTGGTCTGTGAGGTGGGTGGGGGATTGTGAGTGATGAGGCAGAGTCCAGACTTGGAGGCCACAGGGAATGATTTGTATTTTATTCTAACGCTCCCCTGGGGCCAGCCAGTGTGCCAGGTAAGGGGACCTGGGAGCTGGGAAGTGTCTGAGGAGGTCAGGCCCCACAGGGCCTCCTGGGCCTGCTCTCAAAGCCCCTCAGAGAGCAGGGAGAAAGAGGCCCTTCTGGGAAGATTCCTGGGTCCCTTTCAAGGAACTTCCTCTTGCTGCAAAGTCCCCCTCGCTGGAGCCCATAAAGCAGGGCACTGAAAGTAATTATAGGCTGGGAGAGGCCAGGGCAGGGACGCTGGGGACGTGCAGGGGGCAGGGAGGCAGACAGGAGCCGTCATGCTGGCCTGGCTGCCAGGGAGGGAGCGTGCAGACACCAAAGCCCCCATAAAGTCGCCCAGAGTAGGCCCTTTTGCAGGCATTCTGGGCTGTAGCATGATGTCACCAGGAGCCAATCAGGGGCTCCTCCAGGCCCTTTTTCTTCTCTGGGGCCTGTCTCTGTGGTTATTGAGGTACATTCTTGGTGAAGGGGGTGTTTTCTTTTGGAATGCTTGAACCCAATAGGTTTTGCAGCCACTGGCTGGGCCAGTCCTTATTCAGGCAAAGCCAGCCAACCCTATGTTCCCTTTCAAGATAGAAGAGCCTCCTGGGGGCTGCCCGGAGTTTCCTTCAAGCCGCAACTTTGAACTTCTTTTAGTGAATCAACTTCTTTTAAATTACATCCATTTGAGAAAAATAATCAACATGAATTGAGAAACACAGCAATGAAACAGGCTATGGAGTGAAAAGTTGTGGATTTGAATCCTGGCTCCTCTTCTTAACACCTGTGTTGTTCCTAGACAACCCTCAGTTTCCCCATCTGCAAAATGGGAACGATCTAATCCACTTTACAGGGTTGTTGCGAGGACCCAGTTGAACGGATGGGTACGAAGCGCTCAGCTACCACTAGCCATTATTTTGACAAATCCGTTCTTCCTCACAGCACTGGACTTAAAAAGCCTTGCCAGGCCTGTCTACTTCCCACACTACCTTTATGGGGCAGACGATCTTAAGGAAGATGGAAATGAGGTCCAGACAGGCTGAGGGTCTTGTGAAAGCTGCTGTGTCTAATTAGGCACTGTTTGTAGTTCTTCTGTGAAGCATGGCCATTTGTTAGCTCTAGTTAAAGGAAACTATAAAACCATATAGGACCCAACTGAATGTTTAGAAAACAAGGGCAAAAACCTTCTCCAGAAGGCTACCAGCCTCTCGTTGCAAGTACAGTGACTTTTATGTTAATATGTAGTTTGTTCATGCTGGTCTTGATAATAAACTTGAAAGGTGAATACAGTATACACGTGCCTTTGCTTACTCCACCAGCATTACAGATTATCATGTTAATGACTCCCTATTATTTCTTCAAATTGATGCTGGGTATTGTTGAATTTTACTTTCAATTTCCCCCTGTCTGAAATAATGCTTCAATGAACTCTTTTCTTTTTCCACAGAGCGTTTCTCTTTATTTGTCTCATTTCCTTAGGATAAATTCCCAGAAGCAGAATCAGTGGGTCTCAGGGTAGGAACATTTTTGTGGTTTGTGATACATATTTTCCAATTTATTTTCCATAAAGGATGTTCTAATTTACATTGCCTCCAGCAAAGTTTGTCTATTTAGCCATTTCAAGGCAACCTTACCAGCATTAGGTATTATTGTTTATCATTTTGTTTGCTGCTAGATAAACAGTTATTCCTTCTTCTTCTAAAATAAAATAAAATGATTGATTTGTGGATTCAAAGACATATATATATATATATATATATATATATATATATATATAGTGTATGTACCAATAGATTTATCGTCTCTTTTTAACATCATCTGAGATTTTGGGAGGTATTGAGTTAGGTGAGTCTTTTGCTACAAAATGCAAGAATGCCATTCCTATGTGCTTGTGAAAGGCAAGTATATTCTCTCCCATTCCAGACAGTAGTAATTGCAATAAACTGGGGCTGCTGCCAAAGTTGAAACAAACAAACAGTTACAACAGACAATGGAAGCTCAATCCCGACCCTGATGAATGAAGTTGCTAATGTGACTTCCTGGAGTGGATGTCAGCCAACGGGCCTCCCCTGTGACTTACATTAGGTCCTAGTGACAGTGCTAAGCGGTTTGAAGAGGTAAAAAGGTGCTTATGGGGCTGAGGAGGGGGTGCTATTTGGGGTGAGTGTGCAGTCTGGTTTCTATAGCCAGCAGAAAAGAACTGATTTGGAAGTTTGCAGAGGTTCATGAAAAGACAGAAACAGAGTATTTGAGGTAGGGGCCTGCGGTGGTGAGGTTAGCCATCTCAAACTGAGGCTCATAACTCAGCCCAGAACTGAGCACCTCTGTTGGGTCTGACAAACAGAGGGTCATGCATGAACAGCCAGATGCAGGTTCCAATCTTGGCTCCGCAATTGAGACTTATGGAGGATGTCACTGTGGATTGAGGGACAGCTGAGAACTCAGACAAGACATCCTGTGCCTTTGCTGCCCCTGCTTGTAAGGCCGATCCTGAGTCCAGCTGGCTCCAGGCTTCTCAGATTTCTGTCCTCAGAACTTCAACGCTTGTCTGTACACTGGACGGGTAGCGAGTAAAATCTGCCTGTGTCCACCGCTCTTGTGTTACTGAAGACATGCTGATTGTCCTATTAGAGCGTAAGCTCTCTCAGACTTAAAAGGTGAAGCCTCAATGCATATTTATACTTGAAGCACCAATGCTAACTCCCCTTCCTCCAGGAAGCTTTCCTTGACCTCACCAGTTAGCTAATGGCCATCTCCTTTGCTCCTGTGTGGAAGCTTTTATGGCTGTTCTTATTGCATCAGGATCGTAATTGCTCTTCATTCCCAGACGCCACACTCTGCAGCCACATCTGTGTTTCCCTTACTTCTTGACCCTGTGTGATAAACTAATTCCTACCTGCAACCTTGGCCCTTTGTGGGAGGTCAAGGAGTGGTTGCTGAATGAATGAGTGATAAAATAGGCACACCACCATTTATAAAGCACACTTACCACACGTTGTCTTGTTTGGTACAACCTCATTGTAAAGGTGGAGAGGCTGGGTATTGTTATACCCATTTTACAGAAGGCATTAATGACACCAGCTGTCACTCATTGAGAGTTTCAATGCAGCAGGCCCAAGGCTCAGCACTTTACAAGCCTTGTCCCATGTCATCTCCCCAGCAACCAAAGTAGGTAGGTACCATCATCATTCTCATTCCACTAAGAGGAGACCGAGACTTGCTGAAGACAAATAACCTGCCAGGGTTTCATTCCTAGGAAGGGACAGATCTGGAATCTAACTCTGGTTCTGAGTGTTGTTAAAGTTTCCACTCTGCCACGCCGCCCCTCCTGATGAGATCACCTCTACTATTTCTACTTCCGGTAGTTGAGTTCTTAGAAAGTGTCTTATTTGTCCATTCACTTCCAGTGCCAGGTGCAGGGCTGGGCATCGGTAGGCATCCGTAAGTGCTAATGAAATGGAAGGATAGGTGGTTGAATGGACAGTTGGTGTCTGCTCAGCTTTGTTGCAAATGGAGGGAGTTTCTGCTTTTGTGTAGTGCAGTCAGGGGATGGGATTTGGGTTTAACTTGGGGCTGATCTTGTACCTGAGTTGTTCTGGTCATAAAACATGACGTGTGTCTTCTTGGGAACATGGTGAACCATGTGCCTGCCTTCCAATGTATCAGATGTGTCTTGCCAAACTCTGAGGGCAAAATGAAATGTCCTGGGAGAGCCAACAGCCACCTCCCTCCTGTGTCAGGAGAGCAGAAGCATTTTGCTCTGTCTACACACGCATTCCTGTTCTCTCCCTGCTGATGACCTTGGAAGATAATGCATTCCATGTGTGTCCCTGAGCATTGGGACAGCTGTTGGGAATGTAGTGGGAGCTGCAATGGCCCACGTGTCTGGGTGAAGTGGGTTCAATGCTTTTCCAGGTTGCCGACTCTTAAGGGAAGCAGGACCCCATATCCCAGGGCGTCAATGTCAGACAGGGCCTGCCAGGGTCAGTATCTGCCTCTCTACCCAACTCTGTGCAGAGCCTGAATGGCTGGCCAGCAGACTCCAGCCATGGAAGGTGGAGCTGGAATTCATCCTTCTGCTCTAAGAATGGGTGTGGGGCCTACCTGGCTGGACACGGAACTTAGTTTTGGATCCGCACCCGAGGTCCAAGTGCACAACACAGGGTGCTGGTTTTCCCATATCTCTTATCTGGTTTCCCCATCAAAGCACTCAACCCTGTGGATGAGGCTGTCTCTGGATTCCAAGATGCACAATAATAGGAACAAACACAGCTCACGTTTATTGTGCATTTGCTCTGTGTCAAGCACTTTACATGGAATTTCTCTTCTAGGCTGTTGATATCTCAAAGTGGTTAACAGCATGGATATCAGCGTTAGCAGGACTCGGGTTTAGATTCCGACCTTTCTGCTGAGAGCTGTGTGACCCTGGGCAAGTCACAGTGTCTGTCTCCCCACCTGAAGCATGTTCTGCCCAGTGACAGCCCTCGTGCCTCGCAGGTTAATGGAGAGCCTGCATGTGTGTGTTTCTGTTCAGGACAGTATGCTGTTGATGGGCAGGCATCATGATTCCACCAGGCCCGCCACCCTGTTGTCCCCTGAGATCTCTACTATCCTAACCGTGGACCCAGGCTCCTTTCTGGCCAGGATTCTGACCTTCCTTGACCTGTCCCTGTCAGCTCCCTCTTGCTGCAACCTCCGGCCTTGGAAGTCCTTTTTGCATTCTCTCCTCACGTGCGTCTTGGAAGAGGGCTTCCTCCCTTGGGGCTGGTGAGGACTCTGGCCGGGAGGGTTTTCCTCTGCCCCCTGCTCCATCCCCCACCACTGGCTGTTCACTTCCCTGCTGGACCTTCACCAGGACTGAGGTTTCTTTCTTTCACAGGAAAGGTGTCTTCCCTTTCCTGTGAGTGTGTGTGCGATGTTGTGGTGTGTGTGTGGTGTGTATATATGGTGTAGTGTGTATGTAGAGTGGTGTGGTGATGTGATGTGTGGTGTTGTGTGGTGGTATGTGCTGTGGTGTGGTGGTGTAGTGTGATGTTGTGTTTGCTGTGTGTGGTATGATATGTATATGTGGTGGTGTGGTATAGTGGTATGTGTGTGGTGCAGTGGTGCGGTGTGTGTGTGTGGTATGGTGTGTGTGTGGTATGTTATTTGTTGTGTGGTGTGTGTGTGGTGTGCAATGTGTGTGGAGTGGTGTGTGTGTGGCCTGGTGTGGTATGTGTGTGGTGTGGTGATATGTGCAATGTGTGTGAAGTGGTATGGGTGTGGTATGGTGTGGTGTTGTGTGGTAGTGTGTGGTGTTGTGTGGTGGTGAGGTGTGGTGTCATGTTGTGTTTGGTGTGTGGCATGGTATGTAGGGGTGGTGTGGTACAGTGCAGGTGTGGTGTGTAGTTTAGGGGTGTGTGTGTGGTGTTATGGTGTGGTATGTGTGTGATGTGGCATGGTATGTGGCACATGGTATTGTGTTGTGAGGCGTGTGTGTGGTGTGCAGTGTGTCTGGTGGTGTGTGTATGACCTGGTGTGGTGGTGTGGTGTGCAATGTGTGGGGAGTGGTGTGTGTGTGGCCTGGTGTGGTGTGTGTGTGGTGTGGTGATGTGTGCAATGTATATGGAGTGGTGTATGTGTGGTATGGTGTTGTGTGGTGTGCAATGTGTGTGGAGTGCTGTGTGTGTTGTGCTGTGTGATGTGGTGTGGTATCTGTGGTGTGTGCTGTGTGTATGTGTGGTGTACAGTGTTTGTGGAGTGGTGTGTGTGTAGTATGGTGTGGTGTTGTATGGTGTGGTGGTGTGGTATGGTATTGTGTGGCGGACTCTGTGCTGTGTGCTGTGTGTACGTATGGTGTGCAGCATGTGTGGAGTGGTGTATACGTGACAGCAAGCTCTGGAGTCAAATAGGCGACTGTGTACTTGGGCGGGGCCGGGCCTGAGACTGGCTGCCTCTGGGTGCCTGTTGCATGTGGAAGCCCTGGTGAAACATCTCAAGGGGATTGTGTGTATTGGGAGTGCCCATGTCTGTGGCTGACATCTGTCTGTGTGTATGGGTATGTGAGGAAGGACCATCTGGGTGCGTGTCATGTAAGTGTGTGGAGTGTGTATGCACTGGGTTGTGAAGGCTTGTGTCTCTGACAATTCCGTGTGTGTGTGAGAGAGAGAAAGAGAGACAGACGGTGCGTGCTGTCTCCATTGTGAGACTCTGGGCGTGTGAAGGGGTGAGAAATTCGTGTATCTGTGATTGGGAGGGTTGCATCTATGGCTGATGTCTGGCTGTTTGTGCATGTGTTTGTGTGAGTCTGTGCAGACATGGAGAAGAGCATGGGTATCTATGGTGGTGAATGTGCAGGTGTGACACCCTGTGTGCCCATGTGAGTGAGACCAGCGAAGCAGGACTTTCACTTTTTGGCATTAAGCCCACGTGTGTGCAGCCTGTGAACGTGTGATGTCAGAATGTGCTGGTGAGGGGCTGTGTGTGAGATACACACGTGTGCACATTCACACAGGCACTGTGTGAGGAGGTGGGTAGGGTGGTGGGCAAGGGCATCAGCCTGTCAGGCCCCCTCTCTGCATTGCTGGGGGCTCATTCTCAGCTCTTTAAGAAGTGCAGGGCAGCCCTCCCTGGTGGGCCAAACCTGCCTGCTCTCTGTCTGTCCCACATAGGCTGGACTGGAGACAGTTCTGGGATTCTCTAAGGGAGGGAGAGGTAGGCCTAGGTCCTCGGTGAGGTGGTAAGAGGAGGAGGCCTGGCCTAGGGCAGGTGGATGGAGGAGAGCAGACCCCTACAACCTGGCCTCTGGAGCCCTAGAGGGGACCAGAGCCTGCCTGGTCACACTTAGGTCTGAATTCAGCTCTCCCATTCCCAGTCAGGCCCTCTCCAATTCTCTGTGCTGCTTCCCCAAATGGGTAGGAATCACAAAGCAGGTGACAATGACTTTTTCCCCAGTTACATTCAGAAGACCAGGGAGGTATCTCATCCTTATCTCCAGTGTCCTAATGAAGCTTCAAGAAAAATGTTTGTTGAATGAGTGAATGAAGTGAGAGTGAATGCTTATGGTTGCTGGGGAGAGGAGAGAGACGATCTGAAACAAGCTTATCCTACAATATGTGGGGCAGGGCATGTGGTCGTGCAGGGTAGAGTGTGCGTGCATGCATGCATGTGTGTGTGTGCACGTGGGTGTGTGGAGGGAAAGAATCAGGTAGCCACTCCCTCTGACCCTGGAGGCCCCTAGAGCTGAAGTTTCCCAGGCAGGATGACAATCTACATGTTTCACCTTCCGGCTACTAGGAGGATGGGATGCGGGCTTTGAGGGAGCTGAATGTCAGTCTGGGGTTCCGGTCTTCCTGGGAGGGTCACAAGTCCTCAGCGGGGGATTTGTACCAGCAGCTAAGCAGATAATTGCTTGTCAGATTGATTGAAGGCTTTTCAAAATGTCTTTTCCTCGGAACACCTTCCCATCCCCCCCGATGAGTGGATTATTTGAGTTGGAACTGTTCCCCCTCGTTTTTTTTTCCCCTCCTTTCTCAAAGTAGTAATTACTGCCGAGTAGCCCTCCTCGGTGTTTCCTGTCATTTGGAGGCTGAAGCCAGCGGCTGTTTCCTCTGCTGGGTGAAGGACAAGCAGGCCAATTAGGGAAATACCCCACCCCCTAGCCTGGCCATGAGCCCCTGGGGCCCCTGGTGGCCTCCATGGGGCTAATAGGGCCTGGCAGGTGGAAAGGAACTGGCCGATTGATCAACTGAGGGAGTCCTGGCTCTCTTCCAAACCCTGAGACTTTCTTCACCCTTTGTGTCCTTGTTCCCTTGTGTGCGTGCGCTCACTTGCACGTGCATCTGCCTGCCTGTGTGCATATAAACTGTGGACAGGCTGCTGGGCCTCAGTAAAAATCTCAAAATCACCCACAGTGATTTTCCCAAGCGAGCTTAGCCTTGACCATCTCTTCAGATTTTAAAAAGTCTGCAAAGTTTCTGCATTGTAAGTGGATAGATGGCTGGTGAGAGGCACAGACGGGAGATAAGGCAAGAAGAGTAAGAGGCTCACTGCCGAATTGAGGTAGTGGGTTCAGGGGTGCTCATGGCACAGTGCTTTCAGCTCTTCCGTGCTTTCAGAATATTCACAATGAAATGTGGGTAAAAAGTTTGCAAGGTCGCTCTACCTAGTATCCACCCCACTCTCACTCAGGATTCATAATCTCATTTAGCCTTGAGTTTTGTTTTAATGCTGCGCCTCTTCCTTCTCCTCCTCCTCCCTTCCAACTTCTCCTCTTCCTGCCTTTGAGACTTTGTTCTCAGTCACAGAAGCCAAAGCTGAGCAGGACGCAGACTAAGATGAGATGAAGAGTTGAGGCTCATGAGTCAAGATGGTTTGAGTCCATTCCAAGCTCTGCCTCTTTGTGAGCTCGGGGGAGTGACTTAACCACTTTGTGCCTCAGTTTACTCATCCGTGAAATGAGGCTAATAACAACAGAACCTTCATAAGGTTGCAGTGAGGCTGAATGAGAGAATGCACGTAAAATGCTGAGCACAAAGCCTTAGTCCATAATCTGTGCTTAACAAATGTTTGGTAAACAAATAATAAAACGGACCTCATAAGGACATGTGGACCTTGGAAAGAGATGGAAGGGGACATGCCAGAGAGATGAGCATGGCAATGAGTTGTGTGTTGGGGGACCCCAAGGGGTTAAGCAGGCTGGACTACAAGATGGGTGGTGAAGTGTGGAGGGCTGGGAGTGAGAGGGAGGCTGGGGGTGAGAGGGAGGCTGGGGGAGAGAGAGGCCAGGGGTGAGAGGGAGGCTGGGAATGAGAGCGAGGCTGGGGGTGAGAGAGAGGCTGGGAGTGAGAGAGAGGCCAGGGGTGAGAGGGAGGTTGGAGGAGAGAGAGGCCAGGGATGAGAGGGAGGCTGTGGGAGAGAGGGAGGCTGA
>NW_016107333.1:1286236-1417313 GCF_001604975.1 Cebus imitator
GAGAGGGAGGCTGGGAGTGAGAGGGAGGCTGGGGGTGAGAGGGAGGATGAGGTTGAGAGGGAGGCTGGGGGAGAGAGGGAAGCTGGGGGTGAGAGGGAGGATGAGGTTGAGAGAGAGGCTGGGACCACCTTGCTGTGGTGATTATGAGCATGGTCTCCAGCATCAGGGGACCCAGATTGAATCCCAGCCCTTCTACTTCCTAACTGTATGACTTCGGACAACTGACTCATCTCTATGCCTTAGTTTTCTTATCTGTAGAAACGGGACTCCCAATAGCTCCTACCTTAGGGGGCTGAATTAACTGAGTTAATAAATGCAGGGAACTGCTGCCTGGCCTGTGGAAAAGTTGGATAAGATGAAAGTGTTTGCTATGATTGTCGTTTTTAGACATGTGGACAGGGACCCATGTGGCTGCACATGTGTGGTTGGCTTGCACATATATGAGTGTCTGTGTGCACGTGTGCATCTGCAGCCAGCACTTGTCTGTGGGGCGTGTTTGTGTCTATATGTAGGTGTGTGGTGGGGACTGGGGTCAGGGAATCCATGGAGCAACGGAATCTCTGGGGGAAGACCCATCCATCCTGGGCAAAGAAGCCCTTCAGTGAGAAGTAGGAAGCATCACTTATAAATAGTAATCTATATTGCTTCCCTGCTGAAAAGCCTCCAGAAGTTCCCCTTCATTCATTCCTTCAGTCGACAAGCATCTGCAGAGGTTCTGCTATGCACCAGCCCCAGCCTCCTTGGCCCTTTCCATTTGCTGTTGGTTATACAGCTTGTTCTTCCATATACACTTCTCTTTGGCCTTCTAAACCCAAGTTAGCTGCTGCTGTCTCTGAGAAGCTTTCCTGACTACAGAAAAGGCCATGCTGATGGGTTCCCTTGGCACCCAGGTTTTTACACCCACAGAAAGATCAGTGACTCTTATCCATTCACCACTGAATCCCCAGCACCAGGTGAGAGCCTCAGCACAAGCATTTTGAATGAATGAATGAATGAATGAATTGTTCAACATGAGGATACCCACAAGGGGTCCTGATTCTGCAGACCAGTTCAACCAAGAGCCTGGGAACTGGGGTTCACCAGTTTCTTAATTCCTGCCACTGTCCCTTCCATCTGTGCCACTGGCTCCCCACCAGAAAGGCAGCAAAGCCTGGATGCAGACAGCTCGGTAAGAGTTAAAAGAGCAGTAGGCATTGGCTGATGGGGTCAGTGAGCTCCCCAAGGCTGCTAGAAGTGTTGGAAGCAGAGGGAAGCAAGGCAGGAAAGTGGTCAGCGTCCTTCAGATAAAGGGGACATTTGACCTTGGGAGCAGTCCAAGGCCCTTCCCTGGAGGCTCCCAGCGTGCCAGGCCCTGACCCCCAGGGGAGGCCAAGGAAGCTGCCTTGACTAGAGGAGCCACATATGGGGCTGGACATCAAGCCTTGCTTTATCTCCTCAGGCCACACGTCAGCTAGGAGTGCTGGGCACACAGCAGGACTGCCTCACAGGAAGCTGGAGGAGTTTCTGTCTTTCTAGGGGTCAGAGGTGACTGGGATTTGTCAGTCAGGGAAATGGGAGCTTCCTGTGTCCGTCCCCAGAGCTGACACTGGCAGCAGGAACCCAGATGGAACTGGTAGGCCAGAAATGCAAAGATGTGATTTTCACGGCCTGTTCCCCCTGCAAGACATAGGATTGGTTTTCACTGTACATACACGCATAGAGTGTGTGCATATGTGTGTGCTCACATGTGCATAGTGTGTGCATCCATCCATACATGGACAGTAGCTGTGTGGCAAAAATTCAGGGTTTGTGTGTCTCTAGATGAATCTGTTGTTGTGCCCAAATTTGTCTGCCTTGTTGTGAATGCTTTTGGCATATGTGTGAAGCAGGAATTTGTGTGGGTCCATATGTGCTTATGAATGTAATCATACATCTGCCTGAGATGTATGTAAGCCTGTGTGCTGAACGCATGCGGATGAACGCATAGGGGATGGGGGCCTGATTTTAACAAACAGTTTTGGAGCCCAGTAAGATGGAATCACTGAAGGAGGGGACACAAAGCCATGACGCTGGAAACATCTGTCCCCATGTATGGCCCTGGGGTCTCTGGAGAGGGTTTTATGTTTCCTTCTTGCCAAGAAGGAAAATGTGATGCTTCTTACTCAAATATAGCAGCACAGTCACTCTCTATTAAATAAGATGTCCAGTCTGGCTCAGTACAGGTTATTAATCGGAGACAAGCAACTGGAAGGAGAGGCAGGAGATCATCTTTGTGGATGAGGGGTGAACAGAACTTCCCTTCTGCTAGGGAGAGGTCCTAAACCAGGTCCACCCCAGTCCAGCTCCATCTGGCCCCAGCAGGGGCACCTCAGGCAGGTAGGTGCAGCATCAGCAGTGGGTCGTAAGCCATCTGGTTAGAAAGGTGGTCCCTGCCTTGAATGACCACAGATGAGCCCCCTAAACTGAGGGGCTTTGAAAGCACAGAGGGAGAGGCCACTGCTATAAGACCTCACAGAGTGGGGAGAGTTTGAGTAGAATCTTCTCCTTCACAGGATTTAAGAAAGTTTGTTATTTATAGTTTTTCGGCATTTGTGTGATATTTGCTCAATGTCTGTATCAAACAGATCAGGAGTTGGCGAACTACAACCAGTAGGTCAAATGTGGCTTACTGCCTTTTTTGGTAAATCAAGTGTTATGGGAACACAGCCATACCCAGCTTATATACCTTTTATGGCTGCTCCCACGCTACAACAGCAGAGTAGTTGTGACACAGACTCTATGGCCTGCAAAGCCTAACTATTTACTATCTGTTTCTTTATAGAAAAAAGTTTGCTGACCCCTGCACTAGACTGTTGATTTCATAAGGGCAGGAAGGATAAGTTCAACACATAGCAAGAGCATAATAGTATTAGTCGAATGAATGAATGACTTAGTTAATTTTGGAGGATGATTCCAGGCAAAGGAAATAGTGTGTGCAGAGGCATGGAGCCAAGAAACAGCCCTAGGCATTCTGGTGATGGGAGGGTGGAGCACAGAGAAAACACACGCGGGCGCGCGCGCGGGCGTGCATGCACACACGTGCACGCGCACACGCGCACACAGTGCACGCACGCGCACGCACACACGCGCACGCACGCACGCGTGCACGCGCACGCACGCACTCACGCATTCACACATACACACATACACATGCATGAACGCACGCTGGGAAATGTGGCAGCCCAGAGGCTAACACAGCAGAAGGAGTATTTGGCAAGGGAAGGTATCTCTGAGGAGGTGACACTGAGCAGAGTCCTGCAGACCTATAGGCATTTTGCAGGGGAAGATGGAGGAACGTCATTCCAGGTGGTGGGACTGTCAGAGGCAAAGGCCTGGAGGCCTCATGGAAGGAAGCATCGGTGCTGGGCACCGCTAATGACACTGAATCTGCATATGCCTGTGATGGGACCCTTGGGCCCACATGAAGCTAGAGAGGATTTTAGGCCCAGATTTGCAGAGCCTGGAAGGGCTGCCCACAGGGAGTGTGGACTTCGTTCTCTGGGCACTGAGGAATCAATCACTGGAGGCATTAGTGGAGATTCCAGGGAGACCCAGGTAAGTGAGGAATTCAGGACTCTGGGTAGGCCACTTTTCTTCTCTAGACTAGTTTCAGTGGCAATATGGGAATGATAATGCCTGCCTCCTGGAGTAGGTGAAGGATTACTTGAGATCAGAGATGTGAGAAATTCAGCCTGTGCCTGACACAGAGGCTAACAAGCAGGGTTGTTGTACAAAACACAGGACGCCCAATTAAAGTTGAATTTCAGATAAGTAACAAACCATGTCTTAGTATAAACATGTTTCAAATATTGCATGGGACATGCTTATATTGAAAAATTCTTCATTGTTTTTCTGAAATTCAAAAATTTCAGAGATTTGGAAGTTCTAACTGGATGTCTTGTATTCTTCTTTGCTAAATCTGGCAACTCAACTGTCCAGGGCTGCTCTTTGAACCTGGTCTTAGTGGTGGCTTCAAGGCCCTGAAACCTGCTAGTGATGCCAGAAGCAGGATGACAAGCTTGTGGGACTGAACACTGGAGAGGTGAGGTGTCATGGAACCCAGTTGTCTTGGCTAATGGGGAAGGAAGTAAAGGCTCAGAGAGGGGAAGGAACTAGCTCAGGATCATCCAGCCAGATGTGGTCCTAGTGTTCTGCTTTTCTCTGTGGCTGGTCAAGAGAGAGCTTTGACTCATGGGGGATGTTCCCTGGGACAGCTTAGAGAGATTCTACCAGACGGCTGTGAGAATTCTGAGTATGACTTCTAGAATCTTCAGGGGCATCCCTGTCTTGGCAGCAGATGCAGTGTGTGATCTTTACCACATCCCTCACCCCATCCATGCCTCAATTCATCCAGCCATAAAATGGGTCTAATTACACCCACCTCACAGGTGAGTTGTGAGGATTAATTAATGTTTGTAAAGGCTTTGTCATCCTTGGATAAAAGACGATCCTTACATATAAAGGGTCATTATTTTTATTATTATTATACAAGTGCCAAGTGTTATTACCTTAATTAGCTTTTCTAGATATCAAAAGCAATTAGATGACTTGTTGAATGCCATTTTGGAAACCCAAGTCACAGAAACTCACACATTCACCTGTTATCTCACATTTTTGGCAAGGGGCCAGCCTAGGCCAAAAGGGAGGGCTGAGATTTGCAAAAATAATTTGTTTTCGTCTCTGGCCAAGTTTCACCCCATTGCAAAATTTTCCAGGCATTTAAAATTCCCTGAAAAACAGAGGTTTTAGTTTTTGCTTTTGTGGAAATTCTTGTAAGGGGGTTTTTAGGGAGAAGGCTTAGTTTTGCAGCCCAGGCAACCTGGTCTAGAAATGGCAATTTATCCTGTTTACCCTGATGTACAGAGAAGACCAGGACTTAGCCACCAGAGCCAGTCCAAGTGAGGTGAAGGCATCTCTCTCCTCTCTCTCTCTCTCTTTTTTTTTTTTTTTTCTTGAGTTGGAGTCTCATTCTGTCGCCTGGGCGGGAGTGCAG
The DNA here is from genome assembly GCF_001604975.1 of Cebus imitator. NCBI lineage: Eukaryota > Metazoa > Chordata > Mammalia > Primates > Cebidae > Cebus > Cebus imitator. The sequence goes on from NW_016107333.1 coordinate 1,291,248, forward strand.
TGGCGTGATCTTGGCTCACTGCAACTTCTGCTCGCTGCAACCTCTGCCTCCTGGGTTCAAGTGATTCTCCTGCCTCAGCCTCCCAAGTAACTGAGACTACAGGTGCATGCCACCACGCCTGGCTAATTTTTTTTTTTTTGTATTTTTAGTGGAGACGGGGTTTTACCATGTTGGTCAGGCTGATCTCGGAATCCTGACCTCATGATCCGCCTGTCTCGGCCTCCCAAAGTGCTGGGATTACAGATGTGAGCCAACACGCCCAGCCATAAAGGCATTCCTGAAGGGGGCCTACTGTGTGTCAAGTTCTATCCCAATGTGTGCATATTTTAAAATTATAATTCCATGCCATAGGTAGGAGCTTTCTGACCTTCATTTTACAAACAAGGACACTGTGGCTTAGAGGAGTTAAGTGACACAGCCAGGGAGTACAAGAAGAATACAAACCCAGGTCTTGCTGATTCCATAACCTACATCTAGGTTTGATACAGTTTCTACTTCTCTCTATTACCTGGAATCTACCTGGCCTGGGTCTAAACTCGCTCATAAATAGTCAAGTGGTTTTCTGGTATTTAAGAGATGGAATCATATAGGTTGTATACATCACTGTGGTGCTGGGGGTCGCCTGCAACCCCAGCCTGACAAATCTGCTCAGGCCTTGGTTCAACATGGCTTTGCCTAGTCAGGGTCTTTGGAATTGGCTCAAAACCCCAGGGTTTAGGCAGAGGAGGGTACTGTGGCCTGGTTGTGTCCATTAGGGCAGGCAAAACAGGTCAGGGCAGAAATCAGCGGGGTGAGGCTCCCTCTGTACTGTCCAGTTAGCTGGGGGGTTGGGGGAGGTGAGTAGCTGGCTGTAATTAACTTTACCAGCGTCCTTAACAGAGGTGAGAAAACCTTTCCCCTACTTCCCTTTCTACTCTGTCCAGCTTCCTCAATGGCCTTGAGGACCCTCCCAAAGCTGTGACTAGGCCAGGGAGCACTGAACTGAGCCATGCTGCCAGCATGTTCCAAACCAAGATTATATCCCAGCTCTGTAGTTTTCTTTTCTTTCTTTCTTTCACAAATCATTTTCTTTTTACAGAACCTCCCTGAGGGCTGGGCTGGGCCCTTTGTGAAGTCAGTGGGTGCATTAAGAGATTGATGGAGTGTTGGAGGATTGATGGATGGAAGGAGGGAGGAGTTGACAGTGTTGGAAGAGATTGACATATTAATGGAAGGGTTGCTGAATGGATAGATGAAATGGGATGGTAGATGGGGCTGGGTATTGGTGGATTAGACATGGAATTATATGTACAAATGGAAGGAAGCTTGGCCCACTGAATGGATGGGTTAGCATGTGGGTGTAGGAATTGATGAGGGTGAAAGTAAATGTACAGAGGGGTTGGAGATTTTGGAGGTTGGATGGAGGATTTGGAAAAAGATAGAGGAGCTGGTATGTGAGAAGTTGGGAGAAGAGGGAGGAGTTGACAAATGTATGGATAAGTTGGCAGATGGGCGGAGGGAGTGGTGGATGGATGAAGGAGTTTTGAAGATAAATGGAGAATTGCACATGGATAGAAAGGTCAGATGGAGAGGAGGAGCTGGGAAATACAGGGGCTGAATCATGGATGGAAGGATTGGCAGGTGGTTAGAGGAAATGGTAGTGACTGAAGGTTCTGCAGGGGTTGAAGGAGTTGGAGGGAGGGTGGAAAAGTTGGCCTACAAGGGAGCATAAATGGATGGAAAGCGGTTGGCAGGTGGGTAGGGAGTTGGTGGAAGGATGAGGAGTGGGATTTTGGAGCTTCTGGTGGATGAAAGTTTAGATGGATGGGTGGAGATAGGTAAATGGAGGAGATGTCAGATAGGAGAAAGGATTGGCAGATGGGAAGAGGAGGTGGCAAAGGGGTGGAAAAATGGAAGACTGGCAAAACCCTCTGGGGAAAGTTATAGGGGTAGGTACAAGAGTGGGAAGGTTGTCTTAATCAGTAATGGAAGAACTGCCTTGTAGCCTAGGCATTAGTTGGAACAAGCCTCCCCTTATTTCCTCGGGCCTCAGACACCTTTTGCCTGCGGGTACTTGGGGGCCATTCCAGGTAGTAGAAGCCTTCAGTGTCCAGCTCAATGGGTGGCCCTGACCATCCTCTCCCTCACATCTTCTCTCCCTCTCCAAAGCCAGGCTCTCCCGAGCCTTATAAATTCCTAGTCCAGAAGGCTTTCTATAATTAACTCTGCAACATTAGCCCAAAAGGTGGGGCAGGTGGGGCTATGAAGAAAGGAGCTGACTCAGAGGCAGATGTCTATCTCCTGATGCTGTGTTAAGTGTGGCCACTGTACAGCACAACAGGGGCAGTGGGCGTGGTGCCTCCCTTCCCCACCAGCTGCTTGGACTCCACTCTGGCCTCACCCCAAAAACTTGGGACCAGGGGGGAAAGTTAATTAGGTAGGAACTGCGCCCCCCGTCCCCCCCACGCTCTCTTTTTCTCTTTCCCTTTGCTTCTCTCATTCTCATTCTCTCTTCTATTCTCACCTCTTTTATTCATCTTTCTCTCTTCTTCTACACCTATTTCTCCCATTCATTCTCTCTTTCTGTTTTTCTTTGTCTGTGATTCTTTCTCATTTTATGTCTTGTTCTCTTTCTCTCCCTCCTCTATCCCTAGGTTACCTCCCACTTGCTGTTTTTGGTGGTTCCCCTCCCCATTTTCCCCATTTTCATCTGTTTTCTTTTCTGCCTTTCTCATGGGCGGGTCTCCACACCTCGCAATGGACGCCTGTTCCTTTCTTATGCACCATCCCTCCTATCAAAATATGTCTTTACACAAAAGCAAAATAGTTTTGAGGGATGTTCTCTCCTGGGTTTTTGTTTTTTGAGACGGAGTCTTGCTCTGTCACCCAGGCTGGAGTGCAGTGGTGCGATCTTGGCTCACTGCAATCTTTGCCTCCCTGATTCAAGCAATTCTCCTGCCTCAGCTTTTCTAGAAGCTGGGATTACAGCCACCTGCCACCACACCTGGCTAATTTTTGTATTTTTTAGTAGCGGCGGGGTTTCACCATGTTGGCCAGGCTGGCCTCAAACTCCTGACCTCAGGTAATCCTCCCACCTCAACCTCCTGAAGTGCTGGAATTACAGACATGAGCTACCATGCCCAGCCCTCTCCTGGGTTTTGAATCAAGTTTAGAATCTTCTCAGAGAGCATTTCTCCTTCTATTGATTTGTAATAAAAACAGTATAGTCAACCCACTGGAAACCTCTGGCTGGAGCTGGAGGGGAAACTGGGGAGGGAAAATAGTGGTCACTTTGGAGACAGCAGACCTTGGTCAAGGAAGGCTCTTCCCCTGATGCAGAGGATGAGCCTGGGCTGGGGGCACAGAGGAGTAGGATCCTGGCATGGACACAGGTAAAAACCTGATGTTAAGTTGACCATCTCATAGGGCCGAGTTTTCTTCTCAAGGAGCCCACAAAATACCCTAGTGTCAAAGTACTGGTGTTTGAGAGGCCTGGGTTCAAGTCCCAGCTCCAACAACCACTCACTAGCTGTGGGATCTCAGACAGGTTACTTAGCCTCTCTGATCCTCACTTTGCTCATCTCTAAAATAAGACTAAGGCTTTTCTTGTGGGATTGTTCAGAAAATTAAATGAGAATGTTGGAAGAAAAGCCTTCGTATCAATCATGATTCAGCCAGAGAAGCAAAACCACTAAGAATGACATAAAATCAGGGCTTTCTTATGAGGGTTTGGTCGTGTGTAGTTGTGGAAGCTGGTTCAACCATCTACAGGAGGCTGTTACTTCTGTGTCTGGGCCTGCAATGAACAGAACGAGCAGGTGGGGAAGGAAGGATAGACAGGAACTGGAGGGCAAGGGCAAAGCAGACTGTGAGCTGGACTATACAAGGATGCATTGAATCCGCCTAGGTCTCTCATCCCCTTGAAATCCCCAACTTTGAAGCTGTGAGTAACCTGCTAGGGAAGTGATGCCTATTGTCACAGTGCTGGTCCAGGAGTTGAGGAGGCTGGAGGAGGAGGCCTGGCAGGAAGTGGAGGAGCTACAATCTGGGTGCTGCCTCAAGTCAACCAGCAAAGTCACACAGCTGGGGCAGAGAGGTCCAAAGTCACACAGCTGGTGAATGATGGCTCTTCCATCTGACTGCAAGTCCATGGTTCTGCTGTGCACACTGTGCCCTCAGCAGGAGTGGAGACATTCATGGGCTTGTGTCATTGAGAAGTTGTCTAAGGAAGATGAGGCCCAGGTATCCATCTCTCCATAGATTCTGCTCCCCTGTATCCCACGATTTCAAGAGCATGTTCTGTTCACAGTACGTTTTTAGCTACAGGAATCTGGCTTGGGGCTGTGGCTGGGCTAACCCACTTCTCAGTGGCGAGGCCCAGGATTTGGAGATGAGGAGAAGACTTGTCATTTGTGGCAGTGGTTCAGTGCTAAGTGATCTGTGACCCCTTTGCATGCCTGGGAAGAAAGTGGCTACTAAGGAGATGCACATCCAAGGACTAAATTTCCCAGGTTCTCATGCAAAGGTGGGGCCTATGGCATGTCAGTGGAAGTAATGTGCATCATTTTCTGGCCGGGGAGCTTAAGAAGAAGGTGGAGCTTCTCCATTTGTTTGCTCTCCTGCCAGCAGGATGTCAACATTCAATGTAATCTTAGAAGCCACGTGTTGATTATGGTAGAGCCATCATCCGCCTGGGTCATTGACCTAACCCACTGGTTCTCAAAGTGTGGTCCCCAGACCAGCAGCATCAGCATTGTCTAGGAACATGTTAGAGATGAAAAATCTCAGACACCACCCTAGATCTACTTAATTTGAAAACTCTGGGGTAGGGCTCAGTCATCTGAGCTTTAAGAAACTTCCAGGGGAACTTAATGTATGCTCAAGCTTGAAACCCCCTGCCCCTCCTAGTCACCATTCCATTCATAGCTCCTGAATTGACAGCCAGGCTCAGGACTGCTTAGGAGGTTTCATGTTCACCCCCATGGCCATCCTTACCCCTCAATCCACCATTGCCTCTCAGAGGATTTCATAAATAAGATAGCAGTAGCACATGTTCTATCTAATTCTTAACATGAAGGCAGCACTGGAAAATGGCATTCTCATGAGATAATTCATCAATTCCTTCCTCATTTTTCGTTCTCTGAGCAGTCACAGAGAAGCATTAGGTTGACTGGAAAACTTCCCTGGGGGAGCTACAAAATACAGTTTGCATCAGCAGCCCTATAGCTAGGTTTTGTTATCACCACAGTTTTATAGATGCAAAACTTGAGGTTCAGAGAGTGTGGGTGAGAGGTGGGGCCAGGATTCAAGCCTGGTTCTCTCTGCCTACATCTTCCACATTCTTTTGGCACTCTCATGGCTTTCATGCCTGCTTTTCCAGGTGATTGGTCTTTTGCAAACAGAACTCACCAATTACAACCTCTTTGTACCTGAGAGGGAAGAATCACATTGGGCACCCAGGCCATTTCCTGTCACCTTTCCCCTGATATGTTACACAGGGGCATATGTTTGCATTATGTCTGTGACTATGAATTCAATACATCCTGAAAGAGTGAATGAATGAGTTAATTAGCAACTGGGTAGCTAGCTTGAACATGTCATCTAACTTTGCTTATCTAGAAACTTCTTGTATTCTTCCATATTGAGAAAACATTTTCTGCAAAGAAGCTGGCACCCAGCTGTAATTCCTGCAATTGTTTGTGGAGGGCAAACAAATGGACATAGTCCTCGTGGAACATGAGTGACGAGGTACAGGTTAGGGCAGTGGTTCTCAAACTTGAACATGTGTTCAGGAATCACCTGCAGAACTTTAGAACACAGACTTCCATGACCCAACCCCAGAGTTTATGATTTGGTAGGTCTGGGACAGACCCCAAAATTTGCATTTCTAACAATTTCCTAGATGATGCTGATGCTGCTTGTCTGGGAACTGCACTTTGAGAACCATGGTATTAGGGTAATACCAGATCCTGCAACAAAACGACAATGGCTTAAACCTGTGAGCATGTATATCCCACTTCCTTGTAAAGGAATGACTATGTTGTGATATGACATACAGTATAGCTATAAAATGAATCAAATATAAGAAGATTAATCTGAAGTGATAGTTGTGGTCTATTGACTGAGATAAACAACTTGCCAACAAAAATGAGCATAATCTCATTTTTGTAAAACAAAACAAAAAACTAAACCCAAACCAAAATAAAACAGCCTATTTCCCCAAACCTCAAGCCATATATATATATATTTTTTACAACGTAGGGCAAAATACGTAAGACTATACCTGATTATCAACATAAGGATACCTCTGAAAGTTAAGGGAGATTATTAGCTTTCTAATAATATTCCCCTACTATTCATTCATTCATCAAAACTGCCACGGTTCTGGCATCATATACATCCTAAGAAGAGGTAATGTTTAGAATTATTACAATAATTTTAAAATGCAAGAAATAATGAAAACCACTCAGCTCACAAAAGGGTGGATTTAAGTCTGCTTTGCTTCTTTGTATGTGTAGCCCCCGACAGGGATGGGGCAGTTTCTTCTGTCTTTAGGGCACATGATGCTGGTATCATGGCAGTTTTGATGAATGGATGAATGACCATGCCAGTGACCACATGCATTCACTGCGAATCTTACTTTTGGGGGCCAGGGCATGCCCATGAGAGCAAACCATCTAGGAGCCCCCAAATGGGGATGTATTGAGAGGGCAGCTACTCCAGGATGTGCTCCATGATGCCCTGGCTTTAGACAGGTGAGTATTATACCAGCTTGACCCTCCCTTCTTGAGTCTAAGTCTCTGTTGGATCCCAGAGGTTCATTCCTGAAACGGACAATAAACAGTAGAGGCTTCAGCACTGATGAGCAAGGAGGTATTTCTCCCAGAGGAGGGAAGTAGAGATGTGACTTATTACACACCAAACTCAAGAGTCCTTGGGCCCAAAGTGTTCCAAATAAAGCTAGGGTAGGATTCCAAACTCCATGCTCATCGGCTGCAGTCTCTTCCTCCTTGGTGAATGGCTAGCCTGACTTTCACAGGGATATTAGAGACCTGGTTCTTTGGGGTTTGTGAGCCCACACTGGCAGGGCTGCTTTTAAAGCTCACTTAATTACACCACCGAGCAGGTTCAGGGGGCTCTTGGGCCCAGGGGCCTTGGGCCATGTGTTGGGGTCTCTGACAGCCCTCCTGGGTGCTGGCTCTCAGGGAGACTGAGTTCTACTCTGCAGCTATGCCTGGTTCCTTATGGGAACTTGGGAGGACAAACCAGCTTGAGAGTCATTTGCAATTATTCACTGGGGGAAGTGAGGAGATTGTTTCACATGGCGGAGACAGTTGAGGGAGAATGGAAGGGGGTTCTTAGAGGGAAAATCTCTGAGGAAAGGATCCAATCCACAGGGTTAAGACAGGAAATCCCTTCATGGGAACCCAAATCATGAGCAACTTGATTCAGGCTGCTTGGCATAGGGGAGTAAGCACCGAATAGGAAGTTTGGATCCCAGTTCAGCCAACGTTTAGCTGTGTGGCCTTGTGCTGGGCTTTTTGCTTAACTGAATGTCAGAAATAGTGGCCGCATTCACCTTCACAACAGTACTATGCAGTAGGTACACCCATCATCCACATTTACCCTTGGGAAAACAGAGGCTCAGAAGATCTCACAGCTAGAAAGTGTCAGAGTTAGACCTGAGCTCAGGCTCTGTGCTAGTGTTTTCATTGCTGGTATTTCTTTTTTCTTATTTTTTCTTCATTACTTGTATTTCTATATCTTCTCTCTTAAATTCTCGGAACCTCACTTTAGGGTTCACCTCTTAGAAAGGTTTTATATTTGTCAATTTCCAGCCAAGAAATGGGAATTGCCCAAGGTTTTTCAAACAAAGAAAATTTAATCCAGGGAGTTAGTCACACAAATGACTGAAGACACTGAGAGGCAATTCAGATTCTAGTAAGAGCCGGAAGCTGCGCCTGCCCCCTTGGGCTGCAGGAACAATGGGAGGAGGCGATGGGAGGAGGTCTTGTTAATCAGATTGCAAGATTCTGGCCACTAGCAGAAGCTAAGACCATAGTGGTTTATGCCCTGTGGGAGTGGCACCATGGCAGTAATTACTGCCAGAGATGCCACTAGGAGCACAGGGGAAGGGAGAAACATATCCTGGCTTCCCCTCTGTGTTCTTGCTCACATGCTTCCCATTGGTTAAAACTACCCTGAAACCAGAAGACAAGGGGCCCTGGGGAGTGTAGATCCCACAGCAGATCAGAGGAAGGGTGTCAAATGGATCTGAGCTCAGACAGGCTGTTGACCAGTTCAGAGCTAAGGATTGTTGGGAGCACTAAAGAAGACCATGTGGCACACAACGTGAGACAGGATGACAAAGCTTGTAGGACACCGTGTGTGTGACCAGTCTGGCTGATGACCCGCTACCAGTGTCAGGGAATGGAAGTTGCAGAGAGTCTGCTTGGATGCATGGCTGTTAAGGCTCCTTAAGGTATGAGCAAGCAGTTCAAAAGAGATGCAGAAGGAAGGCAGTGCCCTTTGCAGCCAGCAAGGAACTGCCTGTATACCTGACCTGCTGGCATCTTCCCAGGCTTGGCTCCAGTCATCCAGGTTCCTCTTTTATTCTCTGTCCTACTGCCTCAGAGTGAGCATCCAGGGGACTGCGGGGAGATTCTGGCTCCTGTCTTCTTCATCTGGGGCTGGACACCTGGCTGGCAAGTGTGGAAACAGGGGGACCCACAGAGGGAAGGACATTTGGGTCTGAAATTTAGATATTCTCGAACTTGCTCTGAGACTTTCAGGATTGGAACTGGGGCCATGTGCTTCTCTCCTCTGCTTACCTCTCTGACCATCCTAACATTTGTCCTGGCAGCAGAACTGTTGCTCTTAAATTTTTGGTCAAAGCAATCAGGGTCACTCTACCAATCTCCCTTCCTTCACCTTTCCCTCCTTTTCCCCACTTCCTCTCTCCCTTTTTGATTTCCAATAATTTTTGATCATTTACTATGTGTCAAGAATTCTGCTATGTAAACAATAGGAATATAATGGTGAGTAAAATAGCTTAAAAATACATGTTTTTGAAATTTTAAAACCTAAATAACTCGTGGTTAAAATTAGAAACTCTAGAGTATGTAATATAGAAAAGATTTGTGACTAAATAGTAAAGGAAATTCTGTGTAACAAAATGTGTAAAATACACCGAAAGCAGTACTTTGACTGGTACAACCTTGACTGTTGATAATAAGCTTAAGAAGATAAGAAAGGAATAATAGACTAAATCCCATAAAGGTTTAGAACATAGGAAGGAAATAACAAAATAAGAGCACAAGTTAATAATACAACCAGAAGGCCTATTGGGGAGGCTCAACAAACCCATACTGACTACAAAAAAGCTAGAAATGAAAAGGAGAGTCTCGCTGCATATACAGCAGGCAGACATCACAAATAACAAAACAGTACATGAATAATTTTATACCAAAATATTGGACTTTTTTTTTTTTTTTCAGACAGAGTCTCGCTCTGTCACCTAGGCTGGAGTGCAGTGGCATGATCTTGGCTCACTGCAATCTCTGCCTCCGGGTTCAAGCAATTTTCCTGTCTCAGCCTCCTGAGTAGCTGGAATTACAGGCACGTACCACCACGCTTGGCTAATTTTTGTATTTTAGTAGGGACAGGGTTATACAATGTTGGTCAGGCTGGTTTTGAACTCCTGACCTCAGGTGATCTGCCCACTTCGGCCTCCCAAAGTGTTGGGATTACAGGTGTGAGCCACCGCTCCTGGCCACCAAAACATTGGACATCTTTATAAAGGGAACACTTCTAAGAAAAATATAATTTGCCAAAACTGACTTAAGTAGAAGTAAGCAATGCAAATAGATCTATGGCCATTATCTTATTATTCCAGATAAAAAGTATAATTTTTATTTTATGAATAAGGAAATTGAGGCCTAGAGAGGTGAAGAAAATTGCTTAAGAGTCTGCAGGTTGGAAGGGGTGGAGGCAGAGCCAGGTGTTCCTGGATGGCAGGATTCTTTCTCCTGTGTTGGGAGGTCGGGGGAGGTGATGGGGTGAGTTCTCTGCTGGGAAATTCCCCAGAGATGTCTACTATTTGGGTTGGTCAACTACCAGATGCTTTTAATGCACCTCTAGGAGAGGCATTTGGCACCTGAATTTTCCCTGAAGGTTTCACCATCACCATCTCCAATTAAAGTGGCACAGTAGCCCTGTACCACCTGGAGAGCATTTTGTACCGCCCATCTGAGGGGAGCAGGATAGGCAGCCCAAGCCTTGGCCCACGGCCCTTTGACTCAGCAACCGCCCAGGCCCAAGAACGCCCAGTGCCTGACTGGGCGTCCACAGCCACGGCCCAGGCCTCTGAGCCAGGTTGCCTCTTGGGAAAAAGCAGGTGGTGGCTTGCTGCAGAGAACGTGTGGGTGACAAGCTCCCATCATTTGAGGCCTCCAAGAAGCCACATCCTGTGGATGGGAAATGAGTCTTGAAATGGAAATTGTGATTGAAGATGCAATGACTGACCTTGGCCTTGAGAACCCTTGTGAAGTGGCATCTATCTGTCTGCTTTGCATCCCTTTACCCTTCCTCTTGGGAGTATCACCTCACCCTCCCCTTCTTGGGGTTCTGGTGAGGTTGCCAAGGACAAAATCCTACCATCTGTGGCCACAGTAGGCAAGCTGACAAGCTATTCCCTCAGTTGGGCTATATGGATACTCCCTCTTCCTCTGGGTTTGCTAAACGCCAGTGATGTCAGCCTGGGGTTTTCTGGGGACATGCCCACCATCTTCTGCATCACAATAGCTAAAGGAGAAAATGAGGAAACACACAGAAGCACACAAAGCTGAGAGAAAGTGGAGATGCCTGACAATATTATTTGATCTCCTGGATCCAGATGAGCCTGCAGCACCATTTCCCTTCTATAGTAGGAGGCAATATTGTCTTATTTTTTATTTTTTCTCAGACAGAGTCTCACTGTCACCCAGGCTGGAGAGCAGTGGCGCGATCTCAGCTTACTGCAACCTCTGCCTCCAGGATTCAAGCAATTCTCCTGCTCAGCCTCCTGAGTAGCTAGAGCTACAGGCGCCCTCCACCACTAATTTTTGTATTTTTAGTAGAGACGGGGTTTTGATATGTTGGGCAGGCTGGTCTAGATCTCTTGACCTGAAGTGATCAGCCTGCCTTGGCCTCCCAAAGTGCTGGGATTGCTGACGTGAGCCGCTGCACTTGGCCAATCTTGTCTCTTTGTTCCTAAATATGTTTGAGTTGGGCTTTTGTCTCCTGAAACCCAGCGTCCTGACTAACGCAGTTTGTCCTGGCTTCCCTCTTTCTGTGTCCCTTCTGAGTGACTAATTTCTCTGACACCCTGTGACTCCCCTCAAGTGCTCTCAGGAAACGGGCCACACAAAGCATTCAACTAGCTGTTTTCAGTTGAATGTTTAGCTTGGCTCTGCGTATTTTAATGGTTGGCATAATGATAAAGAATCATGAAAAAGAGCCTGCAGAGGTGGGAACTCAAGAAAACATATCTGCTTGGGGAAGGGGTAGACAAAGATATTCATCATTGCTAACATTGCTTGAGTCAGAAATGGCGCCCTGTGCTCCCAGTGAATCAGCTCACTTTATCTGTACAGTGACTATACTTGTTAGCTTCTAGTATTTTTCATTTTGTTTTACAGATGAGGAAACTGAGGTTGCAGAGCTTAGATAATTTGCCTACGGTCACAGAGTTAGGAAGCCGTGGTGTCAAATTTTGAACTGAGGTATTTTACTTAGTAGTCTATGTTCTGAACCACTTTGTTCACTTAAATGATCAAGTGACTTAAACAAGTGTAGCTTGATGGAATTGGTTGGCCATGGTAGTGGGGAGTGTTAGGCTTTTTTTTTTTTTTTCCAAAATTATCTTTAATGTATTTAATATAGTTTTCTTAGCTTAAAGACACATAGAAAAGGTAAGTTTTTTTTTTTTTTTTTTTTTTTTTTTTTTTTTTGGTTTTTTTTTTTTTTTTTTGAGGGGTGTTGCATGAGAAATGCTGTGAGTTAAAAGAAGAAACTAAAACAAATGGACAATAAACCCTGAAACAACCCTTTCCATGGCTGCCAGAGTTCCCCTGCCAAACCAAAGTGATTCTGTTCCCTTCATAAAAGGAAAAGCTGTCACAGAGCCCCTCTGCCTGGAGGTTAAAGGCTGTATTTCAGCACCTGACTAAAAGCTCTCCAGATCTGGTGCTGACCACTTTCCCAAAATTACCCACTGCACTCATTGCCCTGAGGCAGCTTCACTGAGCAGGCCCTGAGGTTTCAGCTTTAGAGTCCTTGCTAGTGGTCCTAGCAAGGAATTCCCATGGCCGTGTGGTTCTGCAAAATTTGCAAAAATAAGATATTTAAACTGACCTAGGTTAAGGCCACTCTCTCTTCTTCTCTGATATTTGTACCATTTCTCTGTCTCTTCTATACTGTCAGAGTGGTCCCAAGGACTTTGGGAATCTGGCTAAGAAGAAATTGAGTTGGGGATACACTTAGTTTAGATTTATAGTTGTGTGATTTGCAGTCGCTTCCATATACAGGTAAGTAATTGCTAATCATCCCAGTGTAGAAATCTACTTCCAAGGACACTGGGACCACCTACTGTGCCGACTCACATGTGATGTGTGAATGTTGTGAAGTGAAGGTTTGGGGCCAGAGGCTGTTTCATGATGTGAACGTGTTCTGTGGTGCCCAAAGTATGGCGGAGAAACCACATTTGAAATATACAGAGCTGGAAGCTAGTCTGTGGAAAAATCCTTACAAGTTCCAGAGCTCAAATATGAAAAAAATTTGATGGAAGCTTTGCCAAACTTTGTGACAATCCTTAAAACATATAGAGGATATAAACAAAAAGTTAGGAAGTGGAGAGACATTTTCTAAATTACCAGTAACAATAGTCAAACTGATCAATCACTAATATTAAAAGCTGTATTATGATATAATTGACATGGGAGGAGACAAAGAGAATGAAGCAAAGCAGGAAAAACAATATTATAGAAGTATTTCGGCAGTTAATTAATGCATAACATGGCTATTTACCTGAATGGCTGAGATGTTTCTGGCATTTGTCAGCTTTTTATTTATAAAATTTACAATTAGTTGTGATTTCTTATTCTAAGTGAATATTCCCTTTTCTTCCTACATTTTTAGTTATTTATTTAAAAAATCATCTTTATTGAGGTATAAATTTGCAATGAAATCCACACACCTCAGGGGACTGTTTGTGAGTTTTGACAAGTGTATATACCTGGGTAACCATGACTGCAATTAAAGCATAGAACATTTCTGTCACCCCAGACCAATCCTTCCTGTCCTTTTACCTGCAACCTCCCTGAACACTCTTCCCCAGATAAGCACTGACCTGCTTTTTAAAAATCACTATAGATTTTGGTTGTTCTAGAAACGTCACTTAAATGGAATTATGCGGTACCCTTTTATGCTTGGCCTTTACTGAGGGGGAGATCTGCATTGTGTGTGTGTGTGTGTGGGGGGCTCTGAACTGTACCTCATTTTGTGTTATATACAAATTTATCTTTTTTTCTTTTAATAAGACTTTCTAATTGGGATACTCTGCATATGGCCTACTGCTGCCTTGCACTTTGGCTATGTTGGGCATCCCTCCTTCCCAAGAAACTCCCCATGTACACTTCTGAGTCTATGCCCAGAACACACTGTTTCCTCTGCCTGAAATGCCCTTCCCTCCTGAGCCACTGGATGGACCAATGATCATCTCTCCTTGTCCAGGTCCAATGTCTCCTCCCTCCTGGTTTTTCCCAGGTAGAATAGCGCACACTTTCTTAGATGCCCTAGGAAGTTTGGCTTATATTTCTCATCAACACTCATTTTATATCGAAATCATTTTATTTTGTCATTTTTTCCTTCTTAGAATCTGAGGTTTTTAATGGAGGTTTTTTATGGGGGCATTGTGTGTTCAACATGTGACACTTGCTTCTCTCTGCCCCCTGCTCACCCTAAGCCAGTAGACTGTCTTATGCATAGCAACAAATGTTTATTGCAAATGAGAAAAGGGAAACTCTTCACCTAATGTTATAGAAACAAGACAAATAATTCCTTCATTTAGCTGTAGCCATTACTATTTGGTTTCTTGTTTGCCAAGAGCAACCAAATAGTGGGGACAGTAGCACTCACCATTCAGCTAATGGAACTGAAGTGAATTGACTCCATGGGGAATGTCAAAGGAGCCCTGCTCTGGAGGCATAATGGACTGAAGACTGTTCCCCTAAGTGGTATGTCCAGTCCTAGCCCCTGGAACCTGTGAGTGTGACCTTATTTGGAAATGAGATCTTTGCAGATGTAATTAAGATGAGGAGCTTGAGGTGAGATCATCCTGGATTAGGGTGGGACCTAAATCCAATGACAAGTGTCCTTGTAAGAGACAGGAAAGAAGGTACAAAGACACCCAAGGAAGGAGGCCATGTGAAGACAGAGGCAGGCATTGGAGCAATGCCGCCACCAGCCAAGGAATGTCAGGAGCCACCAGAACCTGGAAGATCCAAGGCAGGATCCTACAGTTGAACCATTGGCGGAAGCATGACTTTGCAGGCACTGACTCAATGGATTTGTGACTTACCACATTGTTTGTAATAGTAGAAAGTTAGAAACAATTTGATATACTCTAAGAGTATTGGTTCAATACATGTTGGTATAGTGACAGAAGTGGAAAAATGCAGCCCTCAAACTTCATATTGATATTATAGGGAGATACCTAATAACTTGAAGAAATGCTGAAGATAAAATGTTATATACATATATACACATACGTATTATGAAATAGAATAAACTATCCCTGTTTCAATGGTAAGAAATTTTAGGTAAAGAGAAGGGACATTTCTTGCTGAGGATCATATAGCTGGTAAATACTGAACACAAGTTCACTCCAAACCCAGGACAATGTCATGCTGTTATGGGCTGGCTTGCATGCCCCCAAAGTCCTATTCTTGCAGTCCTAACCCCCCAGTACCTCGGAATGTAACCGTTTTTGGCGATAAGGTTTTTAAAGAGATGATTAAGATTAAATGAGAACTTTCTTTCCTGTGGGCCCTCATCTAGTCTGATTGATGTCTTTATAGGAAGAGGAAATTTGGACGCAAATAGGCACTGAAGATCGTATGAAGGCACAGGGAGGAGGTGGCCTTCAGCAAGCCAAGGAGAGAAGCCTCAGAAGACACCAACCCTGCCAACACCGTGACCTCAGACTCCAGCCCCCAGAACTGTGAGAAATACATTTCTATTATTTATGTCAACCTGTGGTCCTCTGCTATGGCAGCCGTGGTGAACTAACATACATGCCCAAGAACTTTTCACACTTTGACATATTTTAATTGTTTAGAGCTGCCTAATAGAAATATACTATGAGCCACGCATGTAATTTAAAATTTTCTAGGAACTACATTGAAAAAGTAAAAAAAAGTGCTGAAATTAATTTTAATAACACATTTTATTTAATCCAATAAATCTAAAATATGATTATTTTAACATGCAACTTCTAAGAGACATTATTAATAAGATACTTTACATTCCTTTTTTCATGCTAAGTCTTTGTATGTGTGTTTGGTGTGTGTTTTATATTTATAGCACATATTAATTTAGATTAGCCACATTTCATATGGGTTAATAGCCACATGGGGCTAGTTGTTACCATGTTAGACATTACAGGTATAGATAAACCATTTCTTTTCTCCACATCAATTAAAAAAAAATCCTTGTTCTGTTCTGTCAATACATGATCATTAAAAAATACATTTAAAAATTGAGCAAGTTTTCTCAGGAATGTTATTCCTGGAAATCTGGTCTTGGCTTTGGCATTAGCAACTCAAATAGCTGAGTTAGTTGTTCATCAAAAGACTAAGCTATTTAAATACTTTGGCCGTTAGCTTTCTTCCCTGGCATTAGACTGTAAGCATTCAGAAGCTGATCCTAATCCTGGAAGATACAATCTTGATGCCTTAATTGCAAATATTGAAATCCCAAAGGGTCAAAATCCTGAAAATACAATTCTGGAAGAAATAATAGAAAATTATTTAAAAACCTTTTATTTACATTTAAAAAGGGTTTTCCTTGAGAAACATATAAAAACATGACAGAACACTTCATAGGCCAATTTATGCAATAAAATAAGGAATAATAACATACATTTTTTATAAGCATAAACACCCAGGTATACTAAAAACATTTGCAGGAGTGTAACAGTTATGATCAGACAAACTGTATTTATAAAGAAATAGATCAAAAAGTGAAATGTGTGAATGCATATAATCATGGTTGGTAGTTGCCTGCACCCAGCTTTATAACTGGTCACTTGAAATACTGGGTCAGACGACTTGTATTTTGATGAGACTGATCAAAACCCTCAATGGGTCACCACTGCATATGCAGTCTTGCAAAGAGCTGATATCTCAAGAAATTTTAGCTTTCAAAAACGAAGGTGAACAAAAATGACATCTCTTATTCTATGTAGGAAATTTAAATGTTTTTACGTTAAGAACCAGAGAAACTTGTGGTTTATCAGTCAATAACTGAAGCTTCACTACCTGGGGGGCTGTAGATGTAACATCTGAAGTCCACAGGCCAGCAAGCCTGGAGTACTGATATCCAAAGCAGCAGAAGAGAGTCTTCCCCAGTTCTCAGAGAGAAATCAATTTGCCTTCTCTGCTCTGGCTGACTGGATGGTGCCTGCCAAGGTTGAGGGCAGATCCTCCCTACAGAGTTCACTCAGACTCAGATTCATCTCCTCTGGAAACATCCTCACAGACACTCCCAAAATAATGCTTTATCAGGTCTCTAGGGATTCCTTAATCCAGCCAAGTTGACACCTAAAATTAAATTCACAAGTCCACCTCTTGTTAACTTGGCACCCATATGCATCTCCTTAAACCATACTTAATTTCCAAACAAAGTAACACTAACAAAGTAATTGTTCTCCCCAACCTGATGCAATTATTCTGTGATTGTGATTTTTGGGATTTTAGACCTTAGGGATTTTAGACTTTAGAAATGTAGACTTCAAGGATTTCAACATTTGGGGTTATGGCATTTGGCATTGTGTTTTGTGGGATTATAATCCAAAGGAAAGCATCAAATTCAGAATGTTCCTAGGCCTGGAGGGAGACCCTTTTTGCCCCTCATCCCTTTCATCACATACCCCTACCATCTCACTTGCATATTTTTTTGTAGCAGTTAAGGGACCATACTTCTCTTTCCTTCATTGACATCTCACATCCAAGTTTTATTTTGCTGATGGCTGGGGCACATGAGCCAGAGAAAACTGAATGGGTTCAAGTAGCCTGGTATTTCCAGGATCTTATAAAAACTTTGCAGAAACCAGGAATGCAGATGAGTTGAGGAAGACTCAGTCAGAACCCCATAGCCATTGCTCTCAACCCTTACTGATTCGTAAGTGAAGGGAATCCCTCATTTCTGAGTGTAGCTGAGGACATGATCAGCTGAAGGAGCAGAGGAATGGAAAAATGAACTATTAAATGCTGAATGTCTGCTTACGTACCAGTCATTTCCTTGGTGCCAGTCCGCAGTGTGTCTATTGAGCAAAGCATGGTAGGTTTCCAAAGAAATCAGCTGGATAAATTCCAGTATAAAATGGCATCTGGCTAGCTAATGCTGCCCCTGACACAGCCTCTCTTGATTTCCAATTAACCTCTCTAATGAAGACACAGAAACAGTGCAGCCCTGCTATCGTAAAAGTGGAGACGCACTTTCCCTCTCCCTCTCTTTGCATTGGCTCAGAGACATAGCATCTGCAGCAATTAAAAAGTTGGATGGCCGTCTTTCAAGTCTGTGAGCATTGCTTTTTAAGGCAGCCAAATCTTGCCATCCTTAATATATTTGTTGGAGATCATATGTTTTGTAAAATGACAGGGTAGAAAGTTGGGACCTTAATACATGGATCCTGGGAGGAATAGATACTACAGGGAAAGTCATGTGATGAGGACAAAGACAGGACAGACTGAGCAGCAGGGCCTGCCGGACACTGCAGACTTTCATGTGTTTGGCTGGTTTTGAATGTCAGAGAATAAGGCAGGAAAAGTTGGAAGGGATTCCACCTCAGTAGAGCAGAGCTTCATTAAATAGAAAGCTGAAAAAANAAGAGTAGATTTTAAAATAACCCCCTTCCCCAACACACAAATAAAAACATACCAAATTCTCCAAGTAAATGTGGGGTCAAAGAAGTTAATAAATGTCTTCCCTCAAAGAAAAATTTAGGTCTCAACATTTTCTCAAGTGAATTCTCTCAATGTTTAATAAGAAATAACATTGATTACAAACACTTTCAGAAAATAAAGCAGGAAGAAACACTCTCTAATTCATTTTATGACACTCATTTACGAAACTATAATGCCCAAATCTGATAAATATTTCCTCTTGCTCTAAAAAAAAATTAAAGGAAGATAGAAAGAGAATTATTGACAAAAAATCCTGGATGAACAGAGCCTCAAAAACTCTTAACAAAATATGAGCAAATGAAATCCAGTAGTATATATGAAAAGAATAATACATTATGACTTTTTTATTATCTCAGAATTATTTCAGAAATATAAAGTTGGTTTAACACTTAAAAATCCAACAGTATATCTACTGCATTAACAGAAGTAAGAAGAAACATGTATTAAAGAGAAAAGGGACTTGACAAAAAGTGAACAGCGCATGATAAAGACAATCTAGTAACTAATCTAGTAATAAAACAATCTAGTAATAAAAGAGAAACTTCTCAATCTGATAAAGATTATTTGTTAAAAAGCTATATCCAACATCATACTTATTGGTGAAATATTGAACATGTTCTCACTAAGACTGGAAACAAGGCAAAGAGGCCTTCTCTCACCATCCCTATTCGACATTGTGCGGAGATTATAGCCATTGCAAAAGGACAGAAAACAAAAATTTAAAAAATGCAGACAGATAAGAAGAGGTAAAATTGTATTTATTTGCTGGTGTCGTGATTGTTTACATAGAAAATCTTGATAAATCTATGAAACAACGACTAAAACCAATAAGTGAATTTAGAAAGCTCATAAGATTCAAGGTAAATATACACAAATTAATTTTATTATTTATATACTAGCAACAAATGTTTGGAAAGTAAAATGTTAAGAAACTCTTTACAGATTATCAGAAAAAAATACTGAGGATTTGATTTAAAAGTATATAGAAGA
Organism: Cebus imitator; assembly: GCF_001604975.1. NCBI lineage: Eukaryota > Metazoa > Chordata > Mammalia > Primates > Cebidae > Cebus > Cebus imitator. Next base: position 1,310,441 of record NW_016107333.1, read on the forward strand.
CTTTACACTGAAAACTATAAAACATTGCTGAGAGTAAATAAAGAAGACCCAAATCAATGGGTATTTATGGATATGAAGATACAATGTTGTCAAGACGATAATTCTCTCCCAACTGACCAATAGATTTAACATAATCACAATAGAAAGACTTTTGCAGAAACTGAAAAAATGACTCTACTCTTTATATATAAATGCAAGAACCTAGAATACTTTGATAAAGCAATCTTTTTTTTTTTTGATAAAGCAATCTTGATAAAGAAGAATAGTTAGTTAGATGACTTACACTGTCTGATTTCAAGATTCATTTTAAAGCTAAAGCAATTAAGACAATGTGGTACTGGCATAACCATCAAAAAATGATTAATGGAACAGAACAGAAAGCTCAGAAACACGCTTTACTGGCCAACTAATTTTTGACAGAGGAACCAAAGCAATTCAATGCAGAAAGAAAAGTCTTTTAACTAAAGATGCTGAAATAATTAGTTATTCATGTGAAGAAAAGGACTTTACCACTTTATACAATACACAAACCATAAAGTTTTCAATAGAAATATAGGAGAGTATCTTTATGATGTAGGGATAGACAAAGTTTTCTTTGACAAGACTCAGAAAAACTGATAAATCAGACTTCATGAAAGTTTGAAACTTCTGCTCATAAATAGACACTGTTGAGAAAACTACTGCTTATAAATAGACACTGTTAAGCAGGCAATCTATAAACTGGATAAAATCATATGTAAAACCGATATTATCTGACAACAGACTGGTAACCAAAATGTATAAAGAAATCCTGCAATTTAATAATAAAAGAATAAAACCCTGATAAAAATGGGCAAATTAATTGGACAGGTATTTCACAAAATATATATACCTGGCCAATGAACAGATATAAAAATACTCAATATCATTAGTCATCAGGAAAATTCAAACTGCTGTGATATCCTTATTTACCCTCCAGAAGTTCTAAAATGAAAGATGGAAACAATCCCAATTGTCAAGAATGTGGAGCAACTGGAATTTTCATACATTGTTCGTGGGAGTTTGGCAAAAAGTCATAATTTTTCATAAACCTGAACACATATCTACTCTGTGATTCAGAAATTTCAATCCCAGGTAATTTTCCAAGAAAACTAAAAATATATGCCCACAAAAAGGTTCGTACAAGAATGTTCCTAGCAGGACATTATTAATATATAATAATAATAATAAGCTGGAAAAAGCCCAGGTGTCCATTAATAGGAGAATGAGTAAATAAATTATATTCATGCAATGGAATACTACTTAGTAGTAGTAAGGAATAGAAAGGAACAAATTATTGAACATGCAACAACACAGACTAATCTAAAAGGGTTTTGTCGTGTGAAAGAAGTCATCCACAATATATGTATGGGAACTATATTCCGTAATATGTATTTCTAAAATAGGCAAAACTAATTCACGGTGGAGAAAAACAGAGTAGTAATTGACTCTGGTCACTGATGAAAAAGGGGCATGAGGGAATTTCCTGGAACAATGCAGTACTTACATCTTGAGAGAGGTTTGGGTACATAGAGGTATGCATTTGTCAAAACTCAGCCAATATATAGCCTTTCACTGTGTACATTTTACCCCCCAAAACTGTAAACAAATACTGAACTGCAGTTAATAATATGTTTTCTGAAATATTTAGGAGGAATATATATACACATATACATATATACACATATGTGTATATATATACATAATTTAATTTAAAGTATATAAAAAACAACATAAATTGATGTATGGATAGATGAATAAGTATGTGACAAAGGAATTAAGGCGTTATTGGGAGACTGTGAGTACTCCCTATAAAATTCTTTCAACTTTTTTGTATACCTGAAACTTCTTATTTTAACATATTGGAAAGAAACTAAAATCAGATCGGCAAATTTTAGCTTAGAAATATAAAAAAAGAATGAATAGAAAGACAACTATATATCTAGTTGGAAAGATTGTATACTGCAAAGATATTAATTAGTACCTCATTAATTCATACATTTAATATGGCTTGGAATTTTGATTTTGAAAGTGATTCTGAATTTTATTAGACAAAACAAGGGCTGCCTCATGCAACAGAAGTAAAAATGTCATTGTTACATGTTTGTCATATACAGTACTGTAGTTAAAACAATATGGCATTATACAATTAAAATATAATGTCGTGAAATAGAAGGGATAGTCTTGAAGTACATGCTAGAATACTATAAGCTTAATAGAAGATAAAAGAAATGTTAATTCTTTGGAAATGAATGAATTTTTTTGGAAGTGAATGTTGGAATAAAATAAAATGAGAACCATACCTCACATTATCTCCTAAATTAAATTATAAATGGATTAAAGAGTTAATTTTTAAAATACAGGGAGTTCTTGCTTTAGGCAGTTATGATATACACAAATTTTACTTAACACAGCATAGTGATTGCCAGTATGAAAAACTAGAATAATATATAATAAATATTTAATTGATTTTCAGATGATGAAAGACATTCTAAGCCTAAGAGCGATAGAAGAGATCTTAAGTATAAGAATAATGTATTTGGCCACTGAAAAAAGAAAAATCTATGTCTTTAAAAATATTATAAACAACAGTAAAATAAAAATGTCAAAATTGGAAAAATACTTACAATATATACGGCAGCTTGGTTACTATCCTTAATATATGCAGAGATTTTTTAAAAATTGTCATATAAAAAAAGAAAATCAAAGAAAAAATGGCCATAAGACTTTCACATACGATTTGCTGAAGCATCAAAATATAATACGTTTGTAAAAATCTCTCATTATTATGAAAAACTTTACATTAAAAATGAAAGATACTTTTTTTTTTTAATATTAACAAAGATGAAGAAAAAAAAAAACCTTCTCTGAGATAGTTTTGTTAAGTTTGTGCTTCCTTTGGAGACAGAGTCTCATTCTATCACCCAGGCTGGAGTGCAGTGGTGTGATCTTGGTTCACAGCAATCTCCACTTCCTGGGTCCAAGCGGTTCTCCCACATCAGCCTCCCAAGTAGCTGGGATTACAGGCACCCACCACCATGCCTGGCTAACTTTTGTATTTCTAGTAGAGACAGGGTTTCACCATGTTTGTTAGACTGATCTTGAACTCCTGACTTCAGGTGATCCACCCCATCAGCCTCCCAGAGTGCTGGGATTACAGGTGTGAGCCACTGTGCCCAGCCAGTGTTTCCCTTGTTTTGCTGTCAAGGGTGGTGCTGGGGTGAGCATCCTTATATATCTTGGATAAACTCTCATTATTTCCTCAGGATAATTATGCACATAGATGGTGTTTTCTTCTATTGATATTGTTTTATTCCTTAAGTTGGTTGGTAAGCATGTAAGGGTTTGTTATATGAATATATTTTAAGATGTTTGAAATGACATCTAATACGTTAAAAGGATTTTGAATGCAAAAAACAGAAAATGCATAAAAAATATAAATAATGGTTGTCACTGGAGGATATGATATAGATGATTTCTCTTTTCTTTCTTATAGTTTTTCTTAGTTTTCTTCTTTTTTTTAAATTACACTTTAAGTTCTGGGGTACATGTGCAGAACGTGCAGGTTTGTTATACAGGTATACATATATGTGCCATGGTGATTTGCTGCATCCATCACCCTGCTGTCTACATTAGATATTTCTCCTAATGCTCTCCCTCCCTATGTCCCCACCCTCTGCTATCCCTCTCCTAGCCCCCAGCCCCCCAACAGGCCCCGGTGTGTGATGTTCCCCTCCCTGTGTCCATGTGTTCTCATTGTTCAAAACCCACTTATGAATGAGAACATGCGGTGTTTGGTTTTCTGTTCTTGTGTCAGTTTGCTGAGAATGATGGTTTCCAGATTAATCCATGACCCTGCAAAGGACATGAACTCATCCTTTTTATGGCTGCATAGTATTCCATGGTGTATATGTGCCACATTTCTTTATCCAGTCTATCATTGATAGGCATTCGGGTTGTTTCCAAGTCTTTGCTATTGTGAACAGTGCTGCAATAAACGTATGTGTGCATGTGTCTTTATAATAGAATGATTTATAATCCTTTGGGTATATAACCAGTAATGGGATTGTTGGGTCCAATGATATGTCTATTTCTAGATCCTTGAGGAATCACCACACCATCTTCCACAATGGTTGAACTAATTTACATTCCCATCAACAGTGTAAAAGTGTTCCTATTTTTCCACATCCTCTCCAGCATCTGTTGTTTCCTGATTTTTTAATGATCACCATTCTAACTGGCATGAGATGGTATCTCAATGTGGTTTTGATTTGCATTTCTCTAATGACCAGTGATGATGAGCTTATTTTCATGTTTGTTGGCTGCATAAATGTCTTCCTAGGCAATACCATAGGCATGGACATAGGCAAGGACATAGGCATGGACAAGGACTTCATGACTAAAACACCAAAAGCAATGGCAACAAAGGCCAAAATAGACAAATGAAATGTAATTAAACTAAAGAGCTTCTGCACAGTGAAAGAAACTATCATTAGAGTGAACCAGCAACCAACAGAATGGGAAAAAATTTTTACAATCTACTCATTTGACAAAGGGCTAATAGCCAGAATGTACAAAGAACTTAAACAAATTTACAAGAAAAAGACAAAAAAACCCATCAAAAACTGGGCAAAGGATATGAACAGACAATTCTCAATAGTTTTCCTTAATTTTCTAAAAATTTAAGAGAATCATTTAAAAAATAAAGAAGACACTCAGTTTATGTACTTTTTTTTTTTGGATTATTTGAATGTTTTTAAAATTACATTTAAATGTATCTATCAGTTTATGTATTTGACCTGACTTTTATATCAGCACGTATATGGTGTTTGGCATGTATTTGGTACTCAATACACTTAGTAAAACAGCTTCATTGAGATATAATTCATATATCATATAATTCGCCCATTTAGAGTGCACAATTCAATGGTTCTTAGTATAGTTACAGGTATGTTCAGCCATCATTACAGTCAATTTTAGAACATATTTCTCGCCTCACAAAGAAACTCTGCATTCCCTCCCCTACCCCACTATTTTCCCCAGCCCTAAGTGAATGCTAATCTACTTCCTGTCTCTATAGATTTACCTATTCTGGCCATTATATTTAAATATAATTATATAATATGTGATATTTTGTGACTGTCTTCTTTCACACATTTAATTTTTTCAAAGTTCATTTATGTGGTAGCATATATCAACATTCCATTTATTGTTTGTGGCTGAATTTTCTTCCAATGTATGAATATATCATATATTGTCTATCATAAAATGATTTATATTAATATTTGGGTCATTTCTACTTTTTGACTGTAAGTAATTCATAACAATGTATTATTATAAATAATTACATAAACATTTGTGTAAAAGATTTTTATGTGACATATATATTCATTTTTCTTGGTTATATACTATGAGTGAAATTGCTGGTCATATGGTAACTCTGTGTTGAACTTTTTGAGGAACTTTCCGGCTGTTTCCCAAAGTGGTTGCACCATTTTACATTCTATCAGCAGTGTATGAGCATTCCAGTTTCCCCACAGCTCCAACACTGATGTGTTTTTTGTTTCTGATTTTGTTGCTATCTAGGCAATCTTAGTTACTGTGAAGTGGCCTCCCATTGTGGTTTTAATATGCATTTCCCTGATTAGTAGTTGAGTGTTTATGTGTTCATTGGCCATTTGTATATCTTCTTTGGATAAAGGCTAATGCAGATTCTTTGCCTACCTTTAAATTGAGTTATTTGTCTTTTTATTACTCAGTTTTAAGAGCTCTTTACATGTTCTAAACAAGTCTCTCATCAGATACACCATTTGAAAATATCTTCTTTCATTCGTAGGTTGCCTTTTCATTTTCTTTTCTTTTTTCTTTAAATTTTACTTTAAGTTCCAGGATACATGTGCAGAACGTAGAGGTTTGTTACATAGGTATACATGTACTGTGGTGGTTTGCTGCATCTATTGATCCATCCTCTAAGTTCCCTCTCCTCGCTCCCCACCCTCTAACAGGTCTTGGTGTGTGTTGTTCTCCTCCCTGTGTGCATGTGTTCTCATTGTTCAACTCTCACTTATGAGTGGGAACATGCAGTATTTGGTTTTTCTGTTCCTGTGTTAGTTTGCTGAGGATAATGGCTTCCAGCTTCATCCATAACCCTGCAAAGGACATGATCTCATTTCTTTTTATGGCTGTGTAGTACTCCGTGGTGTATATGTACCACATTTTTTTTATCCAGTCTATCATTGTTGGACATTCAGGTTGGTTCCATGACTTTGCTATTATAAACAGTGCTGCAGTAAACATACGTGTGTATGTGTTTTTATAGTAGAGTGATTTATATTCCTTTGGGTATATCCCTAGTAATGGGATTGCTGGGTCAAATGATATTTCTGGTTCCAGATCCTTGAGGAATCACCATATTGTCTTCCACAATAGTTGAAATAATTTACATTCTCACCAACAGTGTAAAAGTGTTTTTATTTCTCTACAGCCTTGCCAGCATCTATTATTTCTTGACTTTTTAATCATCACCATTCTGACTGGCATGAGATGGTGTCTCATTGTGGTTTTGATTTGCATTTCTCTAATGATCAGTGATATTGAGCTTTATTTCATATGTTTGTTTGCCATGTAAATGTCTTATTTTGAGAAGTGTCTGTTCGTATCCTTTGCCCACATTTTGGTGTGTTGCTTTTTTTTTTTTTCTTGTAAATTTGTTTAAGTTCCTCGTAAATTCTGGATATTAGACCTTTGTCAGATGTGTAGATTGCAAAAGTTTTTTCCCATTCTGTAGGTTGCCTGTGCACTCTGATGATTGGCTTTTGTTGCAATTGCTTTGGCATTTTTTTCATGAAGTCTTTGCCTATGCCTACATCCTGAATGGTATTGCTTAGGTTTTCAAGTTTTTTATTGTTTTGGGTTTTACATTTACTCAAAATTTATGACAAACCCACAGCCAATATCAATATCATATTGAATAGGCAAAAGCTGGAAGCATTCCCTTTGAAAACCAGTACAAGACAGGGATGCCCTCACTCACCACTCCTATTCTACATAGTGTTGGAAGTTCTGGCCAGGGCAATCAGGCAAGAGAAGGAAATAAAATATACCCAAATAGGAAGACAGGAATTCAAATTGTCTCTGTTTGAAGATGACATGATTTTATATTTAGAAAACTCCATCATTTCAGCCCCAAACTCCTTAAACTGATAAGCAACCTCAGCAAAGTCTCAGGATACAAAATCAGTGTGCAAAAATCACAAGCATTCCTTTACATCAACAATAGACAAGCAGAGAGCCAATGCGTGAATGAATTCCTATTCACAATTGCTAAAAAGAGAATAAAATACCTAGGAATACAGCTGACAAGGGACGTGAAGACTTCTTCAAAGAGAACTACAAACCACTGCTCAAGAAAGCATTCCATCTTCATGGATAGGAAGAATCAATATTGTGAAAACAGACTACTGCCAAAAGTAAGTTATTGATTCAGTGCTCTTCCCATCAAAGTACTACTGACATTCTTCACAGAATTAGAAAAAACTACTTTAAATTTCATATGGAATCAAAGAAGACCCTGTATAGTTGAGACAAACCTAAACAAAAAGAACAAAGCTGGAGGCATCAGTAACCAAAACAGCATGGTACTGGAACCAAAACAGGCATAGAGACCAATGGAAGAGAACAGAGGCCTCAGGAATAACACCACAAATCTATGACCATCTGCTTCTCAACAAACCTGACAAACACAAGCAATGGGGAAAAGATCTCCTATTCAATAAATGGTGCTGGGAAAACTGGCTAGCCATATGCAGAAAACTGGCTAGCCATATGCAGAAAACTGACCCCTTCCTTACATCTTATATAAAAATTAACTCATGATGGATTAAAGCCTTTTCATTTTCTTAACAGTGTCTTTTAAAGCACAAAAATTTCTAATTTTGAAGTCCAATTTATCTATTTTTGTTGTTGTTTCTTGTGATTTTGGTGTTCTTTTGAAGACTTCATTGTCAAATACAGGATAATCAAGATCTACCTGTGTGTGTGTGTGTGTGTGTGTGTGTGTGTGTGTGTGTGTGTGTGTATTTCTGGTTTTAGCTCTTGCATTTATGCCTTTGATCAATTTTAAAATAGTTTTTGTATATGGTATGATGTAAGGGTTGACCTTCATTGTTTTGTGAGTGGCTGTGCAGTTGTTCTAGCATTGTTTGTTGTAAAGACTACTCTTCCCTTATTGTTTAGTCTTGGCATTCAGTATCACTTGGCCTTGTCAAAAATCAGTTGGCCACAGACATATGAGTTTAGTTCTGGATCCTCAATTCTATTCTATTGGTCTCTAGGTCCATTCTTAGGGTAGTAAGAATGGACATTATTGCTTTTATTATTGTTGCTTTGTAGTAAGTTTTGAAATTGAGAAATGTGAGTCCTTCAACTTTGTTTTCTTTGAGATGATTTTGACTAGTTCAAGACCTTTGAAATTTAATATGAGTTTTAGAATCAGTTTCAAGTTGTACAAAGAAGCTAGCTGGGATTCTGATAGGGATTGTGTTAAATTTATAGATCAATTTGAGGAATATTGCCATCTTAACAATATTAAGGTTCCCAATCCATGAACATGGAATGCTTTTCCAGTTTTATAGGTCTTTTATTTCTTTCAACAATGTCTTGTAGTTTTCAGAGTTTAAGTTTTATATTTTTGTGTTAAATTTATTCCTATTTTACTATTTTTATATCATTGTAGATTAAATTATTTTCTTAACTTTATTTTTAGATTCCTCATTGCAAGTGTATAGAAATACAGTTGATTTTTGCATATTGATCTTATATCCTACAACCTTGTTGAATTAATTTACTAGTTCTATTTTTAGTGGATTCTTTGGTATTATATATGTACAAGATCATGTCATATAAAAATAGAGATAGTTTTACTTCTTTCTTTCCAATCTGAATGTCTTTATTTCTTTTTCTTTTTCAGTTGCCTGGGATAGAACCTCCAGAACAATGCCTAGTTGAAGTGGTAAGGGCAGACATCCTTGTCATGTTCCTGATCTTAGGGGGAAAGCATCTAGTTTTTCACCACTGAGTATGATGTAGCTATGGGTTTCTCATAGATGCTCTTTATCAGGTTGAGGATGTTCTCTTTTAACCTTAGTTTGTTGAGTGTTTTTACTTAAAAAAAAAAAAAAGAGCGTTGGATTTTCTCAAAAGTTTTTTCTGTGTCTGTTGAAATGATAATGTGATTTTTTATTTTTATTTTTTATTCTCATGTTTATGCTTTCTATTCTATTGATGATTACATTAGCTGATTTTTATATGCCATCACTACACGTTTGTGAATGTGTCCTGGGCTAATAGGTACATTTGGAATTGAAATTGAACCCACAATGTGGTCTGAAGGGTTCAGGCTGTGTGTGGCTGTTTTTGGAGGGCAAATACCCTATCTGAATCTCTACTAGATCTTTCTTTGCTCTCTTTTTGGTGCCGATGCAGTGCCCTGAACTAGTCAAGTCCAAACTCACACCTCCAGCCAGGTAGACGTGTTTCAGGTTAATTAGGGGCCTCAGTCAATTTAGTTCATGGGCTGTAATTACAAGCACCTAAGACCTGCAATTTCTGTTTTAATTAAAATAAACAATGCGGAGGGGCTGACATCACACCAGGGCAACTGGTGTGCAAGGAATAGGTAATTACACCAAAGCAGAGTCTCTTGCTGTGAGGCAGGCTGTTGGGATCCACAGTGAAAGCTGGGCTTGGCCATCCTGGTGAATGCTAATTACTTGCTGCCAACCACAGCTCAAACCAGATGGGTGGGTGGGTCATGGTGATGACATCAGAACATGCTTCCTTCAAGTTGGGACTTAGCTGTGACCTTTGGGGCATGTGTGTATGTGAGAGTGTGTGGGCATTTACATGTGTGATGTCCCTTTAAATATATTTAACGTATAATATGCGTCTATGTATACATGCAATAGGATGAAAAATTCTGATTTCAACTGCCAGTTTTAGGGATCCTCTTGGGAAGGAAGTTACCCTTGCTTAGGAAAATAATCACCTGGAGAGGATAAGACATATCTTAACTGCTCAGTCTTAGAAATTGCAGGGATTTAGGGGTGGGGTAGAGCAGAGACAAGGAAAACAGTAAAAAAGAATGAAAGTAAGTAGGCTGGGAATGGTAGAAGGGGAAAGTCTGGAAAGAAAGTAGCCAGGGTAAGTCAAGGATGCATAAAAACAAGGTATTTAATGCTTAATTTAAAATTGCATTCTATGATGTCAACTCCGTCTGACATTACAAACCTTTAGTAAAGTCATCAACACACACAAATGTCTTGTGTGAGTGAACTTTTTTGTGGGGAGGAGGTAAAGATCAAGGAAGAAGAATTTAATTCTGCATTTGAGCAGAAGTGCAGAAGATCATAGGTAAGTGAGAAAGAAAGGGAGCCAGAAGGGACAAAAGAGTGTAAGCTCTGAGACATTTCAGAAACCTCAAGCAGGGAGAGGACTTGCCACAGGCCATGAAAGAGTCCACATTTATTTTAGGAAATAGATCTCATCACGGCACTCTGCCACTAAAGACCTTCCAATGGCTCCTCGATGTCACCAAGATGTAGTATCAGCTTATTTAGATGGTGTACTAGGCTGAAAAGTTTCCCAAAAGAAAATTGTTCCTAATCCCTGTAAATATTCCTTTTTTTTTTCTTTTGGAAAAAGACTGTTTGCAGAAGTGATAAGTGAAGGGTCTTAAGATGGGGATTATCCTGTCTTATCCAGGTGGGCCCTAAATACCATCACATGTCTCTTTATAAGAGGGAGGCAGAGGGAGGTTTTACCACACACAGACTGAGAAGCAAAGTGATCATGGGGGCAGATATTGTACGGTACAACTGAGACCAGTGGAAGCTGGCAGCCCCCACAAGCTGCAAGAGGCAAAGAATGGATTCTCCACTAGAGCCCCCAGAGGGAGCAAAGCCCTGCCAACACCTTGATATTGGCCCACTGAAACTCATTTTGGATTTTTGGCCTATGAAACTGAGAGAGAATAAATGCTTGTTGTTTTAGGCTGCCAAGTTCAGGAAACTAATACAGATGGCTTCACTAGACCTTCAGGACTTGGCCTTTCCTTCCCTCCATCCCTACTGCCTGATGTTCAGTAGGTCTTCATCTCTGGTTCACACACCTGTATGTGCTGATCTCACCACCTAGAACACTCTTCTGGTCTCCACTGGACCTGAGAGGTGTGACGTGCCAGACCAGTTTGCAGGTAAGGACACAACTTGCCAGCAGGATGATGCCCCTTTACAGTACTGCTAAGCTGGTCTCTAAGTCTGCACCCTTTTCTTGGCACAATTTCAGGCTGAGACAGTGCTTTCTTGCTCAGTCACCCTGGCTAAGGCGACGTGTCGAGGCAGGTTGGGAAATCCCAGCTGCCTCACCTATGACCTTGCCAGGTGCACCGAATTGATACCTTCATGGTCACAGTGGAATAAGCACAGGGTTTGGTGTAGGATGGAGCTGCATCAGGATTCTGTCTTTGCTGCTTATGTGCCCTGTGACCTTGAATAAGCTACTTAAACTTTTTGAAACTCAGTTCTCTTATCTGTAAAACGGATCTTATAAAAGTGACCATTGAGGATTGTTGACGTCTTTAATATATATTTATGGAGCTCTCACTCTATGTGAAAAAGTCCTCTCCTTTGTCAGGATGCATTTGCTTAGGGTATTGAGAAAAGAAAATGAGACCTGGAGCAGGTACCCTCTCCCCTGGCCCCTCCATATCGTCTGAGGCTCCTTTTTCCCAGGTGGCTATAACTGGCTCACTTACCCAGCCTAAGGGAAATCTCTGAGGGCTGAACATGCATTTGGGCGTGGAAGCAGGCTTGACATTCCCTCATGCCATAATCCAGACTTCGACAGCTGGGAGGCAGTCATCACTTTGTAGAAAATAAGGTTTCTAAGTACAACAGGCAAATGGTTATAATGAGGGAGATCTGGATACCTTTTCTGGACCCACAATGCATAACCGGGAGCTCTCAAGAAAGGAAACAGACATGAGTTCTGCTACGCATGCTCACGTGTAAATGCATGTACACACAAACACAGACCTGCCCAGGGAGCTTCTGCATACACAGATACACATGGGCCACACAAGTGTCTATGTATACTCACTCACTCATGCAATGTATTTCTATTGCATTTATACTTGTTATTTCATAGCCATGTTTTGTCTTCCACAACTGGAGGTTTGAAAAGAATGATGAGGACACTGAATCTCAGAGATGTCAAGTTCTTTCATTGAGGTCACACAGATTTCATATAGCAGAATTAAGCTTCAAGCCCAAGATTTCTAAATGTCTCCATCAAATTAGGATGCCTTTCTAGACACACACACACACACACACACACACACACACACACTCTCTCTCTCTCTCTCTCTCTCTCTCACTTTCTCTCTGTCTCACCTATTTTATACAACACAGTATCATAGTGGGACTGTCTGAGGATGGACTGCAGTCAAATCTTAGCTCTGTGGCTTTTTCATTATATGACCTTGAGCCAAGTCGCTTCAAAGTCTCAGTTTTCTCATCTGTAAAATGGAGACAACAAGAAAATATATTTCATAGGATTGTAGTGAGCATTAAAGGAGATAAAGAATGCAAAGTTCATGGCACCTTGCCTATCATATAGTAAGTGTTCAATAAATAATTGTTATTTCTAGCACATACCAAGCACCTTTCTAGGCACTGGGGATCCCCACCAAGTCAAGTACCTTCTGCTAGGGTGATTACTGAAAAGTTATTTTAAATGTGACTTAAAAGAAAAGGGAATAAACCACCCAGCAGGTCCTAGTTCCGAAAGCCAGATGAAAAGAAGCTTAGAACAAAGGTGGTGCTAAAATTCCCTCCAGGGTCTGCTATTTGGGGACCCTTTTTGATCCGCCTCCCCAACCTATAGACCTGTGCATGGTTTATTTCAGTGTCCTGGGTCGGGGCAGGCCTGGAGAGATGAGCCCTATGGCACACAGGGCAGCTTCCTCATGAGTACTTGGGACAGGAGAGCCAATCCTTGATCATCTCATCCCAGAGATCTGCACACACAAGCTGCTACAGGCTTGTAGAGGGCAGGAGACAGCAGCGCCCTAGACGCTTCTGTGGTTTGTCTGGGCAGAATGTCTCCCTTGCCTGGGTTGGGCTGGGCTGTCTGCTCCCTGAGGCTGCCTCAGGGTCTGAGAAGCCAGGATCTGCTGTGGGGCAGCCTGTTTCCAGCCTGTCCTGCAAGCCAACCTCCAGCTCCAAGCCCCAGCTGGATTATCATTGCTCACGGTGACAATTTGAGCCCCTTTACAGCCATGGCTGAAGAGGGGTTATGATAGCCCTACGTCATTGTGTTGTCATGAGGATTAAGTGAGGCAATGCATGAAACGCACCGATTTTGGCATATTATAGGTGCCCCATAAATGTAGTAGCACTCACCGTTGTTGCTATCACTGTTACTCTCTCTGTCACGTCGTCATCAACATTATCTTCATCACCGGATCCTAAAGGCAGGTTGGGCCTGGGATTAGAACCAGTCACTAACCATGTGTTGTCAGGCAAGTAACAGCTCCATGACTCAGTTTCCTGTAATGCAAGCTGGTTGCTCTTTTTGAAGCCTCTTCCCTCCAGCCTTGTTCAGAATCTCTTGCTGAATGATTCTAATAGCCACCCTTGTGGGAGGTGGAAAGTGACCTAACATTTTTGAACCTCAGCAAATAATGGGACAAATATAATGTCACTTACAGTGCAACAGAGGGAATGAAAAAGGACAATCAATGTAAATTGCCTTGCTCAGTGCCTAGCACACTAAATGTCTGCAGCTTGGTTAAGAGACCTGCCTTCCGTACTTGTTCATAGCAAGGAGCTGGGAAGGTGAGTGTTTTGGTCCATGCACTGTGGAAACAGAAGCAGAAAGATTTGTTTTCTCCTGGCCCAGTCACCACTGGCCTTTGATGACATGTGGGTCCACAAAGCTCTCTGGGGCAGATCTTGGTTTCTTATGAACTTCTGGCAGTTTTCCTCAGTGTCTTTTGTGAGCATCTTCTCAAGCTATCTCTTAAATGCTGGTATGTTTCAGAATTCTACTTGTTGTCATTTCCTGTTTGCACGAGGGCATTTCTTCCATTTGCAAAACTCACTTACTCCTCTGCCTGGGTCACCCCCAAATCATCTACTGCCCTGAATTTCCTGTTGAACTCTGAATCTAAATATCCAACGATCCACTGAAAATCTGTACTTGGATGTACTGGAGGAAACTTGAATCCAAGGGTCCCAAACCTGACTCATCATCTTCTCAAACCTGCTCCCTTTTCTGTCTTTCACATCTCAGTAATAGCACTGCCATCCACAAAGTTTTCTAATCTGTGTATCATCCTACACTCCTTCCTCTCCCATATTACATACACTCTGTTTATCCTTCCCTTCATCCTTCTTTTCTTCTCCCCTCCCTCTCTCTGTCCCTTCCCTTCTCCTTCCCTCTTCTCCCTCCCTCCCTCCCTCCCTTCCTTCCTTCCCACTTACCTGTCTGCCTGCCTGCCTTCCTGCCTCTCAACAGGTATTTCAGGCATACTGAGTGTCTGCTATATGTCGGTCACTGTTCTAGTGGTTGGGCTACTAGGTCACTAAATCCTCTTAAATATTACCCATAAATATCTAAGAATTATATCAGCCAGTTTCTCTGTTGCAAATGACAGAATACAAAACTAGGAGGAAGAATAGTTTAGCAAAATATGTCCAGTAGCCCCTATAATTGATGGAGAAGATGGAGAAACTGGCTTGAGGCCAAGCTTCTAAGAACATCCGAAAACACATTGCAGATCTGGCCTAATGCTAAGACTTCAATTGCTGTTGCTGAAGTTGACACTGAACACTAGATGCCAGAAACCTGACTTTATTGCAAGTGACCACTGTTACCAGCATCACTGTCACCTCTGGGTTGGTAATTTGACTTGGCAAACATGCTGCCCTGAAAGCTGGTGACTTGGTTGTTTCCTACACCAGCAAAACTGAGTGAGCTCCAAACAGACCAGTTTCTCAAACTGACCACTTCCCAACCGGAGTGTCTAGTTGATGGGGCTGGTGTGCTTGTGGCATAGCAGCAAGGTAGTCTGGAAATCACTTGAGTTCTGACTTCTGTGTCAGAAATTGGAACTCATTATGACCTATTCCCCCAATTCCCCCAAATCTCAAAGGCTGTTAAAATGATAATGAAAACAAACAAACAAACAAAACAAACAAACAAAAACAAACAGCCGGGCCTGGTGGCTCACGCCTGTAATCCCAGACACTTGAGAGACTGAAGTGGTAGGATCGCTTGAGACCCGGAGTTCAGAGCAGCCTAGGCAACACAGTGAGGCCCCCATTTCTACAGAAAATTTAATAACTTAGCTAGGAGTGGTGGTGCATGCCTGTGGGCCCTGCTACTTGGGAGGCTGGTGCAGGGGAATCACTTGAGCCCAGGAGTCTGAAGCTGCAGTGAGCTGTGATCACAACACTGTACTCAGCCTGGGCAACAGAGCAGGACCCTGTCTCTAAAACAACAAACAGACAAACAAACAAAAACATTAATGGGCAGCCACACACGTAAAATAACAAATTTCGGTCACAGAAATCTATCTCGTACCCTCCATCATGGGCCCCAGGCCCATCTTAAGATCTCTCACCCTGGTCTGTGTCTGGTCCAGTCCTCACTCTGGCTGCTGGAGCATTTTAATATAAAACACAGTTCTAACATTGGCTGCTCAGCATCCTTCTGGGACACCCCATTGTCTTAGTACTTAGTCACTAAGTATTGAAGTGGTCTGTCAGCCTCATCCTCTGCCACTACACTTTCTGCCTCCCCCTACTTCCACTCTTCCAGAAGAAATAGAGGGGAAACCATGGCAATCATTGTATGATGGTTTCTCAATGACATTTCGAGGATGACACGGTGACTCCTCTCATGGATCCAACATAACCTAGAGTCTTGTCTTGGGGGAGGGTGGGGAAGATTTTGTTGACTGAGGGCACATACAGAGCCTGCTTCTTGCTGTCTTGGGGGTACTTTAAGTAACAACTTTCAAATATTTTCACTGGACCAGAAATCTCACCAGTGGGGCTCACATGTCTGGATTCAACAACTCTTTGTATGATTCTAAAAATAGTAACCTATTGAGAAGGGCCCCTTATGCCCAAGACTTTGAACAAAAGGAGTGTTTCTGTGTTTGTCTCCGTCTTTTTGCTTCCTTCTATCTCTGGCCTCTCTCCACTTCTTAATTCCCAAGCTGGAGCCCAGCCCTCACGGCTCCTCCCCTGCCTTAACCTGATGCAATTGCACCTGACAAAGCCAACAGGGCAGTGAGCCATGAGAGAACTGGTGGGGAGAGGGATTAGGGGGAGAGCTCATCACCCAGTGAGCACGGGCCACCAATCTTAAGTAGAACAGGATGAATAATTGTTTCAGGACCAAAGTCATGACTACAGGCTGTGATCTCATTCTTCATCACTGTGGACTCAGAGAAGCAGGGGAATTTTCAAAGAAAAGCTTTCCTGGTGTTAAAAAGAGGGAGAAGCTGAGGTTAGAAGCAGCCATGTACAAGCTTTTCATTCTGCTAGGAGTGACTGGTCTCAGATTGACTGGGAGCCAGAGGGGACAGCCACACTGATCAACCAGGCTCTTCAGATTGGCCTTCAACCCCACCCAGCCCTACCCAATCCTTGATCCACCCTGACAAGTACAGGAAGTGCGTTGGGAACGTCAGCCCCACCCCAGGTGGGGTTCAGAGTTTTCTCTGTTACTTGGAGCCCCAGGCCTGGTATGTGTGTGTTTCTTGGATGCTCATGTCCTCCATGCTTTAGCCTATGTGCACACTTTTCCTTCAGGTCAACTTCTGTCTCAGTTTCCCTACCCAGCTCTCTGTTGGCTAAGGCCTATGATAAAATTTGTCTTATCCAGCTGGGGTGTTGACATTCTCTCCAGTCCCTGACTGGGCTGTCCTTCAAATTAGAGGTACCCCACATGCCTGCGATCTTGACACTCAGAGGGGTGGACTTTAAGCACCATCTCTGCAAATAACAATACAAGCACATAATTAGTAACGATCATTTATGTACTGATAATTACTTAAGTGTACACGGAGGAATTTTTCCATGCTTCAAAGGCCATATACTCTCTGATTAAGACTACCTAAATTCAAATCCTGGATTGCTTATTAGTGGTGAACTTTGACTACATTATTTCATATTCTTCCATGAGCCTCTGTTTTCTCCTCTGTGAAATGGGCATGATGTTAGTGTGCACAGACTGGAGAGCTGTTGAGAGAGTTATATGGGATAATACACGTAAAGGGCTTAGCACAGTTCCTGGGAGATAGTAAGTAATAATAATAAAACCAATAGCTTTCTCTATTTTTTTTATTATACTCTAAGTTCTGGGGTACATGTGCAGATCGTGCAGGTTTGTTACATAGATATACACATACCATGGTGATTTGCTGCATCTATCCCCCCGTCACCTACATTAGGTATTTCTCCCAATGTTATCCCTCCCCAGTACCTCCACCCACTGCTATCCCTCCCCTAGACCCCCACCCCTCAACAGGCCGCTGTGTGTGATGTTCCCTTCCCTATTTAAAATTATTTTATTAATGATGGTGTAATTATTACATGACAAAACCCACTCATTTTAAGTGACCAGTAAATTTTGACAAATAGATATACTCATTAACCCATTAACTACAATCATAATCAATATATGGAACATTTCCATCACCCCTAAATGTCTCCTTGTGATACTTCCCAGGCACCCCCTCCTTATTCCCTACCCCTTTCTCCCACCACTAGACCCAGGCAACCACTGATTTGTTTTCTATTGCTTTAGATTAAACTTATTCTTTCTAGAACTTATACATAAAATCATATAGATTTATTCATTTGTGTTCTGGCTCATCTTGCTCAGTAAGGTGTTTTTCAGATTTATACATGTGATGGCATGTATCAGTCCAGTATTTTGCTTCTTTTTATTGCTAAGTGTAATGTTATTGTATGGATGCTACAACAACTTGTGTGTCTGTTCACCAGTTGACGGGAATTTGAGTGGTTTCCAGTTTTTGGTTACTATGAATAAATTTGTGCTAAACATTTGCACACAATTCTTTGTATGGGCATCTGTGTTCATTTCTCATGGGTAAATAGGTACATGTAAGATTGCTAGGTTATATAGTAAACATATGTTTAACATTGTAAAAAAATGCATGAGTTTTTTCCAAAGTGTTTGTACTATTTTACATTTCCCACCATAATGTATGAGTGTTCCAGTTGCTCCATCTACTTGTCAACACTTTTTGTTATCAGCCTTTTTAAGTTTAGTCATCCTAATTGACGTGGCATATAATCTCATTTTGCTTTTTTACTTCTAGTCCCTGATTACTAATGATCTTTTAATGTGAATATTGACAATTTGTGTATCTTGAGAAATATTTTGTTTACCTACAAAATTTAGGCTTTTTTTTTCTATTGAGTTGGAAGAGTTCTTTAAATATTCTAGATGTAAGTCTCTTGTCAGACCTATGTGTAATGAAAGTTTTTTCCTGTATGTACCCTCTTATCTTAATGGTGCCTTTTAAAGAGAAGACATTTTAAAATTTTGATGAAGCATAATTTATCATTTTTTACAATGGGTTCTTTTTTCAGGTTCTATATAAGAACATTTGCCTATCCCAATCTTGTAAAGACCCTCTGCTACTTATAGAACATTTACAGTCTTAACTTTTAAAGTTAAGCCTGTGATAAATTATTTGAATTAATTATTATGTGCCCTGTGAGGCAGAGGCCAAGATTCTTCTTTTTTGTGTTTACATATTCTTTATGCACATGTAGGTTGTTATTTCAACACCATTTATAGAAACAATTATCCCTTTCCCATTGGATTACTTGGCATATTTGTCTAAAACCAAATGACTGTATAGGTATGAGTTTATTTCTGTATTCCCCATTGTATTTCATTGATCTGTATGCCTATTCTTTTTTTTCCTTAGCAAGATGGGGTCTTGCTATGTTGCCCAGGCTGGTCTCAAACTCCTGGGTTCAAGTGACACTTCCACTTCAGCCTCTTGAGTAGCTGGGATTATAGACCTGTGCTACTGCACCCAGCTTTTCTGTTCTTATGCCAATACCACAATGCCTAGATTCCAGTAGCTTTACTGCAAGTCTTGAAACCAGTTATTGTAAGTCTTCGAAATGTTCTTATTTTGCAAAATTGTTTTGGCGCTTCTGGGGCCTTTGTTTTTATACACACATTTTAGAATCAACTTTTCAATTTATTTTTAAAAGTCTGCTGGAATTTTGATTGGGATTGCACTAAAATTATAGGTTAGTTTGGAATAAATTTATATTTTAACAATCTCGAGTCTTCCAACCCATGAATACAGTCTATACTTTCNTTTGTTGAGTGCTTTTATCAAGAAAGGGTGTTGAATTTTCTCAGATGTTTTTCTGTGTCAAGATCATCATGTCATTTTAAAATTTTCTTTTATTTATGCCTTATAATTTTGATTGTATATTTCTTATTTTGTTAAATTTATCCCAAAGTATTTCATGGTTTAAAAATGTATGTATAACTATTTTGTAAATGATATTTTAAATTTCAGTTTCCAATGGTCTGTTGCTAGTATTTAGAAATGCAATTGATTTCTGCATTTTGATTTTGAACACTGTGATCTTGTTAAACTTAAGCTCTACCTGCATTTTTGCAGATTCCATAGAGTCTTCTCTGTTTATTCATCTATGACATGGGGATAATGTGAGTATACCTACATTAGAAGGCTGCTATGAAGACTTAATAAGGTAACACAGCTAAAGAATTTGTGCAAATTCCTGGTACATTTTAAATTATAGTTAACAAAACAAGTAGCACCTCTTTTTAAAAAATCAACTTTTATTTTAGATACAGGGGATACATGTATACATTTGTTATTTGGGGATACTGTGTGTTGCTGAGGTTTGGAGTACAGATCTCATCACCCGGGTAGTGAGCAGAGTATCCAATAGGTACTTTTTAAAACTCCCCATCCCCCTGCTCCTTTCACTCTCTAACGGTCCACAATGTCTACTGTTCTTATATTTATAATATGTCTATATGTGCTCAATGTTTAGCTTCCACTTACAAGTGAGAACATGTGGTATTTGGTTTTCTGTTCCTGTATTAATTTGCGTAATATTATAGCCTCCAACTTCATCCATGTTGCTGCAAAGAGCATGATTTCATTCCTTTTTATGGATTTATCCTAGTATTCCATGGCATATATGAACCATATTTTCTTTATCCAGTCTATCATTGATGGGCATCTGGGTTGATTCCATGTCTTTGCTCAAATAGTACCATCTTTAATACAGGTGAAATTTATGCTGTAAGAAGTAAGGATAGGGGTTACTCTTGGGAGGAAATAGTAACCAGAAAGGTGTAGTCTAGGGGCTTCTGGGGTGCTGAGAATGCTGTTTCTTGAATTGGGTACTGGTTCCACAGGTGTGTCAATTTGTGTAAAAACAGTGAGCTATGCACTTATGCATTTTTTTTGATGTGTTCATTATACTTCAATATAAAGCAAAAATGGAGACAAGTGACTCATGTTTTCTGAGCACTTGTCATGTAGCTATCCCTGGCACACTCTCTTCACCTGGGTGATTTCATTTAGCCCTGTGTGCTAGGTGCTACTATCATCCTCATCTCACAGAAGACAACACAGGCTCTAAGAGACGGAGCCACTGTCCAAATTCAGACTGAGTAATAGTGAAGGTGGGTGTCATTCCAATTCTTGTGTCCTTCACCACTATGCTGTATGGCCTTGTGTTAGAGTTGGGTTGGAAAGCATGTAAAATCCTTAGTTCCAGGATTCAGGGGCAGGATGGTGGATCCTGCCTCACCCAGGCAGGATGAGTGGTTCTGGGCAGTGGAGGCAGGTTTCTGAGTGGAAAGGGCAGTGGGAGAGGGGCCTGAGGGGTCCTGGGAAGACCCAGCTGAGCCAGCTGGGTTCTCTCTCTGCCATCACCCCTCCCTATCAGCTTGGTCTCTCAGAACAAGTCCTCTTCCCACGCATACACTGTTTAATTGCCTGATCTGGCCTAGTGCACAGGGGAGGGGTGGGCAGGCGTTTATTTTTCATTAGAAGGTTGGACTAAAATTGTGGGAGGTGGTGCTCAGCATGGGGAGCTGCCTCAGAAAATGTGCTGATGGGCCCAAACTTATCAGCTGGAAACACCTGCTTCTGGTACCTTCTGCCACCTATTCAAGCCTCGCTTTTTTTTCATCTGAAACTACTAATATTGCCAACCTTACCATGGCTCTTGAGATGATAACATAAGATAATGCAGGGATGAGAGTGAGAGGAAGCAAGAGGTCCGGATTTGAATTCCATTTCTGTCACTTAACAAGGTGCATTTTGAGCAAGTTTCTTACACCACCCTGGGCCTCAATTTCCTGATATGAAAACTGGGATATATTACCTATCCTGTAAGGGCTGTCACAAGAAGCCAACTTCATGCTAGATATTAAAATACCCAGCAGAAGCCTGGTACACAGCAAGTGCTCGGTAAACATCAAGATGTTTGTAAACCACGAAATATTGTTCGAGAACTTTGCCCTTCTTCCAATCCCAGGTTGAAACAATACGCATTCCTTAGGAGATGACTCTTGGCTGTTGAGTGGAGTAATTATTTCCAAGGAGGCTTTCTGGTGCACCTGCCCAGAGGGATACCACCGCATAATGTAAAGGGTTGTAAATCTCTACTATGTCTACAAGCCTGCAGAAAATGTGACTGAAATGCAGTCACATTGTCTCTTTTTTTGATCACGTGGTAACAACCAGCTTCTCTGAATGAACTGGGCAGGTGTTTGGGTCTCCCTCCTTGGAATCCACCCACCCCACCCCACCCCAATGTTCATTCCCAAGATGGCAGCCTTCTTACTGAGATGAAGCCACCACAGAGCAGGAAGCCAGGCAGGGTCTTCGGTCATGGCTGCAACTTTCCTTTTACTCTTCCTTACATGCTGGAGGCTGGGCGATTCTGAGCTGCTGGGCTTGGGGCTTCAAGGACCATTTGGCCTTGCAGTCCTGGTAAAGCTGAATCTTCAAATCTACAATTGAGGTGAGAATAGAGTATCAGGTTGGGGCTGATCCTGAGCTGTCTTCCTTGGTAACACATGTATAGATGGGCTGAACTGAGCTGGGCCCACACTTGGGCCTGTCCTGCTCTTCTCATTTTCCCTTAACAGGCCATGCTCTCTCTCAGCTTCAGCTCTCTGCACATGCAGTTGCCCAGCTTATATGCCTGGAGCATGCCTTGTTTTCCATTTCCCTTCACATCGTATAATGGGATGTCTCAACATGGACATAATTTCTCCAAGAAGCCTTTCCTGACCCTATTAGTCTAAAGCAGAGGCCTCTTGTTTGTGTCTCCATGGCCCCTTCTAATTTCCTGTCACAGTGCAGAATATTGTGCATAGACTGTATTATAAGCCCTGGCTGCTTGTCAGTGTCCCTTCCCCACTGGGACTATCAAGTCCCAGAACACAGTGTCTCTTGTTTAGTATTATACTCCCAGTATCTGACGCATAGTAGGTGCTCAATAAATACTTGTTAAATGAAGGAATACCCCATATGGGCATCTAAATCTTGTTTTCATATGTCAGATCCGAGGCACCCAGCTTGGGTATCCCTATGTAGTAACTAGATAGACTGCAATTTAGGACTTTAATCACAAAAATGTTAATAGAGAATACTGAGCTCATATTCTAGAATGAGAAACCTATGTGGACAACTTGAGGACACTAGTACAGAAAAAACTATCCATGATATAGTATGGGGTATACAAGAGCCTGTTATAAGCTGCTATTTCACTCTCGCTATGTAACTGGTGAAAAACCAAAGCTAGAAACAGCTCAGAGAGAGGACTACATTCTGGTTCTTCCTGGAAACACTGCTGACTTCCTTCTGAAGATACCTTGCTCTTCTTGCCTATGCATTACTGTTTATTTGCAGAAAATCCCCAGCCTCTGCTATGTTTTGACTGAAGTTTACGTTGTGGGCCATCAATGGCATTCCCCAATATTCATAAGGAGCTTTGCTTCTTCTAATTTATTCTGGGAAATAGTTGCCCTGGCTTTCTGTTCAAGAGACCACCCCTATTCCCCTGCCCAGTATGCCCAGAGCTACATTTACAATCCATAACCTGGGTTTCTAAACTCCCCGTGTTCCATCCATTATTCAAATTGTTGGGAGGAATTAATGAAGGGGATTTTTCTTAGCCTGCTACCTCTCTGGTAGGAAAAGTAACTTCCTGAGGATGGTTTCAGATAAAAATGGATTCCTCCACCAGGTGGAAATATGGCCACTGTGTTAATTCATGGTAATTCTGTTGATGCTCCCCCTCTTCCACATTCATGAGGAGGTTCATCCTGTACTATTCACAGCTACCCCAGCCTTCCTCTTTCTCCTGACTGTGGCAAGTAGTCTGATTGTCTCACAGGCATTCATTCCAACATGTTGGCAAATGAACTATGTACTGGGGATAACAAGGTGAGTATGACACCATTTACTGTTTTTGAGGAATTCAAAGTCTGAATACAAAAAATTAAATAAATATGAATATGTGGGAGCTGCTTTTAGTGGGTAATAAAGAAAATGGTATTCCAGGAAACATGTGCAAAGGCACTAGGGCCTAAAAATACCTGTTGTACTCAGGGAACTGGAAGACACCCAGAGCAACAGAACTTGGGGGAACCTGAAAGAAGCAATGGCTGGAAAAGCTGTAGGCTCAGGCTGTGGCCAGGATGTCTGCTAAGTTGCTTGCAGGTGGAAGAGAGCACTGGGTTCTCCCAAGCAGAGAGAGATGTTGTCAAAAGGGATATTCAGAAAGGTCCTTCTGGCAGCTATAAAGGAGAAGGCCTGAATCAAGGTCAGACCAAAAGTTGGATGCCCAGAAGAGAGCTGTGAAAATGCAAACCCATGGACAGCTATTTTTGGGAAGGAGAATTCTGATACAAGCTAGTTTAGAAGATAATCACTTTTTCAAGACAAGTTTGGATTCCTTCCTTGGATCCCCTTGTCATGATCATTAAATGACCCCAAAGTCCCTGCCCAGGACAAATGCAGATCCCAATGGCCTCAGGGATGAGGGATATGTGGCAATCACAGTCTATGAAGCCCTACGAAGGGTAATAACTTCCACCTTTTCTTCCCTCACCCATGCCTTACCAGGATTGAGTCTCATCCCAGGAACTTATGAATGAGCTAGAGGAATTGCAGACTCACTAGTTTCTGAAGTATGCCCATGGTGTCTGGTCCCATTGGCAGAAACTTTGGAAATATGCTGCGTGTTAAGACATTTTAACCAACATGACATAACTTAGTCACACTGATCTGGTCAACTGCGGACCTTAGACAATGTCCTTTCAATCTCTGGACATCAGTTTCTCTGCCTGAAAATGGGGAAGATAAAAGTAAACTGAAGGTCTTTCTACTCTTATTTGCTTACAGGTCTAAACTCTAGGTTCCTGGACTCATCTCCTTCAGGGCTAGTAGCTGTGACTGATTGGGTCTTGTGACCAGTCCTTTGGCAATATCTACTATAAGCTTGTGGCATGTTCTTGAAGTCAACTTTCTACAAACTCACTGGCAGTGTTCATTCTTGTTGACTCAAGAGGGCACCCATGTTAGGCTCTAGAGAAATTTTGTACAAGAATTTTGTACATGTGGTGAGGATGCAGGTTGTGCTTTTACTTGTCGTTGATAAAGACAAGAGGGAATATGGTTGTGTGTGGTTGGTGGATTGTGAAAACTTGACCAAAAAATTGGGCATGGTTTCTAATACTTGGAAGATGGACTTTCATCCTAGGGTCTTCTGTATTTCAGTTCTTGAGTTTTACACCATGACAGTTTCTTAAATTGTAGTGTTTCTCTGATTCTCCCCTTAGCTGTCTTCTCATTCCAGAATCATGTCTATGGGTTCCATGACTTTCTCTTGGCCAAACTTCACTCCCAACTTTTGAATCTGTTCCCTGTCTTCTGGGAACCTCCTCTTCTATGTCCTGAAGCTCCTTTAACTCAGCAAATTCCAGCCTGAGTTGATCCTCTTTCCTGCCAAACTTGCTCCTTCTCTGTTCCCTGTTTCAGGAATGACACTGTTCTCCACCCAGGCAACATGGGTAGAAGCTGGGAGTCATCCTGGGCTCCTCCCCTATCCTCATTTCTACATTCATCAATCACAACATCCTGTCTGTTTGGCCCCTGAAACATGTTAGAGTCTACTGTGTTCTCTCTAGCCCAGTAACTCCTTTCCCAAGTTCAGTTGGCATCAACTTCAGAGACTCTCCTCATCATCTCCTGGATAATTAAAACAACCTCCTTCTATTTATTTTCTCCCCAGCAGTCTCTCTCTCTTCCCATTGCTCCCACAGTGTTTTTCCTGAAACTCCAATTCCAGCCATGTCTGTCTTTTACTTAAGATATTACATGAAGTCTTCATGACTTATAGAATTCAAATTCTCTTGCTTGACGTATTAAGCCAATGAACTTTGATTTTGGTCTTGTGCCCAACCTTCTATCCTGACCTTCCATAAATGCCACAAGAGACCAACTGATGTTTCCTGGATGTACCTTCTCCTTTCAAAGCTCTATGCCTTTCCACACATAGTTTCTGCTGCTTGGTTTGCCCATCCTTCCAGACCTTTTTTACTTGGCCCTGCTTACATATTACCCTTGTTGACCTCTCAAACCTCACCCCTTACCACTATCCCCACCTTTGTACAACCTTCACTGCTGACACCCAGGGAAGTCACTTTACTCCACTGAATGGGCTCCTTAATACATGTCAGGATGGCCGCCAGAGGTGGCCATGACTGTCTACTCCAAGGGCTTTTGAGATAGGCCAATGAATTCTTCTCACCAATGCTCTCTTCTGCATCTGATGGATGTGTGATGTGTTCTTCTGGGTTGATCTTAGGCCATATGGCAAGGGGCAGACATTTCTTGTGTAAATAAAACCACCCTTCTTCCTTATTCCATAAGCCCCGACCTGTGCTCCCACTGATGCCTGTGAATGAAAGGCAGTAATGCGGTCAACACTGAAAGAGATAGCATTCTAAAAATGCGGTGATTGCAGACCAGAGAGTTCCAGACATGGTTGGAAGATACATTTTTCTATGTGTACGTAATAAAATTGTGAGTGGTAAATTTGACATAACTGAAAAATGATTTATCATTCACATTTTCCTACATATTCTGAGTAAGACTTGCATTTGTAGTCTTCATCATTGAAGCTTAGTAACAACCTCTTGAGTCACTGGAAGCCAGTATTCATAGGTGGCATGGCAGATGATGCAGCATCGTGAGTAATGATGTAACTGGCTTTAAAAAATGCTACTAGGGAACTGCATAGGCACGGAGATATATGTTATTCCCAAAAAAACAGGTTCTGAAGTGCCATGGCAGTGTGAGTAAATATAGGATTCATACTTTTTTTCTCATGGTGGGACATATAAAACTAGCCAGAATCAGTATACTTGAAAATAAAGTACACAAAGAGATGCTATTGGGATTCTCCAGAGAAAGAGAACAAATATACAAGACATATGTTAACATAAATGTGGAGATATATGCGCATATATATATATATATATATATATATATATATATAAAATCAGGAACCGGCTCACATGACTATGGAAGCTGAGAAGTTCCACTATCTGCTGTTTGCCAGCTGAAGACCCAGGAAGCAGGTGGCATAATCCTAGCCTGAGTTTGAAGGCCTAAGAACCAGGGGTACTGATGGTGAAAATTACAGCTGAAGAGTAGGAGGAGGCTGATGCCCAGTAATTTAGGCAGGCAGGAAGAAAAAGGGGCAAATTCTTCCTTCCTCTACCTTTTTATTCCATTCAGGATCTCAACAGATTGAATGATGGAGAGGCCCTCAGCTTTTCTGAGTCCGCTGATTCAAATGCTAATGTCATCCAGAAACACCCTTATGAACACACCCAAAAATAATGTTTAATCAGGTACCCTTTACTGTACCTAGGTACCCTGTGTCACAATAAAGTTGACAATAGAATTAACCATCACAAGATGGTACCTAGACATTAATGGAAAGCTATGATGTCTGGACAGTATAAAGAATCTTCATGTGCACTGATTGGACAAGAAACAAGTATGTTTTTCCTTCTTCTTTGTTCATTTCTCTAAGTATTTTTTGATGAATTACTTTGCTTAGCATGACCCAAGTTTGTAATATATCTTAAAATTAAATTGATTATATGACAGGACCCCACCAAAACAATTTGCTCAGGGCCCTGCAACACCCTAGGGACAGCTCTACTTTGGAGGATGACTCTCTCTATATATAGTCTATAGTATATATATATATATATATATATATATATATATATGACTATGTATGTATAGTCTATAGTGTATATATATATGACTGTTTATGTATATAGCCCAGCATATATATATATAAATATATGTATAAATTATTTATACATATATATGTGTATATCTAAAATACCTTTTTTGTTGTATTTTATGTTTGGCTATCTCAAAGAACCCTCCAAATTTGGTACCTCTTTGTCCATCTGTTTTCAAGGGATGTGAGAAAAGAAGTTTAGACAAACAGGTAAAACTCTATGTTCACTAAAGGGAAACGCTCAAGAAAACCTCAAAGAAAGCATGCCCACAAGGTACTGCTGCAAAGATACCCCGTTGTGAAGCTCTGTGAGAGTCAACAGGAATTATTAACTTAATTTTAGAGACAAGGCTCACATTAATAGTAAGAACTGTAGGTAGGATTTAAGTACTCTAAACCTGGATTTAACATCCACATTTCTTCCATTGTATAATCCAGAGATGAGTGAACTAGAGAGCAATGTGACTCCATAGCATCATCTCTGATGGGTGTGGGTGTTGCAACTATTAAGAAAGGGAATACAGCCAATGACGGGGAGAAATGACTTGTTTGTAAGAATCATGTCAGGAAGGCTAGGCTCAAGGAGTGAAAGCTTCTGAAAAACCACTAAAAAGAAAAATAAGGGTTTTTATTGTACTGTTTGGAGATACATGGTTGGGAAAAGAAGGAGAGTCCACGACATGAGCATGATGGTGTAATGTTGAGAGTAATCAGAGAGATCACCAGCTGCTCAATTCATCAAGGCAAATGGCCTTTAATCTGGAAAGACTGAAACTCAAGAGATAGGAGAGAGGCGAACACCTCACTGTTCTTAATTAATTCAGCTCTTCAAGTCCACATGAAGTATAGCCCAGGGTTCTGAAAAGACTTGTGCAAGTCTTTGTGGAATCCCTGTCAGCCTTATTTAAAAAACAGGGAGGGAGAGGGATGCCCAAAGACTGGGGATTGACCTGTCTTACCTTGATCTTTAAAACCTCGATTCTAGAAATTTTGGGTTCAAGGCCAGTTTTTGGCAATGAACTAGAAACGATTACTTAAATGGTATAGGGGTTCTGTGTACTTAGAAAGAGACGTAGGAATCAGTAGGAATCAGAGCCATAATAGATTCACCAAGAACTAGGAAGTTCAAAATATCCTTATTTCTCCTTTAAGCTGCCTAGGCTGGTACTGTGGTTATTTGTCATTATCGTTATGTCTCCACTGTTTGGACTTACATGGGGGAATTTTCCCCTTTGTGGGTCTTGGTGAGATGTGGAGCCCATCTTTTACCACAAAACAGAAAATGTCACGTGCTCCATTTCCCAGCCTCTCTGGCAGGAGGACTCTACAGGTTTTAGAGCACCTGCCAGAGTGCTCCCGTCAGAGAGGCTGGGAGGGAAATGGAACACATAAAATTTTCAGTCTTTTTCTGGCGTTTCTCTCCCTCCCAGTTTTTCAAATAAGACTGACAGGGATTCCACAAAGACATAGCATAGTGGCAGCCACCTATGACTTGAGGTTGGGTTTAAGTGGGTGAAGAATCAAGCCTATCAATTAAATTTCTGGGCTAATGGTAGTGGCAACACTCAAGGCAGAATCCTCTGTCGATGGCAGTGGGTTTTGAGGGACACTAGTAACAATTTCTGCCCAGATGGGTTCTACCATAAACTTGGGGGACTTTCTTGGCTACCTGATCTCTGACTGGTTCTCCATCCCTCCAGAGCTTTGTGAGTTTCAAAATAACCTTTTATCAAATGCCTTCTATGCCTAAACTAGCCAGTCATTTTCTGTTGCTTGCAACAAATCACCCTGATAGGATGGTCATATATGGTAAGTCTGGGTAATAGCAGACAGAGTATCTTGACTGTAGCAAGATTTGTGAAAGATCTTCATGTCAAAATTAAGAACAAGATGAATAGTGGGCTGCAAACTATTGTAGTGAGGTAAATAGGATGTTTATATCTCCAAATGTTGAGTGATTTTTCCAGGCTGGTCTCTAAGGACCTCTCTAGTGACTGCTATGGCAGGTAGAAAGAGTCTCCAAAGATGCCTTTGTCCTAATCTTCAGAAATGTGAATGTGTTATGTAATGTTACATGGGAAGGGGAATTAGGTTGCAGATGGAATTAATGTTGTTAACCAGCTATCCTTAAAACAGGGAACTTACTCTGGATTATCTGGGTAGGACCAATATAATTACACGAGTTCTTATAAGTAGGAGAAGGGGGCAGAAGAGAGAGTTGGTGAGAGGGGTATGATGATTAAAGCAACATCTGAGAAGTGGCATATTGCTGGTTTTGAAGACGGTGGAAGGAGCCATGAGCCAAGGAATGTGGGTAGCTTCTAGAACCTGAATAAAATGAGAAAAGACATTCTCCCCTAGAGGCTCCAGGAGGAACACAGCCCTGCTGACACCTGGGTTTTAGCCTAGCGAGATCTTCATTGAGCATTTGATCTAAAAAACAGTAAGATAATAAATTTATGTGTTTTTAAACCATTAAGTTTGTGACAGCAGCAACAGGAAAGTAACACATATCCATGTGTCTCTGCAATTGCCTTTTCCTGGTACAGCATTTTATTTATTTATTTATATTTTATTTATTTTCAAACTATATTGGAAAGAGTTTTAGGGTTCCACTGTGGTGTCTCAGGGGCCGTCAAGAAGAGGAAGTAGGGACAGGAAAGGCAGGGGCAATGGGACCCCCAGACATCTGCCCTTGCTTCTATCAGAGGCATATTACTTTATCTATTTTGAATATTGGGATTCTAGGAGAAAATGTTTGAAAGCCATCACTGACATCATAGAGAAAGGTTTCACTTTAAATAATAAAAGATAACATTTATTGACCACTTATATGTGCCAGACGCTATGCTTAGCAGCTTATATAAATTATCTTATTTAGCCTCATAATAGCTAAAAAAGGCAGATATCATCTTTACAGATGGGGAATCTGAGGCTCAAAGAAATTAGGTAACTCAATCAAGTTTCCATAGCTTGCAACTGGCGGAGATGATATTTTAACTTAGGCTATCTGTAGCTGTCTCTAGAGTCTGCACTCTTAGGGAAGTGGATCAAACTTCTGACTGGAAAAGAATTAACAGGAGTATCATATTGGTATAATCCAGAAAACAAACATATTTTGTATAGTGGAAGATATTTATGTGGTAAAGAGGCAAAAGCCTGTATTTGGATTCCAGAACACAATTACATTGTAACGTGGATCTTTCAAGAAAATTAGTCAGGTTATTTTCTCATTTATTGCAGAGAAGTGTTTACATTGGGTGGAAGAATATCACCTTATGAGTGTGTTACAAATCTAAGATTCTAGGATCCTGTGATGAGAAAGTCATTTACACAACAGAATGGGGTGTCTCACTACATTGTGAGTGCCTCCTCACTGGTGGCGGTGGCAGTCAAGAAAAGAACATGGGGATAAGTTGATTTAAGGTTCTTTTTAGATGTAAGATTCTCCAATCTAAAGGTTGCTGAGCATAAGCCCAAACGTTTCAAAGCCTTAGTGTTTGACTTTAAGCAACATCATTTTCCCTAGACTCATCTGGCAGAAGAAATCCTAGACTGATAGATTCAGCTTCAGGGTGGGACACTCAGTCCATGGGGCTTGGGTTTTATCCTACAAGAAATGCGAATATATAGCAGGTGTTTAAGCAATAACCTAATATTAACATATTTGCATTTTTGAGAGGTAAGTATATCAGAGATGAGAAACTTGATTGAGGAGAGGAGCTGTTACAAAGACCCAAGTGAGAGAGACACATTTCTAGGCCAAAGCAGGCGGAGCCAGAAGTCTTGGGCTGAGAAGGGGAAGGGGAGGGTGGAGTCCAGGACAACGCCCAGGTGAGGGCTGGGCTGGGCGGAGCTGTCCAGAACAGGCGGTGCTGGTGCTTGCAGGCTGCAGGAACACTAGGGCACAAGACCGTCCACAGGGAAGCTTGTCTGGGGAGGAGCACTGTGGGAAGTGGGTCATAGTCTTGGACGGCTCCACAGATGGGTTAGTCATAAGTGGGTCAGGAGCTGGAGGTCGGGCATCAAGACAGGTGGAGCCCTGTAATCCCTACCCCACCTGTGATTTAGGAGACAGGTGAGGACAAATGAGAGTCTGGCTGTATGGACCTCTGGGTGGACTGGAGGCTGCACAGAGGGAGATGTCATTGCATGGCTGTGAATCCCATTGACCAAGAAGCCCAGCATCATTACCATCCCATTCCTCACCCACTTAATGACCCCATATTACCAGACGTGAGGAAAAACACAATTCTGGGAGTCTTCCCAGGAAAACTTCTTCAGCTGCTACTTCCCTCTGGCCTTCAGACTAAACTAGTTCATTCTTTCCAGAAATTCAACCACATCTACATATTACTCTAGGAAAACCATGTTTCCCTCCAGCTAGTGTTTTGATGTTAGTCTCTTTTAATTCTACTTATTAACACCCTGCCTCTCCTTTCCTGTACCTGAAACTCAGGCTCAGTTTCGTTATCTGTAAAATGGAGATAATAGTAGTGACCATTATTGTATAGCTAGGTAATACATATACAATTCTTAGCACGTAGTATACATTCAGTGCAAGTTAGTTGTTGTCAGGAGGGAGATGCTGAACCAAATGATGAGGAATTGGGCTATTCTCATGGGACCAGATGATTCTGATAAAGGGTTTTGTGGAGAGGAGAGGAGAGAGAAGAAAGGGGAAAAAAAAAGAAGAAAATGAGGCCAGGAATACAGGGTAGCAGAGTCAAGAGGGCCAGGATGACAGTTTGGGGGATGCCAAGGCCAGAAGGCAGGGAGTAGCACAATACCACATTACTCAGGTATACCTGCTCATTTTATTTTATTCAGCTGCTGAGTCTGACTTTCAGGTAACTCAAGTGTGCTTGTCTCGGGACAGAACCATCTATGTGTATATGCCTATGTGCACTGCAGCCACCTGTAGAGTCTGGAAAACCTATATCTAATTTTAGTTTTTGTCATTTACATATTGTGTGATTTTTCCCAATCTGCTTCTCCTCTCTCCATGTAAATGTCTTCAGCTGTAAGATAAAGGAGCTGGGTCCGATTGTCTCAATGATCCCTCCCACCTCTGATGTAGAATGCCAAGCCGTCTGATCCAGTCAACCTGAATGATAGTTTTATATGACATTTATTGAGGGTCTACAATATGCCAGGACATGGGCTAGGCACTTTTACATCCATAAACACATTTGATCTTCAGAACACATCTGCCATCAAGAGTTCTGAGTCCCACGTTGACAATATCAATAGTATATCATCGTTTCTATTTCTTACATGTCTTACTGTATTGGTTGAATGCTATCATTTTCCCAATGCTCTTTAGTACTTTCAACACTGATTTTCATTCTCTTTCTGAATCCCAAATTGCTTCGGGAAATTGTCTTCCTGATTCTACTGTCATCTTCCAATTCTTTCCTTTATATTCCCAGGGAGACAGATCATATCTGTTCAGTATGGCGTAGATACATTTCTAGTCATTGTCAGGCTACTGATCGTGCCATAATTCCAAATATCTTGAATCAGGATCCCCCTAGTATATAGAAAATTGTGGTTGAGCATAAACCTTAGGCTATGGAGCTGTCAAGAGCTGGACAGGGCCAGAGACCATCCAAGCAGACTGAGTTCCAGTGGGCAATAATAATAATGTCTAATATTAATTAAACTTGTTATTTTTCTGACATTGGGTTAACCAGTGGTTCTCAAGCAGGGATGATGTCAGGAGATTTTGAGGAATATCTGGAGACACTGAGTTGTCACAACTGAACAGAAGGTGGACTACTGGCCTTTAGAGGATAGGGGCCAGAGAGCCTGGTAAGTATCCTACAAAGCACAGGTCCTCCATACAACCAAAAACTATCTGGACTTAAATGTCAATAGTTTTGAAGTTGAGAAACTTTGGGTAAAACTCTCCTTGTGTGATTATTTCATTAAATCATCAAACTAATCCTGTGAAGTAGGTACTATAATTATTATTACTGTCCCTATTTTATAGATGGGGGAACTGAAGATTAGATGCATAAGGCAATTTGTCCAAGTTCACCAAACTAGAAGGTGACAGAGTTAGGGTATGGTCCTGAGTTTGGGTGACTCCATGTGCACGCCATTACTTTGCTGGAGACTAACAGGTCAGGCCAACTGAGCATGTAGGTCAGGACAAAAAGTATGGTCTGGGGACTGATTCTCAGAGGATCTCAGGAGCCCAGGGCTCCCTATAGCCCAGTAACTACCCGGTCTTGCTGCCTGTGTGAGAGAACAAGCAATGTTCTCTGAGCCCTACCTGTTGGGGGCAGAGTCTCCCAAGGGTCCTTGGATTGATCTGGGAGCTGACCTTGATTGTTCTTGACTGAGCTGAGCTGGAGAAGGCAGGGCTACCATCCCAGTGACTTAAGCCTCACAGTGCTATGACTTTAGCCTCTGCAGCTTTGGAATCAAGCACAGGGAGGAACCTGACTGACAGCTGGAGATACATGCTCACAGTCAAGTGAGCAATGTGGCAACTGGCCAGAAGTCAGGTCTCCTCCTCCAATTTTATCTGCAAACGAAGTCAGAATATCAGCACAACAGGGAGTCCACAAATGCATGCATGATAGTAGGATCCTGATAATGAGTGAAAGAATAAATAAAATGGATGAATACTTACATTTTCTATGAGGTCAAGCCTTGAAATACAGTGAATGAGCTGGGCATGGGTGGAAGAGGGGAAGGCAGGGCTGGGCCAGTGAAGTGATATATTTCTGGGTGGGATGGTGCCAAGTCCTCCGGATGGGCCAGCAGAGCAGCAGCTGGAGCTGCATCTTATAGAACACAGGCCATGGGGGACTGCAGGGAGGTTGTGTTCTGAGCCACTGGTGGGCTTGACTAATTTCTGGACTCCGTTGTTGAGGCCTGTTAGCAACCAGGCTTTAAACTTAGTAACCTCCAGTCCCAGGGGAAGCAGAGCCTAGAGCCATCTGACCCAGGACCTCCCCTGGATGAGGGTTGAGGCCCCAGTTGGACTCAGCAATTTGGCTTCTTCTTATTGAGGCGGGAATAATTCTCAATATTCTGATTTCCCCTTCTAGGACCTTTCAAAGACAGAAAAATTGGCTTCATGAAATCCAGGGAAACCAGCTCGAGTCACAGCACTCTGGGATCTTTCTTGTTTTGTTTCATCTATGGAGAAAGGAGAGGAGGGGACAAAGGGAGAAAAGAAACTGAAATTCATTGGTTTATTTTGGGTTGAGAGCTTGTCAGGGCCGCATAAGGGATGTGGTGAAGTGCTGTGCCTCAAAGCATGTTGTCAGGCAGACCTGGGTCACCAGTGACTTGGGGAGGTGTCCTCATCTCCCTAAACCTTAGTTTACTCATTGGTAACACGGAGATATTTGTATCTGCTTTCTAGAGTTGTGATGAAGATTTGTTGAGCTAATGCACAAGATGTGCTTAGCCCATTGGCTGGTACAAAATAGGTCATTATTAAGTATTAGCTAGAGATTATGATTTTGAATTAGATACTCTCAAGCCCCCTGGGAAGTGGACTCACTGTCTCCATTTTATGTATGAGGAAGTCGAGGCTCCGAGGGGTTATTGTGATGCAGCTTTGCTCTCAGTTCCTCTGGCATGTCTCGGCTGACCTCCAAGGCCAGGTCAGGTGCCCCTTCTGTGTGCCGCCCTGGTCCCTGCACTTCCCTCTCAGCTTTGATTGCACCACAATGTGAGCCTGTTCAAAGCTACAGCCCCCACCACACTGTGGTCCATGGGCACAGGCTTTGGGCCTAGAGGCTCATTCTCTGCTGCATTCTCAGCACGTAGCATAGTGCCTGGTATGTGGTGAAAGCTGCCTCTATGTCAGCCAGCTGATAGGTAATTCAGGAACATTTCATTTAGTGATCTGAATGGTTTTGCTTCTTTCTCATAGCAATAGTGCGTGTGTGTGTGTGTGTGTGTGTGTGTGTGTGTGTGTATTCTTTCTTAAAAATGATGGTTAAAGTGAGTGTCTGGGAACATCCCTTAGATCTTACCAGTCCTCTTCTCTTTGCCATACTGACAATGGCAAACCCAGTTTATTTTACTTGTCTTTACTGCCCACCTCTCTCCATCAATTTCTAAGGAATCTGGGACACAACACAAAATTCCCAAAGAGAGACAGTAAATGTGTCATCCATCTAGAAGGGATTGGGAGTCAGTTACATACTGTGTTCGTGCAGAAATATGCAAATTACAGTGGGTTCTTACAAGTTACATGGAAACAATGGCACATTTCAACATGGGGTTTTAAATCTATCAACAACTCAGTTTATTTCTTCCACTTTTCACTCTTAGCTTATCTGTCTCTCTCATCTCTTAAGAAGATTGCTAAATGTGGGACTTTGGCCAGCTGCTGGAGGGTGAGCTCAGCTCCACAGAATAGCTGTTCCTGGTTCCTTGATTCATTCATGCATTCAATCATTCGTTGTTTTCAGCATCTGTCCTGTGCCAGGTACTGTGCTAAGCACTGGACACATAAAACAGCACAAAGGGAGACAAGTCTTTGCCCTCTGGAGTTTATAGTCATAGTTACACCAAGAATCCATAATTATAAAAAGTTATAAGTGTTTTAAAGGGAAAAAAACTATCTTTCTTGGGAGACTTGTCCTAGACTGGATGGTCAGGGAAGACTTTCCCAAGGAAGTAGAACTGAGCAGGGATCAGAAGGATGGACAGAAGGTGGCTCATGGTTGATAGTGGAGGATGGTTCCTCCACTATAAGGAACTAGCATGTGCAAAGTCTTTGCAGAGAGTTGGAACTAAAAGAGAGATTGGAACTAAACAGAGGCCCTTAGGCTGAGGACATGGAAGCTGGAGGACCACAGAGTGTGAGCCAGGCTGAACAGATGGGCAGTGGTAGACTGTATGGGGCTTTACCAGTGAAGGTGAGGGTTTGGTTTGTATTCTAAGAAAAGTGGAAGGTATAGTAGGCGCTTAAGAAGCTATAGAAGCCCAGGTATGGTGGCTCACGCCTATAATCCCAGCACTTTGGGAGGCCGAGGCGGGTGGATCACAAGGTCAGGAATTCGAGACCAGCCTGGCCAATATGGTAAAAGGCTGTCTCTACTAAAAATACAAAAATTAGCTGGGCACAGTGGGTGCCTGTAGTTCCAGCTGCTCAGGAGGCTGAGGGAGGAGAATCGCTTGAACCTGGGAGGTGGCAGAGGTTGCCGTGAGCCGAGATCACGCCAGTGTACTCCAGCCTGGGCAACAGAGCAAGATTCCATCTCAAAACAAACAAACAAACAAACAAACAAACAAAAAAAAAAACCACGCTATAGGACACACTTTTATTTTTTTAAGTGTTGTTCCCGCTGCTGTGGGGAGAATGAAGGATGTCCGAGTTGGTGTGGGGAGACCAGCAATGAGACAAATGTGATTGTCTAGGGAGCAGACAATAATGACTGTTTGGACTCAGTGGGAGTATGGAGATGAGAACCAGAACATGGACTTAGAGGGAAGGATCAGGAGGATGTGGGGCCTGAGGCAACGGGAATTGTCCATGGAAACTTCTAGATTTCTGGTTTGGTAACTGGAGGGATGTTGGCTACTCAGGGATATCAGTGACACTGATGAAGGGAGAAGTGGGGCAAACGTAGGGAGGCAGATAATGAACCTGCCTTGTACCCCGTGAGTCCCAGACCCTGTGGGACGTGTGAATGCAGCTGCTCGTAGGCATTAGATGTATGTATGCGTCCCTCTCATGCTGTGGTCTTAGAGAGCCAATTCTGGAATTCATTTAAACTGCTTAATTTCTTTGTTGTCAAGTGTTTTGATCAGGCCATAGTTAAGGCACCTGAGTTCCATTTCTGTCATAGGAAAGTTTTTGAGTGAGGAAATGTGGTCCTACCAATAAGAGGGGAACCTATCTCTACTTATAACCCCAGTTAAGGAGATATAATGAAAAGCCAGCTTGAAAAAGCCTTACCTGAGCCCTAAGACAACATATATTCTCTGAGAGACCTCTGAGCCTGGAGCTGGGAGGGGTTTCTCTCTCCTGTGTGTAGAGGTGGTATGAGGGTTCTATTGAGTTAGCGGTGGCATTTCTGTCTTCATTCTCGTTAAGTACTTACCTATCTTTCTTTCATAATTTTTAGTAGTGTCATTCATCTGTTTATGATTCCTTTATCCGACTTTTACTGGGTGTACTGTTTTGGATGCTGAAGATGTACAGAGAATAAGCTGGGGTCTCAGCTCTCATGGAGATTGCACTCCAGTTGGGGAGACAGGCAATAGTCAAGGAAACAAACTTGCAAACAGT
This sequence comes from Cebus imitator, assembly GCF_001604975.1. NCBI lineage: Eukaryota > Metazoa > Chordata > Mammalia > Primates > Cebidae > Cebus > Cebus imitator. The sequence goes on from NW_016107333.1 coordinate 1,348,184, forward strand.
GTTAGTTTTCAGTGACACTGGGGAAGGGCTCTCTGAGGGGTCACATTTGAGGGGGACTTGGTGGAGCCAGACAGTTATGCAAAAGGCCAGATGGTGATTGGGGTCAGATGTGGGATCAGCCACGTGTGGGTCCTGCGAATGTACTTTTGAGGAATAGAAAGAAGTTCAGGGTGTTGACTCAGCAAGTGAGGGGGAGAGTGATAAGAGATGAGACTGTGGAGGCCACAGGGGCAGATCGTGTAGGACTTTTTAGGCTATGGAAGATTTTGCTTTCAGTGCATTGGGGAAGTACTGCAGGTTTTAACTTCCCTGATTTGTTACCTAAAAAAAAATCACCCTAGTTTCCATGTGTAGAATGGATTGTTGGAAGGTGAAGAGTAGAAGTCAGGAGTCCAGTGAGGAGGATGCTGCAGTTGCCCACTGGAGAGGTACTGAGGGCTGGTTCCAGTAGGGGTGGCAGTCATTGGCTCTGCAGCTTTCTTCTGTGGGCTTAGATGAATAACAAATGTCTTATGCCCAGAGGGACTCTATAATTCTATCATCAATTGCTTGCCCTAGTACCACTATAGCTATTTTCCAAAACTAACAAATGTGAGTAGGGAGTTGTCCATTGGTATCCATGGGGGAATGGTTCCAGGATCCCCTTCAGATACCAAATCTGAGGTTGCTCAAGTTTCTTATATAAAATGGTGTGTTTGCACATAAGCTGCCCACATCCTCCGTGTACTGTAAATCATCTCTAGATTACTTATAATACTTAATACATTAAGTACAAAATAGTTGTTACACTATATTGCTTTTCTATTTGTATCATTTTTAGTAATGTCTTGTTATTTTTAACTGATTAATTAATTTTCAAATATTTTTGGTCAGAGGTTGGTTGAATCTGTGGATGTGGGACTCTTGGATACAGAGGGATGACTATAAGTAACTCTTTCCACTAATCAATCTGTGTCTGACTTCTCTTTTAGCATCATCCTTGTTGTTGTTCTCACCAACAAAGTCATTGAACAATGAACGATCTGTGTTATCTTTGGGGATATCCAATAACAGAGATAGACAGATGTACAAGTAGATACTCCTGTAGACATACAGGCGAGTTTTCAGTCTAGCTCTAACTGATAACAGATACCTAGGTCTTGGGAAACATTCCTGTAAGTTTGAGTTGCATTTTCAAATGCATGAAAAGCCATGATTTGTTTAAGAAAAGCCAAATCGTTCACTGTGCCCAGAACATTGGTGGTAGAAGAGGCAGAGAATCTGAAGTAGAAAGTAGAAAGGTTTTAATAGATAGAATTTGGCAGCAGTAAAGAGCTAATGAAGGCTTCAGTACAGCGAGTGTAACATGAGTGTTATTTGAAGCCATTACGCTTTTGGGTGCCCTGTTAGCAAAAGTGAAGTAATACTGGTATTTATGAAATAGATGTAAAGCTTTCCTGAGCTCTCCCTGCAGATAGAGGATTAAATTAGAATAATAAAGCCTCTTGCTTAACCTTCTCATAAAATTCTCAGGATATTTTATTTAGTGACTCAGTCACTGCATTTTTCCAGAAAATGCATTATACCCCTTTGATGACCTTAGTTCTTATCCCTGTCATGATGGGGTTGTGCTAGATTTGGGTGACACAGAGTGACCCACACTCCTGGTTTGTCTAGAACTCTCCTGAGAGTCCCACATCCTGTCAGTCCCAGGCAATCTTGGACAGCTGGTCTCTCTACATCTGCACTTTACTTTGTGGTTTGCAAGTCAGTTGTGCCCACGTTCCCCTGTGGGCTTCTGATGACAAGGTAGGCTTTACTCTGGCCTGTTTTACAGATGGTAAACCTGAGATCCAGCAGGTCCAAAGTGCCCACCCATGATCACCAAGCTAGATGGCAGAGAAGAGAAGAGTTGGACCCAGGTCAGCTTAATGCTGTTCCTCCCCACCCGCTGCTTCCGGGGTGGTTACACCAACCCCTTATTACTGGTCTGTGAAGTGAGAGGCTGCATCTCAGATCTACTCCTCAGCAGCACAAACGCTTTTCCATTTTGATGATTTATAAACACCAGTGAGGTCTGACACCAGGAGAGAAGAGCCTGTGGCTTATTCTGTAGCTCACTCTTTGTAGAGATGACTTTGGCCACTGTCATCCTTGACCTAAACCTCTGAGGCCGGAAGAGCTGCCACCCCAGGTCTGCAAATGGCAATGTAAGTGAGACTGAGCTCCAGAGAAAGACCTCAGAGAATCCAGAAAAAGATGAGACGTGGGAGGGGAAAGGGATGGGAATAGAGAAGTGGTTTCATCTCTTTCAGGAACCTTGTTGATGCTTTATCGTGAACTCTTTGTTTAAAAAAAAATCAATTTTACATACATTCAGAATTCCAAGCTGCTGAAAATTTCCTCCTGTGATGAGATGCATTCAGAACAAAACGTGAAGCCTGATTTGTCTTTCCCCAAAATCAAAGGCAGTATTCTAAAGAGACTGCATTTGCCACACAAAGGTGGCAGCTGTTTGCTGAGATTATAGCTGCACAAGCATTCTGCACGTTCAATCTTGGGAGCATTTCAGTTTTGAAAAGAGAAACAGTTTTGTGTCATTCCTGGATGCCCAGGAAGCTTCTGGTACCTACAGTGTGGAGCTCTGGTGGGGTGTGAATGAAGGCGGGTTTGCTCACCTGGCTTTCCATGATCTGGATGTTTTGCAGAGCAGTTGCTGAGTGAGATTGGGCTGAAGCACAGTGTGGTAGGATGAGTCAGCCCATCAAGTACTCCTTAGCACCTACGTGTACCTGTGATGGTGTTGGGTCCTCTAGGCAGGGATGTGCGCCCTTCAAGGTGCTGCAGTTCTTATTCTTGCCCTCATGACTTTGTAGTCTGAAAGCTTTCTAGGCCCACAAACTTGGAAAGCTGATTTTAAAGTTGAACTAGTTTTTAACTTCCCAAACACATTTACTCTCCTTCATTCCTTTCTCTTGATTTCCTATGCTGGAGATCTGTCAGTTTCCCAGATTTCTCTCTTTCCCCCATCCCAGGAATATAATCAGTCACAGAGTCCTAAATCTTCTATCTTTGAAAGTGGAACTCAAAACCCAACCTCTTTTTCCATCTGCAATGCATATAGAATCCCTTCTCCTCACTCCCATCCACTGAAACACCCTTGTCACACCTCCCATACAATCCTGCAACTACCCTGGGAGCTACTGGAAGTTAGATTTGGCTTTGCTTTCTTAGTAAGCTAGCACAGGGCCAGCATGTATTTGGCATTCATTGACTTTTTTGAATGAATGAATGAATGAATGAATACGTGATGATGTAAATATGTGCTGTTCCTCAGCCATAATTCAGATTTCTCTATCGGTCCCTTCAGATTTCTCTATTGGTCTCTCTCTCACTCTCGCTTTTTAAACATGGCCAAATCCTATTTATCCTTCAAGACCCAGTGCCCATGTTCACTCCTCCAGGAAGCCTTCTCTGACACGGTCTCCCTGTGTGGCAGATTCACTTTTTCTACTGTGCTTCCATAGGTCTTGTGCTTATGCACATAATAATCAACAATTCAATGTCTATATGTATGTTTTTTCTTGTTTGTCTCTTCTGGGGATAGCAAGTATTTAATTTCACACTTTGGTTTTGCCTGTTGTTGTTGCTGCTGGAAACAGTGTTGAGCTGGATACTGAGAGTAGCTTTTCATCATTATATTGTCCAATTTCTGTCTGTCAGAGGGAGTGGGCTTATGTTCTGAGCAGCAGTAACTCTGAAGAACATGATGTTAGTAAGAAATAGAGAAACAGAAACACTTTTACACTGTTGGTGGGAATGTAAATTAGTTCAACCATTGTGGAAGACAGCGTGGTGATTCCTCAAGGATTTAGAAATAGAAATACTGTTTGACCCAGCAATCCCATTACTGGGTATACACCCAAAGGATTATAAATCATTCTATTGTAAAGACAAATGCACATGTATGTTTATTGCTGCACAGTTCACAATAGCAAAGACTTGGAACCAACCTGAATGCCCCTCAATGATAGGCTGGATAAAGAAAATGTGGCACATATGCACCATAGAACACTATGGAGCCATGAAAACGTATGAGTTCATGTCTTTTGCAGGGACATGGATAAAGCTGGAAACCATCATTCTCAGCAAACTGACACAAGAACAGAAAACCAAACACTACATGTTCTCACTCATAAGTGGGAGTTGAACAATGAGAACACATGGACACAGGGTGGGGAACATCACACACCAGGGCCTGTCAAGGGTTTGGAGGGCTAGGGGAGGGATAGGAGGGGGTGGGGGGATTGGGAAGGGATAACATTAGGAGAAACACCTAGTGTAGATGACAGGGGGATGGATGTAGCAAACCATTATGGCACATGCATACCTGTGTAACAAACCTGCATGATCTGCACATGTACCCCAGAACTTAAAGTATTAAAAAAAGAAAAGAAATGTGTGTGTGTGTGTGTGTGTGTGTGTGTGTGTGTGTGTGTGTGTTCGTGTGTGTGTGTATATTAGCCTGCCAGCTGCTGTGGCTTCTGAAACTTTACGCCAAGTTGATTCAGAGGAGCTAAAGCCTATTGATCTCAAAGCTTGGGTGGAAAAGGGGGTTAAAGCTGTCCTTCAGCCTTGATTCTGTTCCCTGTGCTAGATGGCTGACAAAAGAGGAAGTTCTCTCCATTTGCAGCCTCCTCTATGGCAAACAGATGCTAGGCATGAGACACTGTACTCTGATGGTTAAGGTCATAGACTTTGGGTTGGACTGAGTTGGAATTCCCATACCACCAGTTACTTACTAGCTATATGATTTGGGGAATGTTACTCAGCCTCTTAAAACTCCTGTTTCCCTAATTAAGAAAAGGGATTTGTATAAAAGTCAGCCCTCATAGAATCTCTCTTATATGCCAGGCACAGTATTTTATTTTTATTTTTAAAAATTATTTTTAAGGATAGGATCTCATTCTGCTGCCCAGGCTGAAGTGCTATGGTGCAACTGTTGCTCAGTACAGCCTCAAACTCCTGGCTTCCAGCAATCCTCCGACCTTAGCCTCCCAGAGCTCTGGAATTACAAGCATGAGCCACCATGACCTCTCTTATTGTTATTTTTGGTTGTGGTTAAAAAACCTGTAATGTAAAATTTACCATCTTAACCATTTTTAAGTGTATAGTTCAGTAGTGTTAAACACATTCATATTGTTGTGTAACGGACCTCCAGAACTTTTTTATTTTACTAAATTGAAACTCTATACTCGTTGAACAACTCTCCATTTTCCCTTTCCCTCACCCCTGGCAACCACCATTCTAATTTTTGTCTCCATGAATTTGACTTCTTTAGATACCTCATATAAACGGAATCATACTAGTTGTTTTATTATGACTGCCAGCTGCTGTGGCTTCTGAAACTTTAAGCCAGGTTGGTTCAGAAGGGCTAAAGCCTACTAATCTCAAAGCTTGGATGGAGAAGGGGGTTAAAGCTGTCCTTCAGCCTCAATTCTGTTCCCTATGCTAGATGGCTGATAGAAGAGGAAGTTCTCTCAATTTGAATTATGCTTATTTCATTTAGCATAATGTCTCACGGTTCATCCATAGGGTAGCATGTGCCAGAATTTCCTTTTTTAAGGATGAACAGTATTTAAGGATGAACAGTATTTCATTGTATGTGTGGACCATATTTTGCTTATCCATTCTTCTGTTTATGGACACTTGGGTTGCTTATACTTCTTGGCTATTGGAAATAATGCTGCTTTGAGCTCTTACTTTCAATTTTTTTGGGATGTATGCCCAGAAGTAGGATTGCTGGATTATATGATAATTATTTTATTTTTTAGGAATCATCATACTGTTTTCCATAGCATTTATACTATTTTATGTTCCCACCAATAGTGCACAAATGTTCTAATATCTCTACATCCTTACCAACATTCATTAATTTCTGCTTTTTTAAAAAAAAATTGTAGCTATCCTAATGGGTGTAAGGTGATATTGCATTGTAGTTTTGAATTGCATTTTCCTAATAATTAGTGATGTTGAGCATCTTTTTATATGCTTTTTGGCCATTTGTACATCATCTTTGGAGAAATGTCAAATTAAGTTTTTTGCCCATTTTAAATCAGGTTGTTTTGCTTTGTTTATGTTGAGTTGTAGGATTTCTGTATATATTCTGGCTATAAACCCCATAACAGATATATGATTTGCAAATATTTTCTCCCACTCTGTGGGTTGCCTTTTCACTCTATTAATTGTGTCTTTTGATGTACAGACATTTTAAAATTTGATATAGTCCCATTCACTTATTTTTGCTTTTGTTGCCTGTACTTTTGGTGTCATCTCCTGGGAATCCTTGCCAATCCTAATGTCATGAAGCTTTTCTCTCTGTTTTTTTTTTTTTTTTTTTTTTTTTTTTCTTTTTTTTTTTTTTTTTTTTTTTTTTTTTTTTTTTTTTCCCGAAGAGTTTTAGTTTCAGAGCCTACAGTTAGGTCTTTATTTTGGGTTAATTTTTATGTATGGCATAAGGTAGTGGTACAACTTCATTCTTTTGCATGTGGATATCCAGATTTCCCAGTACTACTTGCTGAAAAGATTGCCCTTTCCTCACTGAATGCTCTTGGCACCCTTGTTGAAGATACTTCAACCCACACTAGAGCATTCATTTCTGGCGCTTTATTTTATTCCATTGGTCTATGTGTCTGACTTAATGTCAGACACATAGACCAATGGAATAAAATAAAGAGCCAGAAATAAATAGTGCTGACCACACTATTTTGATTACTGTAGCTCTGTAATATAAGTTTTGAAATCAGACCTCCAACTTTGTTCTTCTGTTATAAGGTTGTTTTGAATGTTCAGGGTCCATTGAGATTCCTTACAAATTTTAGAATAAATTTTTCCATTTCTGCAAAAAAGAATAAAAATGCCATTAGGATTTTGATAAAGATTACATTGAATCTGTAGATTGCTTTGAGTAGTATCGACATTTGGACAATATTAAGTCTTCTAATCCATGAGCATGAGATCCATTTATTTTTTTGACACAGTCTTGCTCTGTTGCCCAGGCTGAAGTACAGTGGTTTGATTTCAGCTTACTGCAACCTCTGCCTCCTGGGTTCACGTGACTCTTGTGCCTCCCAACTAGCTGGGACTAACAGGTGTACACCACCATGCCCAGCTAATTTTTGTATTTTTAGTAGAGGCCGGGTTTCACCATGTTGGCCAGGCTGGTCTCGAACTCCTGACCTCAAGTGATCCTCCCACCTTGGCCTCTCAAAATGCTAGGACTACAGGTGTGAGCCACTGCACTTGATCCATTTTATCCTTTTTGATATCATTGTAAATATAAATGGATTTGTTTTCTTAATCTTTTTGTGGATATTTCATTATTAGTGTATAGTAATGCAACTGATTTTTGTGTGTTGATTTTGTATACTGCACCTTTGGGGAATTTGTTTATTAGGCAATTTAAATGTTTTACTTGTGTAACCTCATTTAGTCTTTATTGCCGCCCAGTGAGGTAGGTATCATTCCTACACTTCTCTTACAGATTAGAACACTGAGGCTCAGAGTGCTTGGGTAACATGCCCCAGGTAACCGGCTGGAAAGGCGCCTACCAGACCTTTCCTGGATGGAAACTCAGACTTCCATTACTTTTAGTGACAATACTTACTAGTCACTTTTTGATAAGGAGTTTTGTGAGAGTTACATGAGTTAGTCTTTAAAAATGCCTCACATAAAGGTCTGAATACTTAATAAGTGATAGTTTTTTTTTAAATACTTAAAGAAAACGTCATTGAACATGCAAAATGAAAGGACTCACAACATTCCAAGTAAAAAGAAATTGGGACTCTCACCTAAAACATATTCTAGTAAAAATATTTCAATTACGAAGATCATTTATTTTTATATTAGAAGCATCAAGGAAGAAGAAAGACTGCTTAGAAAGAATATAAAAATTGTCTGTCTACAGACTTTTCTTTTGTTCTTCTAGTTGGAGGAGTTTCTACAGGGTTTTGAAGGGAGAAATCTGGAATCTAAAAATTTTGAAAACTTTATGGTAAAATCAATGATGTACAAGCAATAGATAGACATTCTTAGCCATCCAGGGACTCGAAATAGACTTACACTAGAGAGGTAAGACAAACCAATGCTAAGAATATGAGAATGGGGGAGTTCTGGCATGAAAGGGCATGTAGTTCTTCTTTTACAAAACTTAGACTCCAAGATTCAGCAATCCCACTAAGATGCTTTTATCAGGTAATAATAATTCTGCACCCTTGAGTGTAGTCCTCACTACTCCCCTCAACCGCTCTTCTGCAACTTCACTGAGTCCAGTAATTATATTTCCCTATTTATATATGTTTCTTAATACAGGTTACATCACTTAATTCAGAAAAATAGGGTTTAGGAGAACCAAAGTTATTTGTGGACTTGAATGGGTCTCACAATAACCGAGTGGCATTGTGGAATTCCTGCTGAGTTTGTCAAAACACAACCTTGGCCTGACACCAGACTCTCCTACACCAGAGCACCCCTGGGACTGACAGAGGCCTCTGGACCTGTGCTACCATTTCCCCTGGCTGCTTGGGTTTTCTGTGTCTTGTGGGTGAGGGGCTGTACCTCACCAGGAGGCATCCACAGATGCCTGCCCTTTCTCTAATACTTTCTTCTGGGCAATGCCAGAATAAGGCTGGAGTCCTGATTTGATAGTCCCTGCGAGGTTGCACTGCAGAGTAGGGGCCCAGCCTTCTCAGGCATATCCAGCCCCAGAACCTTCCTGCCTGGCACTTTTCTTTAGGAAAATCTCTCAGATCCTTGGTTAGAAAACCAAGAGTGAGCACGTCTTTGTCTTTCAAGAGAGCTTTCTCCATGGCCAGAAGACCAGAAGGAAAGGCTGAGGTAGAAAGGGCCCTGACATCTCACACTCATGGTTCTGGCCCTGCTTTTTTTAGAAAAGTAACTCTTTCCCATGGCTAGGGGAGAAGTCAGACCTTCCTGTTCCTCTTGGGCAGGGCATGAAGCAATTTTCAGCCCTGATGTTGACACCAGGTCATACCCCCAGACCTTCTCCCTGGGCCAGGTTCTTTGGACTTCTGAGCTCTGGCGTTTCCCATAGGAAAGTGACCAACTGGCCATAAGAAGGAAGACATGCATAGCTTTTGCAGAGGAAAAGAAACAGCAGGGAATGGAAGCAAGGACCCACACCCTGGGACTACCCAGTTTCGCTTCTTCCCAAGCTCTACTTCTATTGTCTGGGAGGAATCAGACAAGTTACTTAACCTTTCTGAGTCTTGGTCTCCCCACCAGAAGAGTAGGGAGATGGTGCTATATTCACAAGGAGATCGTTTACAGGAAAAAAATGAGAGGATCTACGCAGAGAGTTTAGTATAGGGCTTGGCACACAGCAAATATTCCATAGACATTAGTTACTATCAAGATTATTGAAGGTTGCATCTAAATCCTTAGTTTCAGTAGCCATCTGAATACAAAGTGTACGGGAGGCAGGATTGTGCACCCACAGAGGGAGGACTCTGGATTCAATGAGAGCTGGGTTTAAATGCCAACTTCAGTAATTACCAGTAAGTAGTATGAACATGGAAAAGTGAGTTCTCTTCTTTGAACTTGATTTCTCACCTCATGCTTTCCTTGCATGGTTCTTGTTGAGGGCTGGTGGTGAGGAGATTATGTGAAATCATGCATGCCAGGCACATAGTGCGTGTGTAATAATGGTTCCCATTATCACTAAGGAATCAAGTCAAATCCATTCAATGGATGGCCTGAACCTCTGTGGGTCTGACCACCATTAAACATGTGAAGGTGCGTTAGTTAGTCTGCTGGCCTTTTATGTGTATGGAATGAATCAAAAGAAAAAATTAAGGTCAAAATAGCTTTCTTCATTTGATCATTCACTTTTTCATACTCCCAGTGCCTGGCACAGTGTCTGGCTTATTTTAGGTCCTTGATACATATTTGTCAATTTAAATAAAGCTTTATTAATGCCAACATAGTTTCGTATGGGCAGGGCTGGCTCCATGAGCAGCCATGTTGGCATGGCCATGCTTGGAAGAGCACCATGATATCTTCAAAGTCTAATAATTTTAAAATAAGGGCATTCCATTTTTGTTTTGCACTAGGCCCCACAAATTATTCAATGAGTCTTGTATACAGGCAAATAAAATGCAATGTAAAAAAGCTAATCTTTTCCTTCTAAAAACTCTCCATTGGCTACCCATCACACCTAGAAGAAATCCAAACTCCTTGTGTGACTTACTAGGTGTGTCTGGTATCTGTGGTCACATACATCTTGATTCCTGAACTTCGGCCACCCAGGCCTGCTCATTTAACAGACTGAGCTCTCTACCTGCTCCCCATTCCTGTCGCAGCTCCTAAGTCACTTCCATAGCAAGGTCCCTCCCTGACCATCCTCCTAGCTACTCTGTCTTTTTGATCTTACCTTACTGCAAAGTTGGTTTTAAGGCATAAGGCAAATGTTTTCTGTAAACTCTATGAGATCCCCACAATAAAGTATTTAATACATTTGTTTTATAATTTCAGCTTTTATTTTCAATTTGGGCGTATATGAACAAGTTTGTTACATGGGTATGTTGTGTGATGCTGAGGTTTGGGGTATGGATCCCACCATTCAGATAGTGAGCATAGTACCCAATAGGGACTTTTTCTATCCCTGGGCTCTCCTTTCCCTTCCCCTTCCCCTTCCCCTTCTAGTAGTCCTCAGTGTTAAGTGTTCTCATCTTTATGTCCATGCGTACTCAATGTTTAGCTCCCATTTATAAGTGAGAACATGCAGTATTTATCTGTTTCTGCATTAATTCTCTTAGGATCATGGCCTCCAGCTACATCCTTGTTGCTGCAAAGGACATGATTTCATTATTTTCTATGAATGTGTAGTATTCCATGGTATATACATACCATATTTTGTTTATATAATTTGCCTGTGGTGGACACCTAGGTTGATTCCATGTCTTTGCTATTGTGAACAGGTCAGTCCATTGTATTAGCCTAATTTACACTCTTCATATCTCCGAATACTTTCTGAAAGGAGTTAGTTTACTTTTATGTTGACTTGTTTATTTTCTGTTTCCCACACTGCACTAAACTTGATGGAGCCAGCCATCTTCCTGTCTCATTCCCTGCCTTGTTCCCAAAGCATCGCCCAGCCCTCAGCATACAGTGGGTGCTCTACGAATACTATGGACTGAAGAATGAATGGACTTGGCAGTTCTGGGATTTAAATCTTAAAATGCTGATCCCTCAGGACTTTCTTTGATGGGAAATTGAGAGAAGAGTTGGCACCATATACTCTATACCCTAGTTGGGGATGAGTGACCATGTGGCTCCACAGCCTTGCAGTTAAGCAAGATGACCACCATTTCCATGTTCTCCTGGTAACACTGGCTGTGAAGGGCTGGAAGCTGAGACTGAGCTCCTAAGCCCAGTCTTCTGGGTCAGGTCCCTGCAGTAGGGTCCTCTCTGCAGTTGGAGATGTAGAAAGGTCTGGGTAGCTGGTGTAAGCCAAGAGAATAGGAAACAGGAGATTGATAGCAATGAAAACATCAGGTAAGAGGCCACTTAACCCAATGCCCCATTTTACAGAAAAGAACATTGAGATTAAAAGATAGGAAGAAACTTATTCTCTAATAACAATAATAATAGCAAAAATCCAACCCAACTCAAACCAAACCAAGTAAAATAAATGAAACAAATGAAAATGAAAAAAAAAAAAAAATCAATGAGAAGCAGTATAGTGTAGCATTCAGACCTCAGTACAAGTATGATATTAAATGAGTTAGTACTCACATAGGGCTTAAGGCAGTTCATGGCACAAAAATTTGCTGTATAAATGTTCATAAATTAAAGACTAAATCTGTTGTGCTCTTTTGCTGTTCCAAGAAATTTGCAAGCCTATTACTTATGTTATTTCATTTGATTCTTCCAGCTACCTGTTGAGGTAGGTGCTATGATGATTTGTCCCCATTTTATAGATGAGGAAATTAAGGCCCAAGTGGAAGTGTAGCATGGGAGCTGGGATGTGGCCCCAGTCTGACTGACTCTAGGGCTGGGTTCTTGGGCACTACCCTGGATTACAGGCACGGGCAGAGCTGGCCTGGCACCTCTGTGCTCTTTCCCACTGGCAGACCTGGGACTGGCCTAAGTGGGAAATGCTGCTGATTCACATGTGCTCTGCTGGGAAGCTGCCTTACTCATTGGCTCGTTCATGCTGCAAGCATCCCCTGCATCTGCCTTGCTCAGACTTTGTGCTGGGTGCTGCGAACAGAGAGGTGAAGTCAGGTGTCTCCTGTTAGGGCAGCAGGCTTCCAGGCTGGAGGGGCTGATAGAAGGTGGGACACACGTAGGAGAGCTGATGAGTACAGGCTTGCTGAGTTTGCTTTCCTCTATGTAGGGAGTGCAGCTTGTCTGGGTGTCAGGAATGGTTGGGATCCCAGGTTTACCAAAGCAGATGTGGCAAACCTTTGAACCCAGGTGGCCTGCTCAGCCCTCCTATGCAAACTCTCATGTGGATGGCTGGGATGGAGAACTCTGCTGGGTCTAGATGTGTCTGAGAGCCCCCCCACCAGGGGGCCAACTAGCTGTGGTGAAAGGATAAAACCCTAACAGGGACGACCCCTGGGAGCCCAAGAGCCTTCAGTAATGATTGCAGATTAGTCTCCCTTACCACTTCCTGGTTTCTCCAGCCTGGAACCTTTGGGCCTGTTCTGCTCCTTTGGATCTTGTCCCCACCCATGTCATAAGCACCCCAACAAGCTTTGCGGCATTCAACGTGGTCCACTCAAGGTGGTTCCCTCTTCAGTCCACAGCAGACATGCCCAACCCTACTGACCTCATTTGCTCATTCATTCATGGATTTATGCCTTCATTCAACAAATAGTTATTGGATTCCTATTGTGGGCTAGGTATTGTGCTGGTCTCTAATAAGAACACAGCTGAGAAAAAAACAGTCATAGCTTCTACCCTCAAGGAACCCACATTCTAGAAGGCTAGCATAAAAAGAGTAAAGCAAGGAGGAAAAATAATTACACATTTTAAAATGTGCACATGGGTGATAAAAGTTGGTGATATGAATTGACACTGATTCATATTAGCTTATGAGAGTCAGTTGTTAAATTTTCAGGAGTTTTTGTGAACTAGTTGTTAAACACCGCCATTATAAACATTAAATTATATAAATAATATGTATTTTAATAAATAACAATAATATAAATTATATATATTATATAAACATCAAAATAAAAAATGAAATGCATCAATTATTTTACTTCTATTGTATCTATATGATGGAGATAATATATAATAGTGAGTGCATTATTGTAATTCTTTGCTTAAATCCATATTCAGTGACCACATGTTGTTATCTTGATATTGACCATAATGGGAATATTTACATTATGAAGATTAGGAGGCACAACAAATGAGAGCTTTTGTTTTTCTCCAACAATGCTTTCTTAACATTTACTAGTACACTCCGGGGATATGGGAGAGAATACAGGGGGATTTGATTTCAGGTAGATTCATTTATCAGGGGCGATCTCTCTAAGGGGGGAATAATTTTCTATTTCTGAGACCTGAGGATGAGAAGGAGTTGACTGTTGTAACCATGTGTTATAGTTTCATGATCTGGGGCCTGGGCATTTCTGGGAATGGAAAGGGGACCAACATGGCTGCTCATCAGTACATGTAGCTATGACATTATGAGCAAGAGGGTAGGAGGAGGGAGGTGGGGTTGGAAAAGCAGGCAGGGCTCAGGGCATACTGTGACCTCCAGGAAGGAGTTTGCAGTTTATTTGAAGCCATGGGAGAGGTGCACAGCTGTGAGAGGGCAGTACTGCCTAACTCCCACCTCCAGTGCACTCCACATCTTTCCTCATTCTCCAGAGCTACAGGGGAGGGAATGGCAGGAAATGAGCTCTCTTGGGGGCAGTCTTCAACCATAAAGCCATAGAGACTAATGGATAAAGATCCCAGCTTCCTGTTTTACAGATGGAAAATTCTGGGAGGCCTTCTGTACACTTCCCAGAGGTCATGGTACACCGAAGGCCCTTTTGCCTGCAGTAATGATCTCAGTAATATTCCCATATGCAGATTGAGCATCCCAAATTTGAAAATCCCAAATCCAAAACGCTCCAAAATCTGAAACTTTTAAGGCATAAACATGATGCTCAAAGGAAATGTTCATTGGAATATTTCGATACTCATTGGAGTACTTCCTGGGATCATCTCCCAAATTGATTTCCTGCACCAAAGGCCTTATGGCAGGCTCTGATCTCCAGGGAACCCAAACTAAGATGGGGCGATATGAAAACCAGGCACATGGAACTGACAGATGGGGAATGGATTGGAGGGCCCATTTCTGCCCACTCAGCTTCCTCTAACCATGCTTGGGTCCCCCGGGTTCTTTCTGCAGGGACCCCTTTATCCCACATCCTGGAATCAGTCCTGACTAGGGACAGCCTAGTTCCTGCCCTTAGGCCTGAGTGGATCAGCCAGAAGGTGATGAAACCCAGCACCACACTGTGGGGGCCACTTCACAGGCCTGGCTGCATCTGTGAAGACCCCCAGTCCCTTCCCTTTTTGGTTGGTCTGGCTGTTGATGCGGATTATCCTTGGCTTCTCCTGAAGGTATCCTCATCCTGTCCTCCCACCTGGTTCTGCCAGACTCTGCTGCCTGCATCTGATGGATTGTTGAGCCCTCTTGAGCTCTGAGAGCCCCACATGGTGGCTTAGCTGTTCTCCATCCCTGGTCACATGCCTAAATCAGGCTATACTTGGTATGTCCCACAGATCCCTGCCATGGAGAGCTGATCTTGCCTGTCCCAGCCTGGGCCAAATAGGATACCCAGTGTGGCCCCTTCCTCAGTTTCCCCAGTTCAGCCTGGGTTAGCAACATCAACCCACTCACTCAGCAGCCTTGGCTTCAAGAAACTGCTGCTGCAGTGTGAGAGTCTGAGACTGAGCCTTCAAGGAGGGCAGGTGATCTGTGCTCTTTATACACCACTGACCGAATCCTTCTCTGCTTGGCAGCCCCATAGGTCACTTCCTTCTCCTAATGCCCCTGACTTTGCACTCCTCTGCACTGGCTATCCTTTGTGATCCAAGCTGGTGAGGCAATGGACCCTACTCCTTCCAGGACGTGTTTCCCTGGCTCCATGACTGGGAAACCTGCCCATTCTCCCTCCCTCTCCCCTAGGGACCTGGCTCCCTTTCTCACCATCAGCTCCTCCTGCTGCTCCCTTCTGAAGCCCTCCAGAGCATTCTGACTCACCTCTGACTCAGGAGGAGCGTATTTCTGTTCCCACGTCCTGCACCATAAGCCCTGGAGATCACAGCTGTTACCTCTGTGCATTTGTGTTCCTATGTGTGTGCATGTGTGTGCCCGTGTGTGTGCATGTGTGCATGTGTGTATTCTTGTCTGTGTGTCCAAGTGTATGCATGCATGCCTGTATGTGCCTGTGTGTGTGTGGGGGGGGGGGCACATTTTCCCCAGAGAGCTGGGAAGGGTGATTCTCCTATCCCTTCTCTACCTCATATATACATCCTTGACCCCTCAGGAGCAGACAGCCACCCTCACAGGCCCCTGGAGGGGTAGATGGTGAGTTGCCACAGAAAGCCTTATGCTAATACAAGTACAAGACAGTACAAGATGATCGTACTATTCAAAGTGCTTTTTAGAAAAGAAAATCCAAGTTGATGACCCCATCCACTAAACCCTGAGTCTAGAATCTCTACATTGTTGAGCTGGCAGGAACTTAGGGGCTGAAGCCAACTCCTCATTTGTTACTTTGGGCCTAAAGGTACCCAGATTAGTTAGAGCCATGTCCAAAATTACCCAGCAAGCAAGTGGCCAAGCTGGATTGGTAGCATAATTAATTTATGCCCTGAGCCATATCAGTCTGCCATGCACCCTCTCCTCTTGCCACCCTCCACTGTCCTGCTAGACCTGTGCCATCCAATATGGTGGCCACTAGTTGCATGTGGTTATCAAGCACTTGAAATGTGGCTAATCCTAATTGACATGTGCTGTCAATATAAAATATGCATAAAATTTCAAAGGCTTAGTATAAAAAAGAATGGGAAATAACTCATTAATAATTTTTTATATTAATTACATGTTAATATTTTGGCTATATTGCATTAAATAAGATATTAAAGTTAATTTCACTCTTTTATTTTTACTTTTAAAAATGTGGCTACTAGAAAAGTTTTAATTGCATATGTAATTTAAATAGATAATTGTTCATGTTTATGGCTGACCTTATATTTTAACAGGGATTGACCAGGCTTTGGACCAAATATGGCCCACTGCCTGTTTTTATAAAAAAAGTTTTATTGAAATGTAGCCATGCTCATTCATTTCCATAGAGTCTATGGGTGATTTTGCTCTGCAGTGGCAGAGTTGTGACAGAGACCTTATGATCCACAAAGCCTAAAATATTTACTTTGTGGTTCTTTATAGAAAAACTTTGCTGGCCTCTGCACCAGACCATCAATTTCATAAGAGTGGAGATTCTGAGCTTCGCACAGGATAAATGCTTACTTAATACTTGTTAAATAAATGAATTACTTGATTAATTTTTAGAAGATAAGTTTGCTGAAATTCAAGGCAGAGGACATAGTGTGTTGTCAAGGCATGGAATAAACAGCCCTGGGTATTCTGATAGACGTTTGAGGTGGCCTTAGACACTCACATCAGCCCCCTCCTTGGTCCCTGGCCTCCTGCTTCTTTTTTTCCAGGAAATCTCCATTCTGCCTATGCAAATCTCACCAACCAACTCTCAAATCTCCAGTAGCCTGGCTGCTGCCTTTAGGATGAAGGCAAAGCTTGTTAGCATGGCCTTCCAGCTCCTCCTACCCTGCCTTGCCCAGCCCTTTAGCCTGGCGCTCTGCCATCTCCTCTTCCCTCCAGGGCTCCAGCACTTCTCTTGCACACGCCCCACCCATTCTGATCTTCATGCCTTTCTTCATACTCTTTCTCTGCAAGTCACATAGCCACCCTTCCAGGCTCAGATCCAATAGTTCTTCCTTGAGATGCAATGTGGCGTTTTGCCAGCCTTGGAGTTTCTTTTAAATGATTGTTCCTGTACGATAAATGATAGGAGGCAGTCGGTTCCCACAGCACTCTGTATCTTTCTTCACTGTAACACTAATAATTGAAAGCAGGAAGTCTCACTTTTTACTTGGTATTTGCTGTGTGCCGGACACCACCCTCAGCTCTCTCTACAGATTGCCGTCTGAAATTCTCATCACACTTCAGGAAATACGTGCTGTTTTGCTCCCATTTAACAGATGAGGAAACAGACTCAGAGATGGTCCTGAAATTCAAATTCAGATTGTCAGATTCTAGAGCCCACAGTCTTAATTGAGGGCCTGTGTTCCTTCCTGAGTCTAGGTCCTACCTACCGATGCCTGGGGTCTCTTCCTTCAAGAGAGGTCCTAGAATCAGCCCTGTATAGGGATGACCTAGGCCCTGCTCTGAAGCCTGAGTGTATCAGCCCAGAGGTAAGTCTAACCCAGAATCACAGTATGGAGACTTCTCTGCAGCTGCTCAGAGAGGCAGCCTCCATCCTTGAAGGTCTAGGGCACACAGTTAAGTATATGCTAACTCTTCCTCATTTTGCATCTCAATATAAACCTTGCTTTCTTGTGGAAGTCCTTCATGATTGCCCAGACTATGATAGATCCTTGGATATATGTTCTCACAGTACCCAGCTCTTCTCCTTCTGTAAGTCTTATTCAAAATTATTTTATTCAAATTTTTTTTATTGTTGGCTTCCCCCACTAGACAGCAAGCATCATGAGTGCAGGAATTTTGTTCATTGTATTTCTAGCTCTTTTCTCAGTGTCTCGCTGTTGCTAGGGACAGGGAATACTTGAGTGAATGAACGAAACTCTACTTGATCTCTTCACCTGGATATCAGCCTCGCAAATCCACAGGGAAGCAGAAAAGCATGTGAGTTTCTGTCCCTATCACATTCCCTCTGCAAGTGACTTAGTGTTGAAAACACTGGTATGTGCTGAAAGGAGACAGTGGGGGATTGATGATCACAAAGCTGGTAATGTCTGTCCTGTGAGCAGAACTTGAGACAGAAAGCACTTTCCTCTGCCTCAGCCAAGGAAACCTACTCTCCACCTGCCACCAACCCCATGTGGCCTCTTGGGCACAGCCTGTGGCTGACAACAGAGCTGAAGAACAGACGGTGGGCAGGTCCCCTGTCTGGGGACAAGCAGACAGGCCTGTGGCCTGAGCAGTGAGTCAGACAGACTCCCCACCCTGACCCCACCCCCAGTGAGTGAGGAAAGCGAGCTGCTCAGTCACCCACAGACAGCTCCATGGAGGAGGGATGGAGTGGGATTCCAAATCACAGCTAAAGCATTTCCCCCATTCTTCTTCCTGCTGCTCCAGTGGGTGTGGCTTGAGAATTTCAGTTTTCATCTGTTTCAGGGAAGGCAGTGGCCCAGGTGAGGCCTGCAATGGTTGGAATTTTTTGAATTTTCCCTGCACAAATATGTCAAGGCTCTGCTGGGGAGTAGGAGGGTTGGTCTGCCCTAGGATTCCTGAGAATCAGGTCTCATGTGCATACCTGGGTCTAGGGTGAGCAGCTCATTTTGGTTTGTCTGGGCCTGTCTTATTTTAAAAACTAAAAATTACTTCCCAGAAACTTCCCAGTCCTAGGCAAACAAGGCTGGTTGGTCTCCCTACCTGGGTCCCTTGCACTTCAGTGATTGGCTTTAGTACCAGGTGCTGTGTCACTAGTTGCTGGCTGGCCACTTCTTCATCATATCAGCACATGGCCTTGGGCTTCTTTTGAGGCTCATGCTTGGACTTAGACTGGGGGCAGCTTGCTTGACCTGTGAACCTGGCCAGACCACCAGTGGTTGGTGTTAGCCGTTTCACACCCAGTGTAAAGACCACCAGAAGTTCTGCTGAAGTTCTTGCAGATGGTGGGGTGGGGGGTGAACCCAGGGCATCTGGTCTACCAGGTTGTGATCATGGCCATGTAGAGCTTGCCTGAGTTGTGGGAGATATGTCCATGCAAAGCAGAATAAGCTACATCAGGGGATAGAATAGATATACAATGCAAGACACATAAGTAATTTTAAATTTTCTAGTAGTAAGANAATGGCTTAATGCAATCAAATAGAAATATAATATGAACCACAAATGCAAGCCACATTAATCATTTAAACTTTTCTGGTAGCCACATTTTTTAAATATTAAAAAAGAAACAGGTGAAATTAATTTTAATAATAGAGTCTATTTAACCCTGTTATCCCAAATATGATCACTTCAACATCCAATCAATCGAAAAATTATTAATGAGATCTTCTAAAAGTTTTCTTTCTTCATTGTAAGTTTAACATCTAGGCCTAAGCAGGAGGATCACTTAAAGCCAGGAGTTCTAGGACAATCTGGGCAACAGAGTGAGACCCCATATCTACAAAAAGTAAGATAACTACTTGGGTGTAGTGTTATGTATTTCACGGTGTCAGTGTATCTCAATTTGGACCAGTCATATTTCAAGTGCTGCTTGGCCACATATGGCTCTGTGTTGGACAGAGCAGAGCTAAGCACTTTTGCAGCAGGGAAAAGGGATCTTTATCCATTTTTAGATCGATTCTTTCTCATCTTTGTGGGTTCATCTACCTTCGATCTTTGAGACTGCTGATGTTTGGATGGGGTTTTTATGGGGTCTTTTTGGTTGATGTTGTTGTTGTTGTTGCTTTGTTTTTAACAGACAGCCCCCTCTTCTGTAGGGCTGCTGCAGTTTACAGGGGAACCATTCCAGACCCAATTCTCCTGGGTCCCTCTTGCACCTGGAGGTATCACCAGTGGAGGCTGCAGGACAGCAAAGATGGCTGCCTACTCCTTCCTCTGGGAGCTCTGTCCCAGAGGGGCACCGAGCTGATGCCAGCCAGAATGTTCCTGCATGAGGTGTCTGGTGACCCCTGTTGGGAGGCCTCGCCCAGTCAGGATGCATGGGAGTCTGGCTGCCCCTTGGCTGAGCAAGTCTGGCTGCACTGGGAAGAATCCCCGTCATGTGGACTGCCGGTAGGCAGGAAGGACTCAGTCTGCTGAACCATCAGACCAAGGCTTCCCCCTCCTTCAGGGGCTCGATCCCAGGGCTATTAGAATTCTGGCAGTAAACCCCTGGCTGGAGTTGCTGTAATTCCTGCAGGGAGGCCCTGCCCAACGAGGAGGGATGAATCCAGGTCCCAGCTAAAGAAGCAGTCTGGCCACACTCTGCCACAGCTACTGAACTGTGCTGTGGGGAATTCCTCTTGGTCCAAACTGCCCAGTCTTCCCAGCACCAGCAGGAGAAAATGGCTGACTGGAGCCAGAGTGATGGTGACTGCCCCTCCCCTCAGAAGCTTGGTCATCCTAGGCAGTGTCCAGCCTGCTGCTGGCTGCAACCTGAGTGGGTGCTCTGTGCCTGGGACCCAAGGCCCTGCTGGTGTGGGCTCATGAGGGGATCTCCTTATCTGCAGATGTACGGATCCATGGAAAAAGTGTGGTTTCCCAGGTGGAAACCTCCCGTGGCTGGGTGTGGGAGTTCCCCTTATCCCAGGTGGGCTGTTGCTCCACCCTGCTTTTCCTAGCTCCGTGTGGGTCGTGCCAACCTCCTAGTCAGTCCCAGTGAGAGAACCTGGATACCTCAGCTGACGCAGCTAGATTCACTCACCGTTTTCAGTCTTCTCAGTGGGAGTCACAGACTGGAGCTGCTTCCAATGGGCTATCTTGGTTCCTCTGACCAATACGCATTGTTTAAACTCCTAAATTCATAGTAGTTTGTCATGCCAACAGTAGCCAGTTAATATAACATGCATGGGTACACATAACAGTTGGTTTATTAAATGCAAATAGATGCTGTGCACTGTGCTGTGTACTTTGTGTGTGTGGCTTTGCTTAGTTTTCAAAACAACTTCATGTGATAACATTATCTTCATCCTCATTTTAAAGATTGAGTCTTAGAGAGGTTAAGGAAATTGTCCAAGGTCACAGAACTTGTGAGTGACAGAAGTGGGATTTGAACACTGTTCTGTCATTCTGTTCAGCTCTATGTAGAATCACTCACATCTAGAGTAAAAGATCTTTTTAACTCTTTTTTTCTCTGATCCAGGCATGATGAGGATACAGTCTGCTTTTGCAGAACCCATGCAAAAAAGATGTCTATAAGACACTGGAATGTGACAGCTCTTTAGGGCAACATACTTTAGTACTTGAAGAAGCATCTTGATTTTTTTTTCCCTCATAAACTGTCTACGGGACATATGCTTTAGAACTCGAAGATGCATCTCTTTTCACATAACCAATTACAGAACTAATTACAGACTGTTTTTATCTGTTCATTAAGGTAGATATAATTAAAGCAACATTTTGTTAAACTAGTTTGAGTGTGTGCTTTAAAGTAATAATTACTACTTTTATTTCTTTGAGACTTTCTAATATGTCTTGGCTCTATCTCAGGCTAGCTCATGTTCTCTCTTGCTCTCTGTTCTACATTAGAAAGACTGTGGCCCTTCTGTCCTGCACTCCTGCCACTTTACCTAGATAATGTCTGCTCATCCTTCAGTTGTTCTCTTGAACATTGCTTCCTCTGGGAGGCCTCCCTGATTTCCCAGGCTGAATGAGTCCTCTGGTGTTGATTCCCACAGTGCTCCATCTCTTATTTTTATCTGTCTTATTACACTCAACAGTATATAAATGTATTGCCTGTATTTTCTACTACACCATGAGCTTCATGAAGTCAGGGCTTAATGTTTGTGCCATTTTCTCTTGTGTCCCAAGTGTTCAAAAGAGTGCTTGGCATGTAATAAAGTTAAATAACTATTGGCGGATTGATTAATGATTTGGCCTGGTCTTTGCCCCTTACTGAACACTGTTGGAGTCTAGACCTACTTTAACTGGGTTACACATTTTGTCCTATCAACCACCCTCTACTTCTTCCTCCTTCTATTTTTTCAAATGTGCACAAACACACAGGTACACCTTGACATGTATGTGCATGTGCACGTACACACACACACACACACACACACACACACACACGAGGAGCAATGTCTTTTCAAATGTCCTCTTTGCCCTTAAGCTAGAGGCCCTTAGCCCTTGTTAGTTTGTTAGCGAGCTTTTGAGTTGGGATATAGAGGGAGAAAACGGTTTCTATGCCACTTTTGGAGAGGGGCACATTGCCTCCTGGGAGTATCTACCTTCTCAGGTACTGGGGGATTATTTATACATGTCTTCTGTCTTCTGCCAGATGTCCACCTCTGTCTCTGAACAGCACTCTGAGGGAGGCCTTCTTTGCCCTGAAGCTCACAGCCTTGTATCCCATTCTTGCTTCCTTGTGGGCTCGTGCTTGGGCTATGGAGGCAGAAGCTGAGGCCACACCTCCTTCTCCCCCTTTCTCCTTACTGCCCTACGGGAGTCTCCAGTAGGAGGTTCCCTCCTTCCAGGCTCAGCATTGCTGCCCAGACAACACATGGCCATGAGCATGAGGCCAGGGTGCAGTCCTAAAGGGGGCCTGACCCCTGGACCACAGCCCTCTGGTGCAATGCCAGGGTGGTCATTTCACAACAAGGAGGGAAATTCATATCATGGAGTATAAGACCTTTGACCGTGGAATCTCAGCTCTTGGAAGCAGATATAGCTGGCAGTGGTGTTCTCTTGTGTCCCTGTTCCCAGTCTGGTTCAGCTCTTCTCCTTTCCCCCATTTATGCCAGGCCTTTGCCCTGAACCCTGCCCCTTCCCAGTGTCCATGGTCTGCTCCACCTACTGTCTAGACCAATGGGACACCAGAAGAGGACAGTCTGATGGAGGGGATGGGGGTAGAAAAGCAAAAGCCTTCACACCTAAAGGTGGAATTGCAGCAACCCCTCAGTGCTTCAGGAAGCAGCTTCCTGGACTCCATGGGGAGCTGGGTGAGCACCCTCATTTGTTTCTTTGTCCCCTCAGGGCACCAGGGTATCTGGATGGTGCCCCAGTCCTTATGCCTGCTAACCTTTTTCCCTGCCCCCTTGCTGCTTGTCTCATTACTGTTCTCCAGCATCTTGTTCACACCATTTTTCCTCAACAACTCTGCTCCTTTATTTTTCCCACAGTGGACACAGAGCAGCTTAAGACCTTTGGAGTCCACAGACCTGGGTTCAATGCCTGACTATTTGACCTTGAACATGTGACTTCCCACTTTGAACCTGTTCCTCAACTGTAAAATGGGCTTAATAATTCATTTCTCCTGGGGTTGTAATGAGAATGAATTAAGGCAATGCACCAATTTAACATACACTTTCTGAGCACCCACATGTGACAGGCACAGAATGGGATGCTGAGGTTATAGCGGTGGTTAAGACAGAATCTGGTTGGAAGGAACCTACAGTCTAAGTGGCAGCAGAAAGCTCTCACACGTATACAAAGAGATACCCCAATAAATAAAGAGTCATAATTCCCACTGCACATTGGGGTTGCTAAGAAGCAAACAGATAGGAATCAGTGAATGAAAGCACCAGGGTGAGGTTATCCTTAGTAGGTAAGGACAGGGAAGGGCAGTTTTAGGAGATGGTATCAACCAGAACCCTGGAGAATAAGAAGGGTTTTAGGACCAGTGACAGTGGGATACATAGAGGGCCCTCCTGAGCACTAAGGTTCCAAAAGCAAGAAACAGGTGAGTTTATGGATCCCAGTGGGGATCTTTGTGGCTTGGTATATGTGAGTGACAGTTAGGTTAGGAAAAAGTGAGGCTGAAGAGGCCAACAAGAGTCAAAATATGCTGGGTCCTATGGGCTAGCTGTTCTCAGAGGCATCAGCATCACTTGGGAACTTGTTAGAAATACACATGCTTGAGCCCCACCTATGATCTGCTGAATCGGACAATCAGGAGGTGAGGCCCAGCAATCGGTGTTTCACCAAACCCCATAGGTGATTCCGATACATGCTAAGTTTGAGCATCTCTGCGAGACTATGGTATGGAGTCTGGATTTTTGGCCCTTGTGTGGCAGAACACTGTTAGAAGGTTTTAAATGAAGAGTGAACTGTGACCTGATTTATTTATCTCAAAAGATCCTTCTGGCTGGAGGGTGGATGGCTGGTGGGAACCTGGAGTGGGAGTTTAAGTTCTTGGCTGAGTTAGGCCTACAGTATGGCTTAATAGTTGGGGTTAGCACCATCTTTGTCTCTTCTTTCCACACTCACGCCTTGCTGTCTCCTCTTCTACTTTCAATGAATTTTAAGCAGCCACCCACTGTCCACCTGAGGTCACCTCCCAGGGCTATTACTTGCAGGGGTTGTACACCATAGGGCCATGAGGCTGGACCATGATTTTTCAGACTTGGGTTTAAGCAACTTTCTTGTGGGAAGACTAGGAGATGAAACTCACCAGGCCATGGCTTGTGTCTGGAAGGCTGACATTATTTGGAAGGAGAAGGCAGGAGCTGCACTCTCCAAGGCTCATGAAGCCAACAGGGAGGTCAGGTGGTCAAGCTTGCACTTTCCTGCCCTCATACTCCTTCTGTGGATAGTGTCCCATGGACATGGGTGGCCCAGGAAGACTTACAATGTAGATCCTTCTCACTGCCAGGCCCATCCCTGAGGCCCCAAGTTTGGGAGCTTGCTGTGGAGTGTCCACCCCTGTCCAATTCCTGAAATTGGGGTCAAGAGGGTTAGACCCCCATAACCTCACCATACACACCACCAACAAACAAATCTCCGCAGACATTTAGATAAAACTTACTAAAACACCAACAAAGTCAGGAAAAACAGTTGAAATATTCAGGCAATTAAAGCCAAATAACTGAATGATTTTGGAAATTTTAGGCAAAATAGTTGAAATATGAAGAGAATTCAGGGAAAGCTGTTTGGTAGTCAGTGTGGCCAGAGGAATAAGTGTAGGTTTGGATCTATAGCCAGGGCTTGTGGATACCATCTTTGCTGTGTGTCCTAATGTAGGTAACCTGTTCTTTCAGAACCATCATTCCCTCTTCTGTAAAGTACAGATAATAGCACCCACTTTGTAGGAATTTGGTAAAGACTGAGTGACTGGCAGAGAGCAGGCATGCAGTGAGTACTTTCCCTTTTGTTACTACTATGCTACTACTGCTATACTTCCTTGCTGACTGTTACAGTTCCTATTGCTGTGTAACAAACTACCCCAAACTTAATGATACAGAGAACAACCATTTTAATATGTCCACATTTTCTTTAGATTGAGAATTCAGAGAGGGTACAGTAAGGATTGCTTGACTCTGCATTAAAGCTTGTCTGGGGCCTCAGTTGGGAAGACTAAAAAATGTGGAGGTGACTTGAATGGTAGGAGATTGGAGAATTTGATTCCATACATCTGGCACCTTGGCAGGAATGGCTGGAAGCTGGACTCAGCTGGGCCTACATGTTTCTATTCTGGTGTGACTCCTTATGTGGTAGCACTGTGTCCCAGAGAAGGAAACTTTGTGGCCTTTTATGACAAACCTCGGAAGTCACATAGCATCATGTCTGCCACATCCTACTGAAGCAGTCACAAGACCACTCTGATTCAAGGAGGGCAGAAGAGACAAGTGTCTGTCAATGAGACAAGTGTCAAGAAATTTGTGGCTGTGTTTAAATCCACCACACTAACAAGCCTTCTGGATGTAAACTGGTGATAACCAAACCTGCTCCTAGTTCATTTTCTGAGTGATATGGAGGTGCTTTCCAGCTGCTATAGATGCAAAATTGTCAGCTCCTTGCAAGCTTCGAGTTCAACTAACCTTAGTCTGTGACCTGAGTTGGGGTATAGGGTCCATTTTACTATAGCCTGTGGAGGTCTGCCTAGATGGGGAAGGGATGAAGAAGATCCACCAGTTTCTCCCTCTCCAAGCATTTAAAAAGTAGTAATAAATGGATGAGAGCCTGGGAGGTGTGATTGATTTGTTTTATGAATCACAGAAGAGGCTGTAACTCATGGGAGATTAAGGCTGAAGTAAGTTGTACGGCTCTTGCATTACATGTAGAGATTAATGACTTATCACATGAGGCCCCACCGTTAACCCAGCTCACCCACAGGGAGTTTAATAGCAGGCCATACGGGCTGACTTTTAATACTTGAGCAGATGCTCCTGGCTTGTGTGTGGCCCTGATTCTCAACAAATGAGCACTTCCCTGGTTAGAGTTATGAGTGCCCAGGAGCTAGGGAGTAACTTCTCTTGAGAAGAAGGAGCTAAGTATTTCCAAGGATACCCATTTCCTTCCCACCCTATTATTTTCTCAAAGCAATGAGCAGAATGTCTCAGGAAGGCTGAAAGATGATGTCACTTTCCTCAAGTCCTTTTCAGGTCCTGTGCTGAAGGTTTTGTAGTTTCTGATGGAAATTTCATAGTAGCTATATAAGGTAGGCACTACTGAACCCACTTTATGGATGAAAAATGTGGGCTGGAGGCTGCAAGGTCTTATGCAAGAAGCATGGGCTGGATTCACACGGACCTGGGTTGAAATCCTGGGTGCATGCTTCCTTCATTAGTATACCTGCTGTCTTGCAGTTCCAGTTGTCTCATCTTGTGAAATGGATAATGTAGATCCTTTGTAGAGGTGCTCTGAGGACTACATGATCACAGTGTCTGGCACCTAACAGGTGTTTATTAGAAGTCAGCCCAGGAGACTGCTGTGGGCACAAAGGGGCAGCAGAAGTAAAAAAAGTCATCATGTGCTTCTAAGACAAACCTGGTATGCCCTGGGCACCTCTGGGATCATACCTAGGAGTTCAGAGAGGTTGGCTAGGGTGATTCAATAGATCTAGGCTGGGGAAGATTGAGGTTAGGCTCTAAATGTGCCATGATACAAAATCTCAGTCTCTTGGCCCTGGGTGAGTGACACATGTTGCAGAGTGTGGTTTGGAGAATTCAGGAGTTGGACTGGCAACATCAGCTGCAAGCTGAGCCCTACTTCCCCAGATATCTATTTGGATCAGACCAGCAGCTGTCAGAGGTCTCAGATGAGCCTTAATGGGGGCCACAGTTACTTGTGTTCCTGGTAGGCCCAGCACTGAGTGAGACCATGGGAAGATCTTGAACTTTTTCAACATAGCCTGCTTGTCCATCTTTACATCTCAGCTACTGCCTCTGGTCCCTTGACCTGCCTGATGGATTAGAACCCGAGATCTGGGTGTGCCATCACATATAGTCCTAGCTGCTGGTTTGTGTCCAGCTGATTTATTCAGGTGGTACTGTAAACATTAGAACCACCTGCTCCCTCATCTTTGTACTCATAGAGAAGACCTTGGTTTTATGGTTGTCCATATCCCACCAGAGTCTCCCACATTGCTTAGAAATCTGTATTCCACTGGAACCAACCAACACACATTAATGTTCTTGAGCATGACTCAGTGAATCCTGATACTAAAGTTAGAGGAATTCTCCTTAAAACTCACCAAAGTAGCTTTAGGACAAATTAAGACAACTCCCCACCGTTGTTCTCAGAGTAGGAGTCATAACATTAATATTTATTGCATGGATACTACACGTCAGACCAAGTTCTTTACGTTTTCCACATGAGATAATCCTCCCACCGATTGCATCCACATCTCTCCTCACACCCTGGCTCCTCCTTCTCCTCCTTTTTTGATTTATTTCTGCCTAGTATGTAAAAAATTTCTATCTTATAATATCCCTACTAATTTTAATTGTCTTTCTGTCTCTCTACCCCAATGACAATGTAAAGTCACAAGGACAAGAATTTTTGTCTGACATATTTACTGTTGTATCCCAGCCCTAGACAGTATCTGACACATAGTACAGACTCAATAAACATCAGGACTTGTGTCTTATCAGTGGAATTGATTGGATGAATGAAAAAATATTTATGAGCTTTCAGAGACTTGGGTCTCCCTGATGGCTGTCTCCTACCCTCAAGCTCTGGGTTTGTCCTCACCTGGCTCAGGGACTCTAATCTCTGGGGAGCTTACCATGGGTAATCAGCCCTGATTTGGCCACTTAACTTTGCTCTCTGGCTTCAGTCTTGGCCTCTGACTCGGTTTTCCAGGAAATCCAAACCCAGCTGTTCCAAAGTCAAGATTGTTCCAAAGTCAAGACTAGGAATTACTCCTAAGTTAGATGCTCACTGGCTCCTAACTTGTCTCTGAAACTTTGTGGGGTTTTCACTCCTCTGTGGGGCAGATACATAGATGCTGAGTCATATTGGGTCTGAGGTCAATCCTATGGCCACATAGCACATCCTCAGTTAGGCAGTCATTCAACAGGTGCTCACTACACAGAGATAGAACTTTGGGGCCATGCTGCCTGGGTTAAAATTCCACTTCTGCCACATATTAGCTCCTTGTGTAACCTTTCTGAGCCTCAGTTTTGTCATCAATAAAATGGGCTTAATGATGCTTAATTGGAGGCTTTAGTGAGATAAAGTTTGAAAAGCAAATTTGGTTTGGCATATAGTGAATGCTCAATAAATATTTGGTAATATTATTAGGTGTCAGGTACTGGGCTTGTTTTGGGATTATGGGGGCAAATAAGACACAAGTCCTGGTTCCAAAGGACTCATACTCCAGAGGCAGTGGCTGACAAATTTTTAGGAAATTGTAGTGCCATATTTGGAGCTGTGATGGGGAAATACAGGGCATGATGGCACCACTCAGGAGGGCCGACCAGCTCAGCCAAGGTGAAAGACAGGAAGCCAGAGAAGACTTCCTAGGACAAGTAGTACTGAAGTAAGTGAATATAACTCTGCCAGGTTGAAATGTTCTCTATTGCTATGTAACAGATTTCTCTCAAACTTAGAATTTTAAAACCAAAATATTCATTATCTAACAGTTTTGTGGGGTCAGGAATCAGGGCATGGATAAACTAAGTCCTCAGGCTCAGGGTCTCCCCTAAGGCTGCAATCAGTGTATTGACTGGTCTTGAGGTTTCATCTGAAGGCTCAATGGGGGCAGGATCCCTTTCCAAATTTACTCATTTGGATGTTGTCAGAATTCAATTTCTCATGGGCTGCTAGACTGAGGGCCTCAGCTACTCACTGGTTGCCAGACAAAGGCTTCCCTCGGTTCCTTGCCACATGGGGCCCTTAACAACATGGGAGCTGGCTTCCATCAGAACAAGCAACCAAGAAAGGATGAGCAAGACAAATTTGTTACCTAATTGCAGAGGTGGCATCCCATCATTTTTCTCTTCCAGTAACATAGAGGAGAGTTATTAGATCCAGTCCACACTCAAAGGAAGGAATTATGCAATGGCAAGAATATTAGGAGGTAGGATCATTGGTAGTCATCTTAGAATCTGCCCTCCGCAGTAGGGATGCTTCTTACAGAAAGAGGAAGCAACGTTGTGCAAAGGAATGAAGGTGTGAACTGTATGGTGGGTGTGTTTGGGAAAAGGCAAGTGGCTCAGGAGGAACAGTTCAGAGGAGAACGTGTTGGCTGGTGATTACAGGTGGAGGTGACAGCAGATGGCACTGGAAAGGAGGTGAGGACTAGTCCATGAATAGCCCTGAAGACCCTTGATAGGATTTGTTCTTTATCCCCAGGACAATGGGGAACTGTTAAGAGGTTTTGAGGACGGGAGTGACATGTGGAAGGAGAATCTGCATGTGTTTTCACATGACCTTCAGTGGCTGGGTGGGCAGACTCTTCCTCGAAATAATAACTGATCAGGAAGTGGTGTCTCAGGTGCAGTCAGCCCACATTTTCACCCCTATGCTCTTACGGCTTTGTCTTATGGGTTCTATCCTCATGACTACTTTCTCTCACCCCAATATTGTCTCCACCAGCCCACAGGTTGGATATTCTTACTGTTCTTATCAACCTCCTCATCAAAAGCTTCAACTGACTGCCAGGCTGGCCTGTGCTAAACAGAGGAGATTAAAAGAGGCCAGGGGCAAAGGCGAATCAGACATAGGCAGGGCAGACCCACTACACCCTGTGGGTAAATCAAGGCTTTTTTTTTTTTTTTGAGACAGAGTATCACTCTGTCACCCAGGCTGGAGTGCAGTGGTGTAATCTTGGCTCACTGCAACCTCTGCCTCAAGGTTCAAGCAATTGTCCTGCTTCAGCCTCCTGAGTAGCTGGGACTGCAGGTATGCACTACCACACCAGGCTAATTTTTGTATTTTTAGTAGAGACAAGGTTTTGCCATGCTGACCAGGCTGGTCTCAAACTCTTGAACTCAAGTGATCTGCCTGCCTCGGCCTCCCAAAGTGCTGGGATTACAGGCATTAGCCACTGCACCTGGCCTAAATCAAGAGCATTACTAACAAAGTTAATATTTACAGAGGGCTCACTGTCTTAGCTCATTTGGGTGGCTATAACAAAATACTATAGATTGGGTGGCTTATCAACCACAGAAACTTATTTCTCACAGTTCTAAAAGTTGGGATTTCAAGATCAAGATACTAGCAGATTCAGTGTCTGGTGAGGGCCTGCTTCCTTGGTCACAGATGGCCCCTTCTCACTGTGACCTCATATGGTGGAAGGGGCAACCAAGCTCCTTTAGGCTTCATTTATAAGGGCACTATTCTCAGTCATGAGGAGTAGACCCTCTTGAGTTAATTATTCCCCAAAGGCCTCACCTCCTAATACCATCATTTAGGCCTTAGGATTTTAACATAATGAATTTTAGGGGGATGTAAATATTCAGACCATACCACCCACCATGCACTGGGTAGTGTGTTAACTGAGTTATACACACCTTGTCTCATTTAACTCTCCACCAGCTGCCTGGTTGGTGGTGTTACTACCCTTTACCAATGCTAAGTGTATATTCTGAGAGACAGGTGACATGTTGGTGACTGCACAGGAATCTGGGAAAACTGAAGCCAGAGCCCAAGCTCTCAGATGCTGTGCTGTCCAGCCACAGTCATGTAGCCTGTGGACACGAGTGTTCTGCATCCTGGTCATTTCTCTTATTAATTATGACACACATATAAACTCATTGCATGATATTTTATAGTGATGGAAAAAGTCAAGAAAATAAAAACTAACCACACTCCAAAATGCAGAGACAATGGGATTCTGCTTAAAAACTTTTTTTAAAAATCACATTTATATGGCAAAGTGATGCCTGACACATTATCTCTCTGGGACATAGGATTATCCAGGCTTCTGGTTGATTTTAGCTTCTCAGGGAGGTGATGGAATGTAGATCAATGGCACAGAGCTTGCTGGAATTCCACCTCTGTCACTTGCAAACTATGTGATTCTGGGTAAGTAAAACTCTTTGTAGCTTACAGTGCCAGTGCCCCAGCTTTAGTCCCCCAGATACCTTCATGGTTTTGTACTCACCAGCCAATGAGCTGGCAAGTGTGGCTTCTGGCTGCAGGAGCCCCTTAGCCCCTGTGCATGAGAGCTGGAGCTGAAAGCAATTGCTGGGTGCAGGGGGCATACATTCTCCAGCCCCATTGTTCCTCGATTGGGACAGCTCTGAGGCGTGACCCATACTGTTTGCAGAGCTTTCCTGTGGGACCTAGCCAGACTCACCTGCTGTGGGACTTTGCTTGATAGTACAACTTTGCTGGCCATTTTCCTTCTGTGGTTCTACTTCCTCTTGGGGAGTACTTTCAAAAAATCTTTGTTTCAATGAAACCAAAATGGATGGACGTTCTACAAAATTCTTGGCCAATCCTCTTCAAAAATGTCAAGGTCAAGAAAGGCAAAGAAAGGCTGAGGAAATATTTTAGCTTAAAGGAGACTAAGAGACATGATAATTAAATGTAATCTCTGGTTCTGGACTGGATCTTGAACCACAAAAAATAAGACATTGGGACAACTGAAAAATAAATAGCTTATAAGGACATTATTGGGACAATCGATGAAAGGAATGTAGGTTGTACAGATAGTAATATTGTGACAGTGTTAAATTTTGTGATTCGGTAATTGTACTGTGGTTGCGTTAAAAGTAATGCAGGAACAGAAAACCAAATATCACGTGTTCTTACTTCCACGTGGGAGCTTAGTGATGAGAGTACATGGACACAAAGAGGGGAACAACAGACAGTGGGGTCTAACAGAGAGGGAGGGCGCGAGGAGAGAGAGGAGCAGAAAAAAGAACTATCGGGTATTAGGTTTAGTATGTGAAAGCTAACTGTAATCCCAGCACTTTGGGAGGCCGAGGTGGGCAGATGATTTGAGTTCAGGAGTTTGAGGCCAGCCTGGGTAATATTTTTGTGGAAACTTTGTCACTACAAAAAATATTAAACAATTAGCTGGGCATGGTGGCTAGTGCCTATAGTCCCAGGTACTTGGGAGGCTGAGGTGGGAGGATCACTTTAGTCTGGGTGTCGGAGGCTGCAGTGAGCTAAGATTGTGCCATGGCACTCCAGCCTGGGCAACAAGCCAGACCCTGTCTCAAAACAACAACAAACAACAACAACAACAACATCCTTATTCCTAGGACATAAGCACTGAAATATGTAGGGGCAAAGGTGCATGAGGTCTCTAAATTACTTTAAAATAATTCATTGAAGAACCGTGGAAGGTGGAGAGAAGAAGGAGAATAATAAAGCAAGTAGAAGAAAATGTAACAATTGGCAAATCTGGATAAAGAGTATTTTGGAACTCTTATGCTGTTATTGCAACTTTTCTTTAAATTTGAAATTATATCAAAGTAGAAGGAAACTTTGCCTCACCATCTGCTTCTGGGGGAGCTAAGCTAAAACACTCAACTGAGCCTCAGTTTCCTCAATTGTTAAATAGAGATCAGGGTCTTTACCTCACCAGACTGATGCAAGAATGTGAATAGCTAATATCTGAGATAAGTCTGGCACAGAGCTGGCTCTCCTCTTCCCATTTTTTTTTTTTTGTTGTTGTTTTTTGTTTTGAGATAGAGTCTCATCCTGTCACCCAGGCTGGAGCACAGTGGTGCAATCTCGGCTCACTGCAACCTCTGCTTCCCGGGTTCAAGTGATTTTCCTGCCTCAGTCTCCCAAGTAGATGGGATTACAGGGGCATGCCACCATGCCTGGCTGATTTTTTGTATCTTTAGTAGAGATGGGGTTTCACCATGTTGGACAGGCTGGTCTCAAACTCCTAGCCTCATGATCCACCCGCCTCGGCCTCCCAAAGTGCTGGGATTACAGACATGAGCCACTGAGCCCAGCCTGTCTCTTCCCTTTTGTTAGCCATGCATTCTGGAACTCAGGGCTTGGGATGACCAAAGAGCACCTTACACAAATGTCAGGGGCCTCGGAGAAAAACGCACTGTGCTTTCCAGTTACCTCTCTCTGAGTCTGCGCTCTCTCACTCTGCTTGGCTTGTCTCTTTGCAGAACCCTTCCCTGTCTGCAGCTGTGGTCAGTGATTTTTGTAGATTAAATGAAACTCCGGGGAGAGGCAGAGTTTTTTTCTGGGGAGATCAAAGACTCAGCCTAACATAAAAGAAAACTTATAAAACGATATATATTAGGAACAAAATAAAACAAAACACAAACCCAACCTGGGAGCAGGATCCATATGTCAGAGTCAATATGTCCAGACTTCTGCGATCTGCTCTATAGAGCTGCCAACTGAGACAGGAATGTTGCCTTGTCCAGAAAAGGCAGCCGCATAAAAGAGAGATTTTTACAGACTTTGGCATGAGGATGAGGCAGGAACCCACCGTATGTCCAAGGCTTTGTGAGGAATCTCTAGGAACTGATATGGCTTCTTTTAGCCCTACATTTTTTAAACAGCTTTGTTGAAGTATAATTGATATTAAAAATACACAGATTTAACATATACAATTTGATAGTTTGCACATATGCATACACCCATGATACTATCACCATAGTCAAAGTAACAAACCTATCTATTACCTTCGTAACTTTCCTTTTGTACCGCCTTTTTTTGTGATAAGAACACTTAAAATGAGATATACAGATTTTTAACTGTGCAATATCATACTGTCAACTATAGACACAATGTTGTACAGCAGATGTCTAGAGCATATTCATTTAGTATAACTGAAACTTTATGCCCATTAAGCAAAAACTCCCTTATTATTCTCTTCCCCCCAGGCCCTGGCACCTACCATTCTATTCTCTGCTTCCATGAGTTTGATTATTTTAGATACTTCATATAAGTGAAATCACGCAGTATCTGTCCTGTGACTGGCTCACTTGACATAATGCCCTCCACGTTTATCCACATTATCACAAATGGTAGGCTTTCTTCTTTGTTAAAAGGCTGGATAATATTCCATTGTATGGACAGATCACATTTCCTTTATCCATTCTGTTACTGTGTAAATCAGGGTTCAACCAGAGAAACAGAACTAGTAGGATAAATGTGTTAAGATTTATTGCAAAGAATTGGCTTATGTGATGTGGGGGTTGGCCAGGGAAGTCCAAAATCCATAGAATAGGCTGTCAGGAAGGGCAGGCTGGAGCTCTTGGCTGAAGCTGCTGTCCACAGCAGAGTTTCTTTTCCTGTAGGGAAGCCTCAACCCTGCTCTTAAGGTTGATTGAATCAGACCCACTCAAATTATGCAGGAGAATCTCCCACACTTAAAACCAACTGATTAAGGATTTTAATCACAGTCACAAAATACATTCACAGCAAATTCTAGATTAGTGTTTGATTAAAAAACCTGGAGACTGTAGCCTAACCAAGTTGACACATAAAACTGACCATCATAGTCACCAAAACCAATTGAAACTCCCTGCTAATATTTTTAGGATCCCTTCCCTTCTTTCTGCCCTCATTTATACTGCCCAAGATCAAGCCCCAAGGTCAGTGGATCCTCCCTGGTGTCCATATATCCAGGCCCATGATCTCTATCCCAACTCAGTGTGGCATACTTCAGCTCAGAAACCGCTTGGCATTCCCCATTGATTATGGGATAAATGCCAAAATCCTAAGCTGAGCAGTTACTGCTATTCATTTCATACCAAAGCCCTAAGCCACACTGATTTGCTCATCTATTTCACAACTTTCCTTCTGCACATCATGATAAGAGCTGACATTTCTTGGCCCTTGCCAGTTCCCAAACACTGTGCCCAGTGCTTTGACATAGATTATCTAATTTAATAATGAGAACAATTGTAGTTTTCATGTGGGGAAACTGAGGCACAGAGCAATTAGCGTAACCTGTCTCAGTCACTGGCCTAACCTGTAATCTCACAAGTCGGACTCCATAGTCCCTGACTTTGAGCATTACATTATGCTGCTGCTCCGAAGGGTCTGTCCTCATTTATCTGATGAGTTTCTACTTATCCTCAATGTCCATCTCAAATGTGAACTCTTCTCTGAAGCCTTTCAGATTTCACAGGTAGAATCTGCAGTCCTCTGTTCTGTGCCTCCAGAGTTCTTTTCTCACTGTGTTTTTGTGCCCTTTCTATAATACTTTGCTAACTTGGCTGCATTGTCTTGTATTTGATATGAACTCCTAAAGGAGAGGCAAGGTGTTGGCCTCACCTGTTTCCCTAAAGCCCAACACAGGGGCGGATGCAACTTCTAGTTACCATACTTGTCAAAAGATTGACTTATCTGAGGACTTATCTCTCCCAAAGCCCCTCTAATGACCATGCATTGCTAACAGCCATGCATTACTCTGCTCTTTGGTCTCTACCCACAAATTCTTGCAATAAAATGGAAGCTGATTTCTAATACTCTCAATTGCCATTGCAGCAGGGTGCTGATGACTGATAGCATCCTGCAAATAGAATGGTCTAACTGGTTAATGAAGGAAGGGTGGTATGTGCTTTTCCCCCTTGAAGAAGCTAAGTAGCTCTCTCCATTGCCAACTTCATCTCAGCTGTTTCCCCAGTGTCTCAATGGCTGAATCCAGTGTCAAAGCAGTTGTCTGGGAAGGTCCAAGTGTCAGATGGCATGGTGTCACTGGTGTGCCCATCTGAGACACTCTGGCATCTTCGGGGTGGCTGCAAGGAACTTAATTTGCATGAAACCTTGAGATGCCTTCTAGGACCAAAAGGCAAGCAGGGTCCCCCAGTGCACCAAAACTAACATTCCTGAATATGGGCATTGCATGTTATTGCCAAACTTTTAGACTCGGGTTTCTGTAAATTAAAAAATAAATCAATGGATTTGCCCCGAGGTGGGCAAGCTCCCAGATGCCTGGGCTATTAATGGGAAGTGACAGTATCTGGTGCCAGTTGGCTGTCAGCCCATCCAGCCTACAAATGATCCAGGCCTGAGTCCCCCCAGTCCTAGCTAGAATGCTGTTATACTTTTCCCTAAGTGAGAAAGACTCCCTTGTTTGACAGGACAATGTCTATCCCTTGGGTGGGAAGGGGATCCTGTCCAACCAGGGGAGAGCATCAGGGATGAATAAGGTAGCATCAAGTGACCCACTCTGGCATGGAGGAGAGATGCAAGGCTCAGATGACAGGCACGTGAAGTATCATGATTAGCCTCCTGTTCGTGAAGACTGCTCGTACTATGGGCTGAATGTTTACGTCCTCCCAAAACTCTTATGTTGAAGTCCTAACCCCCAGCGTCATTCTAGTAGGAGGTGGGGCCTTTGGGAGGTGGGCTTAGTGCTACAAGAAGACATGAGAATGCTCTAGCCATATGGAGATACAACTAGAGGATAGCCATCTGCAAACCAGGAGAGTGCCCTTATCAAACATCATTATCTACCAGTGTCTTGATTTTGAACTTCCTGGTTTCCAGAACTGTGAGATATAAATGTTTTTGTTAAATCATCCAGTCAATGATGATTTGTTACATTAGCCTTAACCGACTCAGACAGCTAGTCATCACAGAAAGATTTGAATGGTGGCAACTGCAGACACTGAGGAGGGAAAGGAGAACTCTAAGCCATTGCAGTCCCTTTTATTCTGCTTGGGGGCCTCAGAGTGAGTAGCTAGCTGCATTCCCATTGTAGTTCGGCTGGTCTGCCCTAGGCTTGCATGATTTCCCTACCTTCATCAGCTTGCTCCAGTGGCCTCTTCCTGGGAACTGCATTCTACAGCTTTCTTGGACTGCGTGCTTCCCAAGGGTGGGGACCATCTCAGTCATCTGTGTCATCCTGACTTCCAGCACAGGGCTTGGCACATCGCTGGTACCCAGTAAACATTTGATGAATAAAAATGAGGTACAGATCACAGACAAGACACATTGCTTCACCCTTAAAGACACGTCGATTGGCTAAGATCTGCTACAGTCTTGCTTTGGTGCAGTTACAGCTACATGGCCTTAGTTAATTTTATTTGTTTTGGCAATTATGATAACAATTATGATAATAAGAATTCTCTTTCACTCCCAAATCTTCTGGCTTGGATGTCTAAGATAGTTGCCAAATTCTCCTGGGTATTTGCCAATTCTCCTTTTTGCTCTGTACTCTATGGATATGGCCTTGATCCTCCAGAGCACTGGTGCAGAAGTGGGTTTGGGAGTTTAAATTAGTCAGTTAATCTGTTCTTTATTTGGACTAGACAGATTAACTGGGGGAGTGTGAGAGAATAACATGAAACTTGGGGACTAAAAAGACTTGAGTCCCATTGTGATTAAGGCATTTAGTCTCTATGTAATTTTGAGTAAACCTGTAACCCCAGTTTCCACATCTGTAAAATGGAATTAACCATCTGCCACATAACATTGTTCAGAATGTTAAGGAACTGCAGGAAATATCTGGAGATAGGGAGCTCAGACTGATGAGGGAGATAGAAAATTAAAAAAAAAAATCACTCTTCAATATCTGTATCCTGGCAGGGGTGAGACTGAGGCCCGCTGTGGGAGCCTGAATTACTGAGTATCCACCCTGTGCCGCAGACTGTGCAGGGCAGAGGGGCCATGGAGGTTTATGCCCATGCATGCATAAATGTGACAGCCTCTGGCATGCATGCGTCCTGGATTGGGCTTGAGAGTCCTGTCAATGGACGATGATGAAATGTCTCTTTGGAAATAGGGTCCTGCACACACATGTGAATTTAGTTCCCAGTGCACATTAGTCACAAGAAATAGAAAATGATAGCTTTCAGGAGGCAACAGTTAAATGGATGCAGAGGGCACTGGCTGTGGACACTTTTTAGAAACATGAACTTTCATTGTAGGGATCAAAACCCATCCTTATGCTAAACCACATGAAAAGGGGGGTACATTTTGTGACTTTGTTCTGGGTGGAGGATTTAAATGGTAACAGAGGACCGAAGTGGAGGCCAGGAAGGGAGGTGGCTAATTTGTCCTGCTGAATCCCTACACCTGCCCCAGTGGGAATAAGGTTGATTTCAGCAGGGAACATTTAAATAATGGTATCTAGGATGGGTAGGGGTGGTAGTCGGATTTGGGGCTTGGGAGAAGAGGGAGCAATCAGTTAGGCAGAGGTGCAGTGCTGAAGGCCTTGGGGAAAGAGTGTGGAGTGGGGACTAAGAACCGAGGTGAGGTATAAGATGATGTATGCCATTCATCTGGCCTCTCTGTGCCTCAGTTTCCTCATTTGAGAACATGGTGCTGAGCTGTGTTTCGGGCACAGTGAAAGAAAAAAAGGTGACAGTTAAAAAGTTTTGTGATTATCCAGATCACTAAATAATTGCATTTAATTATTCATAATGTGTTTTGAGATCTTGGGATGAAAGCTATAGAGATTATATCCCATTATGAACTGGTTGTTAGGAACCTCTGTTCAGGTAAAATACATAATTACTACCTGAATTTGATATCATGGGGAAAGGAGTAGAGGTTTGTCCTCTCCTTCCAGTCCCAGGTCTTCCTAGCTATTTTAGGGTACGATGTGCACCCACTTGTTCTAAGCCTTTTTCCTTATCTCGTGCATGGCCTGGGCTCCACCACTGTTATATCCAGGGAGTGCATTCTGGGTGAGGGCTTCCTGGGCCTTTTGGAGTTGATGAGGCTGGTCTCTGCTGTCCCTGTCTATCAATCATCAGATCTAATTAGATTGAAAACATCTTCCTCCCACCCCCAAGTTTGTTGTAGGTCACGTGGCTGCTATGTAAATCTCAGCCCTGGGAGCAGTTTAATGGCTGCAGTGACCACAGGTAGTAAGTCAGCCACCCCTATAAATGGAAAATAAAAACAACAACCCATTACAGATGATGGTAGGTCTGCAACCTGCAGGCAGCGCGTCGTAAACTTGAGCAATTGCTCCTGTGCTTGGCTGAGGACAGGACCGGGGAGGGGGCACAAAGTGGCAGGAGAGGAGATTTGTGACCTGCGACTTCCAGGTTGCCTCTCCCCTCTCAGTCCTGGCCCAGCCCAACCACAGGTGCTGAAGAACTTCAGCCTGCCCTGTCCTGAGCAAGCAGGATGTGGCTTCACATCAGGCTCCCTCTCCACCTGTGGGTGGGGGTTGGCATTGGCTGGTTAGTCTTGCTGCTCTCATTCCAAAGCTGCTGTATGTGCTGGACATTACTGGGACCACTGCAGTCCTGTTGCCCCTCTCATGTTGTGTCATCAGCTTTAGAGGGGGAGCATGACAGAGGGGAAGTGTAAATGCCATAAATACGTGACTCTAATCACTTGCTTTAGTCACTGTTCTGTCCTCAGCATCTAGAGCTGTGCCAAGAATACCGTGGGTGTTCAATAAAGATTTTTTTTTTTGAATGGAGCAATAAATGAATAAGTAAAGTCTCTGGGTTGGGGGGCCTGGTCTGATCCCAGCTCTGCTGCTTACTAGCTATGGTAAAGTGGGAAAGTTACCGAAGCTCTCTGAACCTCCATTTTCTTGCTATAAAATGGAAATCAAGTGCTTATATACCTCAATTGTTGTGAGGGCTGAAACAGATGGTGTTTCTAAGCATGCCTAGCCCTGGCCGGCACATGAGTTACTTCAGAAGTCTCAGTGGTAGGGGCTTTAGATGTGAGGTGTCCCAGAATGGGTCAGACTTTCATTACAGCAAGAGCCCAGACCTTCATTACAGTTATGTGTATGTGGGTGCCTGTGTGCATATGTTGTATGTATGTGTGTGTTGGTGTCTATAAGTGTCTTTAGGTGTATATGTGTTTACATATGCATGCATGTGTGTATGTGTGTATGTGTACATAAAGCACTTGGATTCCCAAACCTTTTTGTAGGATAAGGTACATTGTCCCTAAAATGAGTATTGAAGTAGTCTTCCTGATTTGAGGGTATAGGTGCTCTGTCTTCTATTTCTTCCTGGTAGTGTGTTGATGGGAAGACATTTGACCAGAGCTGGGGCGAGTAGGCTGCGGACATGCTTAAATTTGACTTCCACAGGAAGGCCTTCCTTCACCCCAAGTTTAAGCTAGGGGTGCTCTGTTATAGTCACCTATGATGTCCTGTGCTTTAATTTATCATACTTATCACCTTTGTATTTGCATGACTATGTGTGTGATTATTTGCATAATATTTCCCCCCACTTCCCATAATTGGGAACTCCATGAATACCAGAAACATTTGCCTATTTCTGTATCCCCAGAGCCTAGAATCTGGCACTTAAGAAGAATTTGGTTAATATGAATACACTATCAGAGACAACGGCCCATACCTCAGTTCTGTTGCTAAACATCTGGCCTATGAGATCTGGGGCTAGTTGTCTAATCTCTCCAAGCCTCTGCTACTCCACCGGAAAAATAGGTATAAAAATATACCTACTTTGAAGGGATACTGTGAGGACTGAATAACATAAAGCATGGAAAGCACAGCATAATGCCTGGCACAGAGCAAGCACTCCCCATACAGTAATTTAAAAATATCTTCCTCCCTCCCACATTCCTTTCCCTCCCTTCCTTCCTTTTTCTTTTCTCTTCCTTTTGTTTCTCTCTTCCTTTTGTCCTTCCTCCTTTCATTTCCACCGTCCTGCTCACTTGCTACTCTTTTAGAGCATTGTGTGTATATGTGTATGTGAGTCCATGTTGTGTGCATGTGTATATGTATGTGCATATGTGGTTATGTGTATGTGGGTGCCTGTGTGTATTTATTGCATGTATGTGTGTGTTTGTGTGTATAAGTGTCTGCAGGTGTATATGTGTTTACATATGCATGCATGTGTGTATTTATATCTGTGTTATCTATGTTGTATGTGTGTATATATGTATTATATCTGTATGTGTTTTTGTGTGTGCCTATGTGTAGATACACATACATGTATATATGTGTGCATGTGTATATGCGTGTGTGTTTGTGTGTGTGTCTGTACGTATGTATGTGTTTTTTTTTTTTTTTTTTGCATGTGTGTGTACCTCCAGCATGGGAGACTCTCACCCTTGAGGAGTAGGGTTGTGAGTAAATCTTGGGTAGAGGAGTCTGTGTTGCCAGTTTAGGGGCTCCATTGCCTGGAAGGCCTGGCCCTTCCAGGGCATGTAAGGACAGTGCTGTGCTCAGAGCTGTCCTCACCTGCCTGGCAGCAGCTCCACCCCTACAAGCCATCAGCAGGGAGGAGGCCTGATTTGTGATGAGGGCCAGATATCCATGCATCTGAGTCTGTCTTTTGCCTGCGTCATCCTGGGTCTTCTCTAGCTCCTCCTGGCCTCGAGGCTTGGTAGGTGAGGATCATGGGAGGCAGAGAACAGGTTGTCGAGGGAGATGACTTTACTTTCACAGGCATTGCAGGAGACCCTGGGGATGCCACCCACTAGTGACCTTGCAAGTTGTTAAGCTCTTGATGTCTCAGTATTCTCATTTGCATAGTGGAAATTTTTGAGTTGAGAGTCTTAAGCTCAACTCAGTCTTAAACATACCCAGGCCAAGTAGCCAAATGAGTGAAGAAGGTTAACTTTGGGAAAAAAAAAGGATGCAGGGGAAATATTCTGACCCATCTATAATTCAACCTCAGCCGATTGTTGCTGTGTGAGAAGTTCATATGAGAACTTCCAGCTTTCCAATCATTCAAGAGAAGGCAGAAATCTGAATTTGTACACAAAATCCTGCAATAGTTTATGTTGAAGAAACATCAAGATCTCTTGAAACACTCTATGTGTTGTAAACAAAACATCTCTATGGTCCAGATATGGTGGTCAGTCCATTAGTTCATGTTCTCAATGTTGTGCATGTACTAAACACTCAAATATATTTGTAAATAATCAGATGCTGTTTGCTCCAAGAATGAAAGAAGGAGAAAACTGGGGAAAGGGAGAGAAACAGAAATGAGCAGTGGAGTGGGGGAAGGTGGCCTAGTTAGGGGGGTGATTGAGGACTGGTTAAGGGTGAGTTCAGTTGTGAGAGTGTGATTTGCTTCTGTCTGATCCCAGAGCGGAGCGGACACACCTGGCTCCCCCTTCTTCACTGATGCAGGTAAAAACAAATCTTGATGTTGGGATGTTCAAGATGGGGGCGACCAGGGTGTCTGAATCCTCACCTCCTCTCTGGGATCAGAGGGTAAGATGGGCTTCTCTCCACATGCATGTGTTCCTCCCCTAGCTTGCTGTCATTGTAGAATATGCTGTTTTCAGAATAAAGAGGATTTCATTCAAAGGTGGGGGGGTTTTTGAGTTGCTTAATTTGGCATTTGACATCACCAGACTAAATCAGATAATATTGTACCAGCTGGGTTTACGGAAATCACCCTGTGCCTTAAAGGGCTGGGGCTAAGGTAGGAAGGTGGGTGCCTGTCAGTGAGCTCAGCTACCCGCCTACCCAGATGCGTTCCTTCCAGTACCTCTCAGTCCATGTGCAGGGAGCTGTAACTGCCCTGGGCAAGTGACTTCAACTTCCTGAGCTTCAGTTTCTTCATCTTTAAAATGGGCATAATGACACTTGGCTCACGTTCGTTGGGAGGACTG
The DNA here is from genome assembly GCF_001604975.1 of Cebus imitator. Lineage (NCBI taxonomy): Eukaryota > Metazoa > Chordata > Mammalia > Primates > Cebidae > Cebus > Cebus imitator. Next base: position 1,390,791 of record NW_016107333.1, read on the forward strand.
GGTAGGATGCCTGCTCCTTTCTTTCTTTCCACCTTGCGTTGGCTAGTGTTACATAGATCTCATCACCATCCTTGCTTCTCCTCTGTGTGTCCAAGATTTCTGAGAAGTTTACCTGACCCCAGCCCTGCTCCTTCTCCCAGAATCTATCTAGGGGCCTGAAGAGGAAAGGTCCAAGATATCTGTGGCTTCTAAACCCTTACTCACTCAGGTCATCTGTTGACACGTGTGAGTGTACACTTCAACAAGCACACTCTGGAGAAGTTTAGCCTTCTTCAGATTCAGGATTGGCAGAGAGACAGCGTGCCCACTTCTCAACTTGCTTTGGTCAGGTGAAGAGGGATAGGGTATGTGGTTAGGGCCAATTCGTCCTCTTTCTGGGAACCACATTGGCTCATTTATCCTTGGGGACAGTGCAGCATGGAATTAAGAGTGTGGATTAGCGGAGAAAAAGAAATGCTTATACACTGTTGGTGAGAGTGTAAATTAGTTCAACCATTGTGGAAAGCAGTGTGGCAATTCCTTGAAGAGCTAAAAAACCAAACTACCATTTAACCCAACAATCCCATTACCGGGTATGTACACAAAGAAATATAAATTGTTCTACCATAAAGACACATGCACATGTATGTTTGTTGCAGCAGTATTCACAATAGCAAAGACATGGAATCAATCTAAATGCTTATCATTGGAAGACTGGATAAAGAAAATGTGGTATATATACACCATGGAATACGACACAGTCACAAAAAATGAGTCCTTTGAGGGAACATGGATGGAACTGGAGACTATTGCAGGAACAGAAGACCAAATGCCTCATGTTCTCACTTGTAAGTGAGAACTGAATGATGAGAACCTATGGATACAAAGAGGAGAAGAGGCCCTGGAGGCTGCCTGAGGGTGGAGTGTGGGAGGAGGAAGAGGATCAGGAAAAATAACTATTGGATACTAGGCTTAATACCTGGGTGATGAAATAATCTCTGTACATCAAACTCCTGTGATCCGAGTTTACCTACCTAACAAACCTGCACACCTGCACATGAACCCCTGAACCTAAGATAGATTTTTTTTTAAAATAAAGCAGTCTTCTCTTTAAAGAAAAAGAAAAACAACCAGCCTGACCAATATGGTGAAACCAAACCCTATCTCCACTAAAAATATAAAAATTAGCCAGGTGTCGTGGTGTGTGCCTGTGGTCCCAGCTACTTGGGAGGCTGAAGCATGGGAAACAAAGGCCATAGTGATATGAGATCGTGCCACTGTACTCCAGCCTGGGCAATAGAGTGAGACTCTGTCTCAAAAAAAAAAAAAAAAAAAAAAAAAAAAAAGGCATGTGAATTCAGAGTTTGCTCCAATCCCAGGTCTGCCATTTACAAACTGGGTATCTTTGGGCAAATGACTTAACCTCTCTGAGTTTCAGCTGTAAAATAGACAAAACAATAACGATGACCTCAACACAGAACCAATGTCAGGAGTAAATAAGACAATGGACAGCAGAAGCATGGCAAACAGACAGCATGGCAAGCAGAAGCACTCCAGATTCTCAAGTTTACATTCCTATGTTGATCTAAGTTTATAATTCTGTCAATAAACTTTAACAAAAAATAGCACCTTTATTGTTTGATGGCATCCAAATCAGAAGGCAAAAAATTCCAGAAGTCTTAGAATCCAGTTAAAAACAACAACAACAACAACAACAACAAAACCCTGGCAATGAGAAACACAATGCTTTTCTTCTGAGTACTACAGGGCACAGTGCAGAGTCTATGTTATTTCCCTCTCTGACTCCAAGGAGGTTGAGCAGAGCTCTGTATTGGACTTCGGGTCCAATGTGGGGGAGATGGTGGAGTTGAATAAGATGGAAGGATGATCTGGAGGCTCCAAGAAGGGCAGAGGCTAGGGAGATTAAAAACTTCAGAGAAAAGAAGCGGAGGTGGAAATAGGTAGAATGGGAATATATTAAGTTGAAAATACTTTTGAGCATATGCTGTGATTCTAGACACTTGAGACAGTGGGGAACAAGTTGAATGTGGCATATAAGGCATCTAGCCCTCGTATGAATGGTGTGGTGCAGAGTCTCCTTAATGAAGCACGCTTGTGTTTTTAATAGTAATAGTAACAACAACAACAACTAACAATTACCAAGGTCTCGCTCTCTGCCAGGCATTTTGCCTGTATGATCTCATCACATCCCTCCCAGAGCAAGCCATTGGAAGAGATATTTTAAATGAAGTTGTGGCTCTGGGAGGCGGAGTAATCCCTGCAGTCACTTGGCCATCAAGTGCTGAAGTCCAGTCTGGGGACAAAACCTCATAGCCGTCCAGTGAATGGACACAGGGAATTCTGGGCTTCAACTAGTCCTACTTGGACTAGTTGAGTGCAACCTGAGAGCCTCCCTTCTGTTCTCTTCCTCCAGGGCATATACGAATTTTCATAAGGTAGGAGGAGAGACCCTGGAAAAGTAGACACACTGAAGGAAAGACTGGCATACAAAAAGAAAGTGAGGGAGGGCCATTTCCATCTCCTCCCTTTGGTGGTGGTTTTGTTGTCTCTTCCTTCAGGAATGCACAACCTCACTGCATTCAATCAAACTTCCTGGGCACCTGTTTCTCTAGGAGGCTCATACTGTCGATGGAGTGAGGTTTCACATGGGTATGTTTCCAACTTTCTCTTTTTATTTGGCATCATTTGAGGATGAGGTGGGGCCTGAGATCTCGTCCTCCGAGGGTTGAGGGATGAAAGAAATTGTCTGATTTCTAGCTCTTTGTGCTGACACATTGGGCTTCATGCACTATCCTAGGGATCAGCCCCTCCATTCAGCAAAGGAAGACGAAGCATATTTTTGTGATTTTTTCAACACTTGGACAAAGCCAAAGGCCCATGTGGGAGAAGACAGATTCATAATATAAAATCTTCCCAGATTTAGGGATAGCGTGAAGTGTGACTGCACGAAGGGTGCTTGTTATTGGAAGTTATTTTCTTTCTAGACCCTGCAAAGTTGCTTGTATGCATGACTGTGGGTTCCAATTCTCAGGCAAGGTAAAGGTTGAGCAAATTTTTGCCAGGCCTGGTTGAATCTGGACAATGAGAAGAAGCAGCACAAGGCACATTTTTAGAATCACACTGGACAACTCCTCTTTGTGGTTGTAAATGTTCAGACACTTTAAAACAAATGAACTTCTGTTTTCCATCTCAACTGGAAGTGGTCAGGACCAAAACTGAAAGCAGTGGCATCTAGGAGTGAGGCTGACCTCTCTCTAGTGGAGTCTCCTGTCCTGGTCTGGCCAGAGTGAGACCCAGGTGCTGGATCAGCTTGGTGAAGACCTCACAAGATAGCTTACTCTTTAGTTGCATATTCAACAAGAATTAATTGCTACTCTTTTATGTCAAGACTTGTTTTGGAAACTGGACATTGAGAGATGGTGATGAGATAACCATCCCTGATCTCTCAGGATATCAGGAACTGATGACAGAGAAAATATATAGTCAAATAAAATATCCCAATGTTAAGACTTAAAACAAAGGTCTGTATGAAGTGCTCTGGTTGCAGAGAGGAGTGACCAATTTTGCTGGGCCACGGAAGGTGGTAGTCAAGGTTAAGAGCTTCAATTTAAACTATAAAGAATGTGTAACCTGAATAATTCTTGACATATCCCACATGGCTCAGTCTGACTTTGGTTCAGCCAAAGAGATAGTAAAAAAAAAAAAAGGCAAATGTAATTGTTAGAAGTGACTCAAGCTTTGATTCAGTTTCTGAAGGAAGTGTTAAAAGGTACAGGCTACTCTTACAAATGCTGTCTTCTTATAGCTCCCTCACTCAATATCCTCTATGTGGGAGCCCCTGAAGTTCCCTCTATTTTCCAATCTCAACTATCAATGCCACAAGACACTCTGACTCTTAGTTCTCATTGTATTTTAAGAAATATATCTTCTCCATATTACCTGTGTCTCAGCTCTTTGTTAAATAGGGGACTCAGTCTCTACATTCTATGGTATCTTTATGAGGAATGTTGCCCTGATTCTGCCTCCTGAAGAAGTGGAGTGGGGAGGGAGGGAAGATCCTGAATACTCACATTTTAGTAATTTTTATTCCTGTTACAGTTAAATGGGGTTTCTCTAAGACAAGTATTGTGAGAAGGGCCACTCTGGTAAAGAGGACCTTCTCAAAGGTATAAAAGAAGACCTGAGAGGGCAATTAGAACAGAGCTGAGGATATGCATGAGGAAGAAAGTGGAGTGATAAGTTTAAAGAACTTAGAAGCCACACTGGCCTTGAGGCCAATGTGTAGGAATCTGGACTTGATCCTGAGAGTCATGGAATCCATGGGGGATTTTTTTTTTTTTTTTGCTTGTTTTTAATTTGGATAAGGTGGGATCAGGTTTGCGTTTTAAGAAGATGGCTCTGATGGCTTGTGGGAAAATTGGACTGCATACAAAAAGAGACTTGTAGCCAGAGAACCAGTGAGGAAACTGTTGCAAAAGCCTGGGCACATGAGACTTGAATTGGTGTGACCAGGGAGACTGGGAGGAAGGGATGGATGTCCAAGCTATTTCCGGGTAGAAGAGGCAGAGGAAATAGCTTTACCTGTTGACCAGTGTCCACTCATTTGTCAAGGTGGTCATGAAAGAAGGCATTAGGCACAGGACACACGGATATCCAATGCCTTGGCACCCAATCTATGTGCGCAGTAGGTTAATTGCACCTGTAATTAATTACAAGTCCAGGCTTGGAAGCATTTTTCTGAAGACATAGACCAATGGACTCAGAACAAGCATCTGGGTGAGGCTAATCCACGTTCCCAACTTTTCTGGCCACTTCCCACAGAGACTCTCGTCTCCAGAGACCAACCTGGGAGCACTGCCCTCTTTCTCAATCCATTGTTCCTCCCTGCTTGGCTTGAAATCTAGGTGGAGGCAATAATAACTTCTTTCCCAGGGTGCATTCAAGAGCATGGAGAGGAGGACATATGGCCTTTTAAGACAGAAAACCAGGACTCAACTCCAAACACCACTGGGCTTGATGAGTCACCTCACCTCTCAGATCTTTAGTTTCTTCATCTGTAAAATGCAAGAGTGCCTCCATTTATAAGTTGTGAAAATTATGAAGTAACACACATAAACCCATGTCATGTGCTTGGGACATAGCAGGTGCTCAATAAATGTTTTCTTCCTTCCATTAAATTTTGACTTCCAATGTAAGCCTCAAATCATTACATGGGGGATAAGCAACTGTGTCTGGTAACTATTATATTATTTTATAGATGAGGACATTAAGGTACACACACACTATATATGTCACTATTTGTAATATCTAATTTGTACTATCTTACAGCCAGAAACTTGGCCTGCTTCAAGCTAGATCCTGAAACTTACTCCACTTCAAGCTGAGTTCTAGCATCTGGCTCCAAAGGAACTTCAGCACCAAGGTTTTAAAACACACAGCACTTTAGTTGACCAGGGGCCTGGGAAGCTGGATTCTAAGGAATGCCACAGAAAGTTTGAGTCTCTGAGCATTAAGCCTATCTTCTTTCTGTGAGCTGGGTGACTGGTGAGAGGACCTGCCTACTGGTCCTCTCACCAGTAGGCAGGCCCATTGTTTATCAAGGACTTTGTTGAAGCTGGGACCAAATTGCTCTGAAGCAGTTGTGTTGTAGAAGGAAAAGAACAGAGAGAAGGAATGAGCCATGTCCCAGGCTCTGAAGGGGAGACATTACATTGGAGGCCTTAGAAGGACAGGTCTCAGGCTGGGGACTGCATGGGGACAGCCTTAGGGAGCTCTTTTCTTTCTACCACGAGGGGTAGCTAAATTCCAGAAAGTTGTGCTAGTATAGGGCTTTCTATCATACAGGCATTCAACCTACCCAATTCAGCTTTGAAACAAAAAGAAAGAGAAGAAACAAAAATGTAAATACAGAGATAATTCTGACCATTATTCTCCTCAGTGAGGATAGGCACAGAGGGAGCACTTGGTGTGGGGGAAGTGAACCTGCCAGCTGGGCATTCACATGCCTCTATATGAGTGCCTTGCAGCACCAGGTGTGATTCTGGGGGTTAAGGATTTTGATATTTTCATGCAACATTGTCCCAAGCACACATCTATTTTATTCTCTAAGTGCTTAAGGGAAACAGTGGTGGTGATTGCTTCCCTTAAGCACTTAGAGAATTCAATACTAGAGAGGTAACCTGGCCTTGTGGACAGATTGAGAAAGGTGTGTGAGTCTCCAATAGGGATCCTAGGATGGTGATTCACAATTCTCGCCAGCTCCCTGTCCTGTGGAGCTTCTCTGTCTGTGGACATAGAAGACCGAATAACTTTTAGCTTGGGGTAGGGGGCATGTGGCAGATTCTAACCAGGTTCTAATCAACAGATTGTGAGGATAAATGATATGCCCCACTACAGGGTTGAGGTTTGTAATTGCCAGTGCAAGAATCTCCAGAGCTGCCTTTCTTTCTGGCATGGTGACCACTGATGGCTGCTATGTAAGCCCTGGATCCTGAGTGACTGTGGCAGACAGAGTCTCCCTGCCTGCCTGCGTGAGAAACATGCAGCACTGGGTGAGAGACCTTTACAATTTCATCTGAGATCTTTGGGGCTGGTTGTCATAGCAGCATAACCCAACCTGTCCTGACTGATACAGGGATTTTTAAAGGGGAATTTTGGGTATATATGATTGCCACCTTATGCTGTGACTTTTGAATCTATGCCCCTGTGGGCCCATTAGAGCAGTAGTTCAGTACTTCACATGCATGATCTCATTCAATACTTACCAGTACCCAAGGATGTTGACAGGATGTTCCCCAGTAGGTGAGGAGATGAGCACAGAGTGGTCAGATACCTCGTCCATATTCACCATGGTAGAAATGGGTTTTAAAGTCAGGTTTTTCTGATGCCAAAGCCTATGCTCTCTCCATCATATCACCTGTCCTTGTAGCTTCAGAGCTAAGTTCTCCCAAGAGGGAGGGTGAAGCAGTGGAGGCTGGCAATGGAGCTGCTCCACCAGGCCTTGGCCATTCCAATGTCAGCCAGTTCCTGCCATGTGCCAGGTGTTCCTGCCCCTCCACTTGCCCCACACTTCCTCCTACACTAATGATATTTACTCTTGCCACCATGGCAGGGTGTTCCACTGTCTAATTACTGTTTAGAAACCTCTGAAGGCAGAAAACATGATGTTAAGTGCTTAATGGTTAAAGGATTCATGTCAAGTCTACAGTTGAGTGGGAGACCTGGGTTACTGGCCCAGGGCAGGGTGGAGAAACTGGGGATTGAGACCAGAGAAGATGCATTGTGTCATGGAAAAGTAGGGCAGGAACAGAGGCTCTGGCAATGCCTACTTAGGCTTAAGCCAAGACTCATATTATCTGGGTCATGTGGCCATGGGGAATGTCACCCACCGCTGTCAACTCTTGATTTCTCTCTGGGGCCAAACCCTTGGTTTTGCCATTGTATCATAAATACCACAAACTATTTATTGAACAGTTGCTAGGTGCCAAGGAGCTGGCTAAGAACCAAACAGTCATAATTTCATGTATTCTCCATCATCATGAGATAAGCTTTTGTCCCCATTTGGAATCTGAGGCTCACAGGATGACATGATTCATTCAAGCATGCACAGGTGATGAATGGTAGATTCTAATCCAGATCTTTCTGGATCTCGAGCTTGGGATCTTACACTCCAAGCAGCCATATGTCTCTTTTGAATGAAGTTTGGAAGAACAAAGTCAGGCATCTTTGGAGTCACAATAATATGACTTTGACACTTCAAACTCTGTGCCTCAAATTCCTATATCTTTTAATCTGCCTGAATCATGGTGCCTACTTCATTAAGGTGGGAATTGTGATTATATAAAGTAATAGAAATTAGTGTCCTTCCTGCAGATTCTTAGGTCTTAGCTTAAAAAGACCATTCAGTGATAATCCTCTCTACCCCAGACTTACAAATTCATTCCTCTCTTGAATATCTCTCAAGATGGGGAACTCACCACTTCTCAAGGCAGCCCTTTCTCAAGTTGCACAGAGCTCTGTCTCAGAGAGCTCAAACTGAGTGAAGATACAGGCAGAGGAACATCCCTAGCCCCCAGGGGATGTGGGAAGAGTAGAAGGAGGGGGAAGGAATGGACATTTAATGGCTGCATCCTGGTGGGTGTCCAGGGGTGCACATCTGTGATAGTGATGACTCCATAGTGATGATGGGCCCATTTCCCTAATTGGCATTAGTGATGCCATTTGGTCTGAGCACCCACTTCTGCTTTTCCTTGAGCCACACCTCACTGAAGCTCTGCTCTGAATGGCCACACCTGACCTGCCAGTATCTCAACTTGTCTGGCTAATACTGATTGGTCCTGGAAGCTTAGGCAGAAGGTGTATCTCTGTTTCGGGTGCTTTTAGATCCAGGATTCTGGCCTGTCTTGGCCTGGATACAAGTGAAACCTTGGTTTCCTTCCAAAATGGGATGACCATTTTCTGAGCGCAAAGGCCTCTTATAACTCAGATAATGGCCTGGACCAGAAATTGCCCCTCACTGGGATTTGACAAGGCCTCCAGGGGCCAAAAGCTGACTACCAGCCAACACACAGGAGGGAAGGGGACATGCTGACTGACAGAGACAGAGAGAGATAGACTTACAGATCCATAGGCAGAGGGTGGCACAGAGAATCAGACAGAGAAATAGAGAAGGAGGCATGGAAGGAAGAATAAAGAAAGGATGGAAGGAAAAGGGAAAAGAAGGAAGGAAAAAGGAAAGAAAGGAAGGAAAAGGGAAAGGAAGGAAGGGAGGAGGAAAGTGGCAAGAAAGAAAAGAAGGAAGGCAGGGAGGGAGGAAGGAAGCAATAGCACATACTTTCACAAATGTTGCTTCTTTTGGGAATCTCCTCAGTTCCCTGTCCTGCTGTCTCCCTCTATGCTGTCATATGCTAGTTACACAGAGACTCATGAGTACAAGGGCAGCTGGGAAGAAGAGAAAACAGGTATTCTGGCTCCACTACGCAGCTGAGTCTCTTCAGACATGTGTCGTAGGCTTGGCTATCAAATGGAGACTCCTCCCTCCTGAGTGGTTCTGAGCTGCCTTGAGTTGTGGATTGGGAAGTTCCTTGGACTCTGGGGGATGCCTAGAGGAAAGCTGGGGTCATACTTCAGAGGTCTAGGCCTGGGACACCATGAGAAGCCATCAATAGGCCGAGGCTGCCTGACACTCAGGAGCTGCATGGTGGCTTGGTAGGGGGGGTGGCCAGGGTCGGCTGCCTCCTGAGGTGAGAGGTCCTGAATGCCTCTGTGGGTCCCAGGGAGAAGCTCCTGGGGGAAGAGGGGTGAGAGAGGCTCTGGAGTGGGTTTTGCTACCAAAGTGAGATCTCCATGTTGCCTTGGGTCCCTGCATTGTTACTCAGTTTCTGCTTTTACCTTTCTTACCTTCTGCTCCCAAGGGCTGGGACTTCACTCTGGCTTCTTTTACTCATTAATTTATTAAAATAATTTATTCATTGATTTAGTAACTACCTATTGAGCTTTGGTATGTGTTAGGCATGGGAGATGGAGCAGCAAACAAGCAGATACAGTCCTGGCTAGGTGAATCTTGCGTTAGAGCAGGAAAGGCGCAGGGTAAATCCACACATAGGATTACTTAAGACATTGGCTGGTGCCGTGAAGAAAATCAAGCAGGCTTGTAAAGTAGAGAATGACTAGGTGAGGGGTGGGGAACATGAAGAGGTGGGTTAGGAGACATCTCCCTGAGGGGGAAATGTTTGAAATGTGATCTGAGTGATGAGGCGCCAGCCCTGCAAGGACCTGGGAGAGGGCATTCCAGGTGCAGGAAAAAGCAGGTACAAAGGCCATGAGGCAGGAAAGAGAGCTTAGCATGTCCACAAAATAGAAAGAAGGCCTCTGGTTACCCTCAACAATGGATACTCCTTGGCCAGGCACAGTAGCTCATGCCTGTAATCCCAGTACTTTGGGAGGCCAAGACCAGCAGATCACCTGAGGTCAAGAGTTTGAGATCAGTCTGGCTAACATGGTGAAACCTCGTCTCTATTAAAAATGCAAAAAATGAGCTGGGCATGGTGGCGGGCACCTGTAATCCCAGCTACTTGGGAGGCTGAGGCAGGAGAATTGCTTGAACCTGGAAGGCGGAGGTTGTAGTAAGCCAAGATTGTGCCACTGCACTCCAGCCTGGGCAACAGAGTGAGGCTCCATCTCAAAAAACAAAAACAAAAACAAAAAACCACAAAACAAGAAATAGGCAGTTCTCATGACCCAATAGAACATAAAATTTGGACCAAAGCCTGTCCGCCTTGAACACTTACTGAAAATGGAAGATGCTTCCCTTGCTGTGGTCCTGATTAACCCTCATTCCCCTCACTTCTGCCTTTTCCTACGCTATCTTCATGTCTTGCTTCACTGCTGTGTTCCGAGCATGCTCCACAGCGGAGCCCCAGAAGCCAAAGCAGCCTCTTAGATACAAGTTTTTTACTCAACTTTGAGACAAAGAATCTTTCCCTAGATAGAGGTTTGTCTGTTTCTGACATGGCATGGCCTGGGGCATGGCACCTCTTTTACCCAGGCTTACAGATTGGGCAAGGCCAAATTGGCGTTGGCAAATGCATCATTCACTTATTCATTTATCAATAGTTATTAGCATCACCATCAATAGAAACAAGTCTAACAAATGACAGTTAATGAGGGGTAGTTAGCAACGGTGATATTTTTTGAGGGCATCTAACTGGGGCCTGAGACTCAGGCAAGATTTTTATAAGTAACTGATGTGTAAATGGGAGTCTGAAAGGTAAGTAGGAACTGGTTAGTAGAGGGACTCATGAGAAAGAAGAGAACTCTAGATTCTGGAAACCCCCTGAGCAAAGGCCTCGAGGTGGAAGACAGCACAGGGTATTTGGGGACTTTTACATGGATGTAAAGGTGTTTTTAAAGGAGGGAGTATGTGTAAGAATCTGGGTGGGAATCCTCTAGCCTGTGGGGTCCAGATTCCGCAGTGCCTTTTTCCACCGTGATTTTTGTATGTGGATTTTTTTTTTTTTTCACATTCTTAAAACTTCTTTATTAGAGAGTCAGGCCTATCTCAGAGGCAAATTATTGCAGAGGAGAAACAAAGATTGAAGAGATGATTAACCTTGACTTTCTCTTGTGCTTTTCCCGCATGTGTAAAGTGATCTCTGTAGATACCTCTTCCTTTCTGAACCTGGCTTTCCATTCTCAGGTTTCTGTCTCTGCCTACACGTCCCCACTTTTCCAGTATCTCACCCAGCTACCCTCTTGCCTGTCTTTTGAAAATTCTGTTCCTTCTGCCATGTGATATTTTAAGCCCCAGAGCTCAGGCTTGAGTAGACAGACTCCAGCTGTGGTGAAGAGAATGAACTGGAGGAAGACAGCATGGATGGGGAGAGACCAGTAAAGGGATGTTGTGATTATCTGGGATGGCAGTCATGGCAGAATGGGTGCAGAGAGTGGCTATGTTTGAGAGATCTTCAGGAGGTCTTTTGGAAGACGCGTGGCTTGGACCTATGGATGGACCTACGATGGACATAGGCACTGAAAAAAGAAACACAGGAGGCAAGATGGGGAGGCAGAGTGGGGCTGGGGGAAGTCGCAGAGTGGGGCTGGGGGAAGTCGCAGAGTGGGGCTGGGGGAAGTCGCAGAGTGGGGCTGGGGAAGTCACAGTGTGGAACTTGGAGTCAAACAATGTACAACCTTGAGCAAGTCACTTCATGCCTCTAAGCTGCCTTTCTCTTTTAAAGTGAGGAGACAAGCAATGCCTAGCAATCTCATAGAGTGGTGGTGAGAATTAAATGAGCAGCGTTTAGCTCAGTGATTGGCACACGCAAGCTTTCACTGTTAAATCCATTCCAGGAGCTGCTTTCCATAAACACGTGGTTACTATAGATCTGAAGTCTGGGAGGAAGACCTGGCTGAAGGCAGAGATGTGAGATTTATTTGAGTCATTGCTCCAATCCACAGGGAAAATGTTTGCAGTATTAACATTGAAGTATTTAAGAGAATCAACTCTTCACCGAACAGCTTCAGATGCTTTAGAGGAACTTGTTTGCATTCGGACAATTAATATGCCAGTTGCAAACCAAGCCACTTCACTCATCAGAGCCACCCAGGGACTGGGTGGTAACAATTCAGTGTTTAGTGTGAGTTATAGTATGTGTTGTGGAGCAATAAAACTGTAGTTTTCTTTTTTCTTTTTTTTCAAATGCATTTCACTTTTCCTCTTTCAGACTGGTGTTTCTTCCCAGTAAGTAGTCTGCATTCATGGAGTGTCTGGAGTCACTCTGAATTCACTTGTATTTTGGTTCTAATGGCAGCCACAGGGCTCTAAGTGGCCAACTGTCCTGAGAAGGGTGTGATAAGTACATTGAGGGGCAGGTTCATCTGTAATCTATGAGTCCACTTGAGGTGGCCTGGGGTGGTGACTGATTCAAGTTAAGATAATAAACATATGATTTCTTCTTTTTTAAATTTTTTTTTTTTTTGAGATGGAGTCTCTCTTTGTTGCCCAGACTGGAGGGCAACGGTGTGATTTTGGCTCACTGCAACCTCTGCCTCCCAGGTCCAAGTGATTCTCCTGCCTCAGCCTCCTGAGTAGCTGGCATTACAGGTGCATGCCACCACACCAGGCTAATTTTTGTATTTTTAGTAGAGATGGGGTTTCACCATGTTGGTCAGGCTGGTCTTGAACTCCTGACCTCATGATCCGCCTGCCTCGCCTCCCAAAGTGCTGGGATTACAGGCATGAGCCACTGCACCCAGCCAACATACGATTTCTTCTACCCAGGCTCTGGGCTCTATATTTCTCCCATCGAAGGAATCTAGTTGAACGAGAAAAATCAAGAAAGTATGAATAGCAAAGGAAGAGATGAATGGGTAAGAAGATGGACCAGCTGAAAATTTAAGAGTCATACCAGTTATTTGTGCTGTGTACAATACAGCCCCAAAACTTAGTGGCCTAGGACAACAACTTATTAGGCTGGGCAGGTTTTCTGCTGGTCTCCTCTGGGTTCATCATATGGTTCTATTCAGTTGGGACCTGGGTGCAGCTGAAATGGCTGGGGATTTCTGGGCCTCTGTTGAAGAGGCAAAGCAGTCTCAGGGCAGGTGTCTCATTGGCCAAAGCAAGTCACGCATCCAAGTGCAGGGTCACTGTGGGGAGGAGACTGCACAAGGGCATGGATTCTGAGATGGGAGTGTCATTGTGGGTCATGGCTATGACAGTCTATCTCAATAGGCCAATCAACATTTCAAAGACTTGTAACTGCAGATCCACTGACTCACATAAAGGTGGTGATGCAGATGCTGATAATAATCATAAGATTATTATTAATAATATGTACCATTTTATGCAGCATGAATTAAGTGTTAGGGGTTTAAATAATGCATTCAGTAATTTAATCTTCACAGCAATTCTTCCAGGTTGGTACCACCCACACCCAGTTTATAGTTGAGGAAACCAAGGCTCAGAAAAAGTGAACTATGTTTCTCAAAGCATATGTAGTGGCTACAGTTCTTCCTAAAGTGGGAAAGGCATGACCTGAATCCTTCCACCTTGGCCAAGAGATCTTTGGACAAAGCTAAATCACAATTCCAAAGGAAGTCCTTTGACTTGCGAGATGTGAGCAGCTTTCACTGAACGGCAGTTTGATGAGCTGAGCATAAGTGAATCAGAAACACGAGGCTGATGTTTGTCTTCATCTGCACAGGGGTTTGGCAGTTTCCAAGTTCCCTTGGCAAGCAGGATTCAGGCTCTGCCAAAACCTGGGGTTCTGGCATCATCCTGTGGGCCTGCAGGTCAGGCCAGGCCTCCAGCCCTCCTGCTGTTCCAATCAGAGTCTGGCCGCTTGTGGCCTCTCCTGCTGCTGCTTCCTGTCCTGGAGCCCCAGGGATGGACCGACAGGAGGTATCTCCATGACTCCAGCACATGTGGGGGCAAGACGGCACTGGATACGGGTTGCTGCAGCACTGCCAAAGCAGCAGTCCCCTAGGTGCCAGGAAACCTAGGCTTCAGAAATTGTGGCGGCAGCGCCCATCCACAGGGCGTGCTGTCGGGAATAAGCTCTGGGTGAGGAGAAACTTGGCCTAACAGGGCAGGGAGGCTCACCCGGGGCCAAGAGGGAGGCGACCTCGCCTGATTCCTTTAAAATCCTGGGATGCCAATCTGAGAAAAAGCAGGTTTCAGGCTGAAAAAGTTTGGAACAGACCTGGTTAATTATGCATCTTTTTTTTTTTAATTGCAAAACTTCTCAGAACCTTTGATATTCTGATGTGACAATCCAAGAGGGGAAGCAGGGGTGCGGCAGATTCAAGCTTGCCTGATGGTGGAGCATTTGGCTCAGCATTTTGTGGGGCTGGTGTTCTACCGGAGGCACAAAAAGATACTGCTTTCAGTGTGCTCTCCCTGCAGGCAAGGATGATGGCAGGGACCACCTCCGTTCTGTTGTTACCCCTGTAGTCTAGTACATGAGAAGTGGCCAGTGAATGTTAGGTAAATAAATCAGCAAGTAAATGAATGTAGGACACTCACAGACTCTCTCACTCTGTTCCTTTCTCCCTCCCTTCCTCCCCCTCTCCCTCCCTCCCTCCCTCTCTCCCTTCCTCCCTCCCCCTCTCCCTTCCTCCCCCCCTTCCTCCCTCTCTCTCTCCCTTCCTTCCTCCTTTTTACCTCCCTGCTTCTCTCCTCTGCTCTTCCTCCCTTCCTTTCCTTTCTCTTCTTTCTTTCCTCCCTTCCTCTCTCCTCTCTTTTTCCTCCTCCCTCCCTTCCTTTCTCCCTCCTTCCCTCTTCCCTCCCTTCCTCCTTTCTTTTTTTCCTTCATCCAAGTATTTCTCATGGTAGTCACTATGCTAGCTCCTAGGGACACAATAAAGAAACAGAACAAGACTGGGCATGTGGCTCACACCGGTAATTCTAGCACCTTGGGAGGCTGAGGCAAGAGGATTGCTTGAGGCCAGGAGTTTGCGACAAGCCTGGGCAATATGGAGAAAACCCATCTCTACAAAAAAATACGAAAAATTGGTTGGGTGGGGTGGTGGGTGCCTGTAGTCCCAGCTACATGGGAGGCTGAGGTGGGAGGATCATCTGAGCCTGGAAGGTCAAGGCTTCAGTGAGCAGTCTAGTACATGCCACTGGACTCCAGCTGGGTATCTAAATAAAATAAAATCAGAACAGGTCTATTGTATAGTAATTAATTAATCACAACTTTTGACTTCAGGAGAGTAACTGCTTTTGCTCCCTTAACAGGAGAAGGGTGAGAGAGTGAGAGCTGCTGGGATCCCCATCAAGGGCTAGAGAGCAGACATCTCCTGACCCACGGCAGGCTGGCTGCTTGTTTGTCAAGGTCAGACTGCAGGTTCCTTCTGGCGCCCCTGGAATATCCTTTATCACCTCTTTGTTGGGAAGGCCTCCCATACCCCAGACGTGGCAAAGCAGCCACCAGCCCTCCAGCTCCCTTTCCTTGCTGCTGCTAAGTCCAAGCTACTGGCCTGGCAGCTCTGGGAGAGCAGAAGCCATGTCTGCCTTGCCCATCAGGGAGTCTCTAGTACCTATCAGGGACCTGGCATTAGTGAATACTTGACAAATGATGAAGTCCAGATACAATGCTGATTTAAGGCTTAGGTCTACATCTATGGGTAAGAAAGAAACAAAAGGAGCAGTGTGTGAAGTTCTGAGGTGTTCCTGACTTCTTGACCATGGTCCCAGCTCTGAAGCTCCAGATGTGCCCCTTGCAAAGGCTGCAGAACATCCCCCCAGCCTCCCTTACTGATCCCTGAAGCCGGAGCTCAGCCAATACCCCTCCAAATCCCCTTATGACCAACATTTCTTCCAGTGATCTGCAAAGATCTCTCTTCTCCATACAAAGGCTGCAGGTATTCTCAGGGCAAAACAGGGTTGTCCTCTCTGAAAGGAGAAAGCTTATGTGGGTTCAAGGTAGCCAACTTTCTTCCTCTTCATTAGCTGAATGGCTCCAGGTCTCAGAGACTTATGGGGGATTCTGGGACCATTCTTCATCCCATGTCGGCCCTTAGCACCTGCATCTGGTGGTGATTGGTTGGTTCCATCAGATGCTAGAGCTGAACTCTCTTCCTGGATTCAAGGCAAAGATCTGAAGACATGGGAAACGTTAACATTGTATCATAAACATGGAAATCTGCTTCAGATAACAGTATGTTCTGTTATCTGAGAAGAGGGGACTCTGGGGCTTCCCCCAGCGTTGAACACCCACAATAGGCAAGTGACTGGGCTAGGTCTGTGTTCGTGCCTTACACAATCCTGCAAGACAGGGACTGCTGCTCCATGTAAAAGATGAGGAAACTGAGTTTCAGTGAGCAAAAGTGACATGTCAGAATCCAAGTGGCTGAATGGGCTTTGAAATCAGGCATGGCTGGTGCTGAAGCCTCGGTGACTTTCAGACAGCCCCATTGCTTCCTGAAGGTATGCACTTCCCGAGGCTGTCTCCTCAGCTCTGATGACAAAGGGAAAGCCTCAGGGAGCGATGTGAGGCATGAGACCAAAAGGCAACGGGGTAAGGGAAGAGGAGTAAAGTTACTTCTTAATTTATTCATTCATTAAGATAATACTGAGCACATACTCTGGGCTAAAGGCTGGGGACCCAGTAGAAAGAAATCTACTATGACCCTGTAGACTAGGAAGGTGAGTCACATGTTTTTCAAGTACACTAAGTCCTCATTTAACTTTGTTAAGTTCTCAGAAACTGTGACTTTAAGTCAAAGAACGTGCTATATAACAAAATCATTTCACCATAGGCTAAGTGATAGAAACAAGAGGTAAGTTCCTATGGCAGGCAGTATGTCCTTTTGCTTAATGTCACAGTTTCTGAGGACCTAATGATGATACTAAGTGAGAATTTGCTGTATTCCACACATAAATGTAAATGGAATCTGTGAACAGTGCTCTGAAGGAGAAGTATGAGGTGCTAAGAGACATAATGAGAGGTCTCTGGTATAGTCAAGGACGGCAAGGCAGCTTCTCTGCGGGGCGGGGGGGAATGTTTCATCTGGAATCTCAAAAATGATTAGGGGCTGGGCACAGTAGCTTGCACCTTTAATCCCAGCTACCTGGGAGGTTGAGGCAGGAAAATTGCTTAAGGCCAGAAGTTTAAGACCAGCCTGGGAAACATAGCAAGACCCCTGCCTCTTAAAAGAATGAGTAGTACTCACACATCTTTGTGTGAGTGTGGTGAGGCAGGAGCAAGAAATATTCCAGAGAGCACCAAAAACATATGCAAAGGCTCCGGGGCAGAAGAGATCCTGGTGCTCTCCAGGATCTGAAGCTCCAGATGTGCCCCTTGCAAAGAGTAAAAGTCCGGGTGGTGTCTTGAAGTTGGAGCACAATTAGTTACTGAAATATTTTAAGCAGAGGAGGGAGCATAATCATGTTTGGATTTGGAAACTATCCTCCTGGCTCCTACACAAGAGGGTATGTTTCCATGTAACTGCTGAGAGTAAGCCTGGCAAGAAGGGACTGGAAGCTGAATCTCAGCAAGTCAATTCCTTTTGATAGGCCTCAGTTTCTCCATCTCTACAGTGAGTTTGTAGTCAGTGGTGGGTACTTTTCATCTAGTTTAAATGCCCTGTGGCACTTCCTCACTCTATGCTGTCCCTCAACAGTACTTTCCGTCCTGGGGGAAGAAATTCTTTGTATTTCTCTGTCTTCCTCTTGACCATTTTAACACGAACACTTGGAAAGTGAATTCCCATGTGCACATGGATGCATATTTGTAAATACTTAGAGAATAGGAACTGTTATCTTGGGATGGCCATGCAGTGATATCTATTGAACCTAAACATGTGCAGCTGTGATTTAGAGATTCTACTCCTTGGCATCAACTTTCAAAAAATACCTGCATGTGGGCAAAGAAGGATTATAGGAAGGTATTCATCATAGTGTTGTTTATAAATAGAGAAAAGGATGGAGACAATTTTAAAGTCACTACTTAACAGCAATTAAAAATCATGGCACATTTATAGTGTTAAATACTAAGCAGCCATTAAAAGAAATTGTGGATCTTCTATGTAACAATGTGGAAAATCTCTGAGACATTCTGATGGGTGAAAAAACAAGTTATAGAAACATACATATATTTGGAAGATAAGTATGGAAATGTCCCCCACAGATAGCCTTTCTTATGAGTCTATTTAACCTGTAGACACCACATAAAGAACAGAGATTGAAGGAGAAATACTTAACTGATAGTAGTGGTTGTCTGGATGGGATTGGAGGTGACAGAGTCAAGGAGGACTCCTTCCTTCTTAGTAATATTCTAATATTTCTAAAAGGAGGAATGCACTTATATATTTCTTATGTAAACTAACATTAATTTAAAAACAAGTGAGAGCCCTTGAAGACACTCAGGAAACTATTAACCATCTTTACAACTGCAGAGGCCGTGTGGTAGGGCCTGAGGGGTGGTTTCCCATTTCTATATTTCTATATTTGATAGTCTTTACATTTTTTTCATAATGAGAATATGTTTATATATTCATGGTGCAATAAAAAAAGGAAAAAAGGAAGTAGTCCTTCTAATTTAGTTCTTCTCCAAATGAGCTCAGCAGCTGAGAACACTTGGGGGAGCAGAGGCCCAGGGAGTCCATGTGATTGCAAGCAAGCGTGCAGTGAGTCAGTGGGCGAGGAAAGAAAAGGCCATCCACAGGCCCGACTATATCACGTGACCCCAGAATACAGCAAACTGGCTTGTTTTGCAATCCAGGCAGGTCCTTTAACCACAGGCCTGCTGGCTGGCCCCATGCGGCTGGGGGAGAGGGTGCCAACTCTCTTCTCTCGAATGAGTCATGCCTCTTCCCGCAATAGCTGGGGGAGGATGTGGAGAAGTTGGTCTCCGGGGCAGAGGCACAGCAACTGCTCATAGGCCCCTGCCAGGCTGGGCACCCTGAAGGCCGAAGGGCCCCAGGGGCCCTTGAGATGTCCCCAGATGGGGGCTGTAGATTAATATAATCATGGACATCTGTTATAGGCTATTGCAGTCGGAGCCCATGTGTGGTGATTACAAGCAGGTGGGGTTTTGAGGAGCTTCCATTGCACACTGATGTATATTATATCCAGGACACTGTGCTCATGCATCTATTACCTATGAGACAGAGCTGGCTGGCCCCATTTTACAGATGATAAAACTGAGCCTCGATGGAGGTAAGTAACTCATCCACATTCTCAGGTCCAAGCTAATAAGTGGTATAAATAAGGTAAAAAACCGAGTGTAGCTAAATCCAAGACCAGATAATTTTCATTGCACTCTGGTTGCTTCCTTTGGGCAGAAAATACACTCTCCTACCTGTGTGTCCTTGGAGGCCACTTCTCATTTGATATGCTCTCAGGTTTGCTGATAGAAGCAGAAGACAAGGCACAAGAAAAGTGGGAGGTCCTCAGGGATGGCAGCACAGCCATAGATACTGTCTCTCTGCAGGCACCAGCCTGAGCACATCACTGCCACGTGCTCTTCAGTCTCCTCAGCAACTGGTGAAACAATCATCCCTGTTTTGCAGATGGGCAAACTGAGGCTCTGCGACTAAAATGATTATCTAGTCATATAACTAGAAAGAAGAAGCAGGTTCAAAACCAGGTCTATTCGATTCCAAAACTTACCAACTATAGTTACTTGTAAGTCCCGTCAACCTGTGGCCACACATTCTCAGGGACACCGGACTCTCGGCCCTCCTTTCTCTCTTCAGCCTGACTCTTATCCATGAGGCAAATTCTCATTCCTGCTTCAGTGACCCATGGGACATGACCTTCTTCATGAAGTCTTCCTCAGCTCCTCAGTGAGGGATTCTCACCTCTGTCCTCAAGGCTTCCTGACCACAAAGACCCATCCTGACATGTGTCACGTGGCTTTGTGGCTCTTCCTACTTGTCTATTCAGGGGACTGTGAGCATCTGTAGGGTAGAGATTGTATCATGTTTATCAATTATTTTTTTAACCTATATCATGTTTATCAATTATTTTGTAACCCCCTTGATTATGTTTTTTATTCAGAAGTGAATGCAGTGGTTACATCATACCTTTATGGATCCACAGATCTGGATTTGAATCCTTACTAGGCTGGGCGATGTTGGGACAATTACTTATTTTAGTTCCATCTGTAAAATGGAAATTCTAATGTCTACATCTCAATGACCTTGTAAAGATTAAGTGAAATATGTATGTAAAGTGCTCAGCACAGTGCCTGAGGCACAGAGTGCATAAATGTTCGGACCCTCTGGCCTATTCCCGTAGTGCATCAGCAGTGTACCGGGAAAAGTGTGGCTGCTCTTGTTAATGAGGCTGCCCTACTCCATTGCAAGCTTTGAGTGCTGCCCACAATTTATAACTCCATCCCCTGAATATATCATTCTTTATTCTTCAGAGGTGGCCATGGATGGTGACTTACACCCAAATCTACAAATGCAGATAGGAATGGAATAGGCTGAACAAATCTGTAAACAAAAATTCAAGTATAAAGTTATATAAAAATTAAATATTTTCAAAAATGAAGTTAATTCTTAGTTCTAACCCAGGAGATTATAATGATTTATATGAATCATTTAAGAAAAAAAATGTTATTAGTGCCCAATGCTGGTGAGGTTGGATTGAAAATCATGCAAGCATTGCTTGTGACCATCCAAATTCTTGCAAGCTTCTGGGATGAGAACACATTGTCACACCCTGATATTCAAAGTGAGAAAATGATCTTGAAGAAAAGACTAGCTATAAGCAAAAGATGTTTATTACATCAGTATCTAGAATAGCAAAACCCTAGATAATTCTCAAAGGCCCATTTACAAGGGTGTGGTAAATTAAATCATGTCGCACCAATGTAATCATCAGCAGTGTTGATGACAAAGGTCTCATGGAAACATACAAGATATTTATTATACAATACCTGGAGAGCAGAATATTAACTGGAATTTATGAATGCAACTATGTTAAATTTGGGCAAGAACAAATATGGGCAAGAGCAGAAGGGTCAGAGGTGAAATGAAAGGGTTGAGGTGGGTGGCAGGCTGTGGATTGCCTCCAATACTATTTGGACTGAGTCACCCTGTAAGTGACCTGAAGAGGTCCCCTGACTTTAGGATTTCATGGCCAGTGTCCTTTTCACAGGGCTGTCCAGACTCTGCATCTCCTGCAGTCAGGCCTCACCAGTGATTCCTCAAATGTAGTTTCCTAAGATAGAAATGCATATAATTGCCTTTTGTCTGGCTTCAGAAAGCCAAATGGCCTTTACCAGGGATTTTTGGGAGGCCAGTGCACTCTGATCTTGACTGGAAGGTTCCCCATGAATGCTCTTCAGCATTGATCAGTAGGGGCTGATCTTGTTTAATGGCTACTAAGAGCTCTTTTCATAGAAACAAAGAGCTTGCATGGTGGGGAAGCCACCTTAGGCCTAATGAGGCTGATGGTAACCCTGCTCGTTAAGTTAGGACATTTAGCTGTCCAAGAAATGTGGGAATCATGCACTTTGGCCTACAGGATCATTTTCATCTTTAGTCAAAGCAGTGTCATGGATGGAACAATTCCTCTCTGAAAGGAACTGCCGAGGGGCCCTCTCAGGGAGAAAATTCCCAGCTCTCCAGCCACCCACCGTCTCCCCAGAATCCTCTTTAGCCCCCTCCACAGATGCAGGCTTCTGTCCTATGCTTCCATCACAGACTACTCCACCTTTGCCCAGCTGCTGAGAACAGGCATGCACTGCCAGTCAACACCCAACTCTGCCACCAAATCATGCTATTACAACCTGGATAACCACCCAAATTCTTACAGGCTTTTGAGATGAGGACACATTGTCACACCCTGATATTCAGTAGCCAAAGAGGAGTGCTTTGGCTCAGTAAAGATTTTGCCTTTACAGTTGTTCATTTGTTCATTCATTCATCTGTTCTTCAGTTATGAAGCACCACCTGCTCTATGTCAGACCCTGTTCTAGATCGTGGGGATATGCCAGAACCATGGTGGCCCCAAGGGAGTAATAAAAAGCCAGCCAAGAAAATAACGTATTTCCATCAGTTCTATAGAAGAAATCAGTGGTGTGTTCTATTCTGATGCAGAACAATGGGTAGGAATGAGCAAGGTAGACCTTTTCTCCATTGGGGTGACCACTGGAGAACTTTTTGAGGAAGTCTCAGTTCAGCAAAGGCTGGAAAGGGGAGGAAAAGCCAGCTATGCAAGAAGCAGGGGGAAGAGCCTTCCAGGGAGAGGGAACAGCCAGCTGAGCAGAGTGCAGGCAGGCGGGAGCTGGTGTGGTCCAGCGTGCTAGAAACATGCTTCCCTGTCTCCTTTCACTCTTCTCTCTCTCTCTGTCCCTGCTCTCTTGCTCTCCCTGTTTCCCTCTTTAGTTGACCATTTTGTCTCCATTCATATCTTGGTGACTGATTGACGTACTTTGAGTCTGGCCCTGTCTGTCTCTGTCTCCTTTTTTTCTTCCCCTTGCTGACTCTTTCAGTCTCCCGAACTCCAAATCCCTTTTTCCCAGGCTTTATCTTTTTTCGTACCTCTCCCACCCCACCCTGCGTTTTTTTAGTGCCTCTCACTTTCGCTCTCCACCCTCCCCTTTATCTCTCTGTCTCTCCCTGACTTTGGCTCCAGTGCTGTCTCCCTCTTTCTGCTCCTTTGCCTGATGCCTCTTCCGTTCCTGGGCAGAGGCCGCTGGGAAGTGCATTTGATTGATATTGCTACTGACAGCTAAAGCCTGTAAATCATTCTCACAATGGGTCTCTGAGAGGTGGTAAGCCGGCAGTGTTTTGTCTGTACCCGAGAAAGACAGGGGTTTCTAAACAAATATATACATTCTCAGAAATCCAAGTAATTGTATTTCTCCGTTGATCCATGATGACGTTGAGTAAGTGTAAAGCTTGCCTGGTGCCTGCAGGGAATCACAGAGTGAGCAGCCTGTGCTGGGTGAGGAAGGAGGAGGGGGCCAAAACTGGCCCAATGGGGCCCAGGCTCCAGCCTGTGCTCCAGGCTCCAAGGACCTGAACAAAGTGGCTTATTTGTAGAAGGGAAAAGGATTACTTCCTGTTGGGAGAATCAGAGAAAGCTTTATGATGCTTAAGCGTCATCTCTTTTGTGAAACCTTCCTGACCACCTCTCTCATCCCTAAAGAGAAGTGACAGCTCACCCCACATGTGAGCTCTACTGTGTATGGATGTCTGGCTCAGCACCTAAAACTCTTTTTTATTTTTATTTTACTTTAAGTTCTGTGATACATATGCAGAACATGTGGGTTTGTTACATATGTATACACGTGCCATGGTGGTTTGCTGCACCTATCAACCTGCCATCTAGGTTTTAAACCTGGAATGCATTAGGTATTTGTCTTAATGCTTTCCCTCCCCTTGCCTCCCATCTCCCAACAGGCCCTGGTGTGTGATGTTCCCCTCACTGTGTCCCTGTGTTCTCATTGTTCAACTCCCACTGTGAATGAGAACATGTGGGTTTGGTTTTCTGTTCCTGTGTTAGTTTGCTGAGGATGATGGTTTCCAGCTTTATCCATGCCCCTGCAAAGGACATGCATTCATTCTTTTTTATGGCTGCATAGTATTCCATGGTGTGTATGTGCCACATTTTTTTTGTCCAATCTATCACTGATGGTCACCTGGGTTGGTTTCAAGTCTTTGCTATTGTAAATAGAGCACCTGGAACTCTTTAGGATCATTTTTGTCCATAGGTTTTTCTTCCTCATGAGACTATACACTTCCTAGAAACAATGATCCAGGGGTACTCACTTCACACCCTCTGTGGCCATCCTGCAGCCTCTATCCTATCTGGCTGAGCTGGTTTCCAGTTCAGTGCTCATTATGGGGGTCTATGTAAGTAACACTCACTCAGTAGGTTGGTGGCTTTGGGAAAGTGCCTCAGTTTCCTAATCTCTAAAATAAGTGTATCAATGAACACTTTTTTTTTTTTTGCAAAGATGAAACTATGGCTTTTTATTTTTATGTGAATAATTAAAAAAAATTCACTAGCAGGCTTTGTTCAATTTTTTTTTTTAAAAGAAACCCCCCAGTAAATCTTGAGCTTAAAAGAAATCTAAATCTCCTACAGGAGCCTGGCTGGAGGATTCCTATTTTTATAGATGAGAAATACAATGCAGATTTCTCTTCAGAGTGTTTAAAGAAGGAATGGTAGTTTAGGGGGCTTATTTCCTACAAAAATGTAGGAAACTTCAACATGTACAATCTATATTGTTGTACAGGTCGACGTACATATGCAGGTAAGGTGCTTGGAAGATGGCAGAAAATGCTCAGTCATGTGAGCTCTTGTTACTGCTGTTACCATTAGTATCAACGTCGTCATCACCATCATCATCCTCTTCAGGCTTGGGTGCCTTGTAGTTAATTGGCTATAGAATCCTAGCTCTCTTAGTTATGAAAGAATAGGACACTATAATTTTTTATGCAAAGGGCTAGTTATAATCTATGTGTGTTTTTTTTTTAAATATTCTTTCAAATATATTATTTTACACCCTGAGTCTCTGTGCAGAAATATTTGGAGAACTCAGGGATGGGTTTGGGCATAACAGGTGTTTGAGGAGTATCAGTTCCTTCTCCCTTCTTTCTGCTTGTCTGCTTTGCCTGGAAAGGCCTACTTCCAAGCTGATGCGGTTGTTTCTTCCCAGTGGTGGTGTCCTGCCTGATGCCTGGCCCTTGCCAGCCCTTGGGAAGGTGAGATGACTCCCTTCATTTGGTCATAGCTGCACAGCATATGCTCTGCCTGGGTGTTTGCCACAGTAGTTTAAGGAGCTCAATTTATTTGATTCTGAAACTTATCACTTCTCTCTGAGCTTTGGCTTGCTCTAGTGTAAAGTGGGAGTATCACGTGCTCATACTTTAAATGAAGATTAAATGAGCTAATACGCTCTCCATCCTTACCCCAGTGTAAACTATCCAAGGGCAAAGGCTATGTCTGATTATCTCTGAAGTCCTAGATCTGCACTATCCAGCATGGCAGCCATGAGCCACCTGATGCTATTGAGGGCTTCATATATGGCTGGTCTGGATTGAGCTGAGCTGCAGCTTCAAAATAAACAGTGGGTTTCAAGACTGAGGACAAAATACATGCAAAATAACTCAGTGTTTTTTTATATTGATTGCATGTTGAAATGATAAGATTTCGGATATGTTGAGTTAAATAAAATGAGTGAAAAAATTATTAAATATTTATAGTACTTATATTTTATATGAAAATAAATACTATGCCACAATACTCATTTTATAATAAAATAATTATTAAATAATAACATTATTTAAATTTATTTTACTTATTTCTTTTTTATTTTTTAAAATATGGCTACTAGAAAATGTAAAATTACATCTGTGGCTCACATTATAGTTCTACTGGGTGGCGCTGCCTTAGAATACAGTTAAGAATCTGCTTAGCACAAGTGAGCAATGCACATAGATGGGAATGGATGGATAAATAAATAGAGAAGGAAAAATGGAAGTAAATGGATAGACAAATAAATTAGTAAATTAATAAAGGGTTAAGTGAACAGATGAAAATAGATGAATAGAAAGATAAATGAATAAATAAATAGAAGGATAGATGGGGCAGGTGGAGAGATGAATGGAAGGAAGAATGCATAGAATGATGGAGTTAAAGAATGGCTATAAATAAAAAATGAAAATTGGTAGATAACTAAATTATGAAAAAAGTTAAATATGTAAGTGCCTAAGTACAAAAAATAGATACATTAAAAAAAAAAGAACAAATGCCCTGAGAAACCAGGACTTGACTTTGACAAGAAGGTTTGTTCTTGTGCCTGGGCCCATGGAGTCTAAGCCTTTGACCAAGAAAAAAGGTTTACCCTTGCTCTTGGGGAATTTATTATTTTAATTGTTAGCCTTCATCAGAGGTTATTGGAATTTCTTCGCCTTCAGACAGTTTATCACTTGTAAATTATTTGTCACATCGTTGCAATTCTATCCAGATCCTTAACTTTCTAATCATGCATCTTTTATGGGGTCTCCTTTAAAGAAGCACTATAATTACATGCCAAGGGTCTCAGTAAATTTTATCAGGCCATAAAATATTATACTTTAATTATTTGAAAGGGGAAGAAAGGCAAATGTTGCCTCTTCAAGACTGGTGATCAATACTGCAGGGCCCATGGTGGCACAGGCTGGTCCAGACGCCCTTCTTGGGGAGTCCAAGAGCTCATGCTTTCGGTCCCATGCAGTGTCTGCACACATTAGTGGGGTCTGATGTACTGATGGTCTTTCTTGATTCTCCAATGGATGCTGGGCCATAATCAACTCATAAGTATACATCCTTGATGTGGTTTCATCATGCACAGCAAGTCTCAGCAGTTGTTGGGGAGGATGCTGTTATTTCACCTTTTTTATAGATGAGGAAACTTAGACCCAAAAGGCAATCAGACATGAGATTCTAATTTAGCTCCCCTGGCTCCATGTGATTTTCTGCCCCCTGCCCCCCCACCATGTCACAACTGCTATTATGAACTTGATTCAGAGAATATGTATGAGCTCACTGGGTAGATTTTTTTTTTTTTTTTTTTT
>NW_016107333.1:1417507-1457551 GCF_001604975.1 Cebus imitator
TTTTTTTTTTTTTTTTTATTCCCAAGGGTTTGGAAGTTGTAATGCTCTAGCATCAGCACTTTGCATCCAACATTAAATTAGGTTGTTTATTCATGCTGAACCCTGGTGCTGGAAGGAAGCAGTAAACAAGGTAGACAAGTCCATGTTCCTTTGGGGACTGTGGTTCTCCTGGGGAGATAGGCATTGGTCAAATCATCATATAAACCGTAGAAATTGCACCTATCATGACTGCTAAGAATGAAGGGTCCATGGGCTTTGAAAGCTTAAAAATAGGAGCCTTTAATGAGCTGAGGTTGCTCATGGAGGATTTCCCGAGGAAATAAGTGATCTGAGATCTGAAGGATAAGTAGAAATTAACTAGATAAACAGAGGAAGGGAGATTGTTCTAGGTAGAGGGAACAGGATATACAAAGGGCCTGTGGCAGGAAGAAAGTGCAGGGTGGTTGAAGCCTAGTTACCAATGAGAGACAGAGTTAGTAAGCCATGTTAAGTCCTTTGGTTTTTACCCTAAGAGCATTGAAGTTTCAGGCAAAGGTTTAGTGAGGAGAGATTTCTTTAAAGGCAGTGCAGGCAAGGTAAATCTCCTTGCAGCAGATGAGAGGAGGAAGGATTGTGTGTACAAATGAATGTCAGAGGACTCATTTCTCTAAGCACAGAGATGAAATCAAGAAGAGGAGGAAGGCAGGAAAGGATGACTAATCCCCACTCATCCTTCTGGTCTTGGCTTCTATGTCATTTCCTTAGGGAGTCCTTTTCTGACCCCCAGTTTGGCCAGTCCCTTCACCCCCTCCTCTAGTGGTTCCCCACCCTTCACTTCCCTTTTCATAACACACATACTATTACTGCCACATCTTACTTAATGGCCTCTTCCCCTCACTGGCTGTAGGCCCCATCTGTGAGGGCAGGGATCAACTGTGTCTTGATCACTGCTAGTTGCCCCACTCCCAGCCCAGGGCCTGGTACATGGTTGGCAGGCGAGACATATTGCTAAATGAACAAATGAATGATTGGGACATCCATGAGAGGTGGAATTTGTAAGGGGCATGTTTCCTCTAGACTCTTCCCCTCAGTGCCCCTCCCCTCCCATCTCTCGCTCCCTCCTTATTCACTTCCCTTTTTTGCCCTAAAGCTGAACTCTTCCCAACTTCCTGTTTAAGGGGCTCTCATCTGAAAGATGTGATTGACACGTGAGAATATATCTGAGCTCTGGGTCCAAAATAGCAATTTCCCCAAAATGGGTTGTGATGTGTATGTTCTCCATATAGACAAATTACCTTGATTGTTGATTCAAGAGGTAAAATGACTTACATGGTCATAATTGTATAGGAGGAAGATGACAGAGCAATTTGTGAAAATCCTTCATGTCACCATCTCAGAGTGACTCATCTTGCTACTAAGTTTGCTGCAAATTATCTCCGGGTGAACGGTGAACACTTTTTGGTAAACCCTGTGGTCACCAAGCTGGTGAAATCCCTAGCAAAACTTTTCTGCCTAAAGAAAGTTGCATATATATATCAATAATAATACTTATGCTAATGGTAGCTGACATTTGTTCCAGGAACTCTCCCAACTCTATATCATGTGTCTACCAGTCCAAATACTGAATGTTCCGGCAGCATTTTCTTTTTGGGTAACTGAGTATCTATTGTGACATAAAGATACCCTTAACATAATAATGGAAAACAACGATCATTTACTTTGCTCCCAAATCAGCAATTTCAACAGGGTTTGGAAGTGACACACAACGCTCCACACAGCATCAGCTGAAGCAGCTCAAGTGAGGCTGAAGATGAACTCCCAGGATGACCCATTCACAAGGCTGGCATCAGAGTTCTGGCTCTTGGTCCCCTTCGCAGGAGGCTCTCCACCAGCATGTCTTGGGCTTCCTCACAGCATGGTGGCTAAGCTTTACTTATGAGCATCCTAAGGCACAAGAGGTGGAATTTGTCAGTTTCTCAAGATCTTGGCCTGGAAGCTTGCAGGAGGCCACTTTTGCTATATGCTATTGGTCAAAGTGTCATAAACCTGCCTAGATTCCAGGGAAGGGACAGAGACTTCTTCTTTCAATGGGAAGTGCTATATTTAAAAAACCCCATAGCAAATATTCATAACCATCTCAGGGGTCCCTTGAACCATTACTTTGATCCAGCATAATCTATCACTGATTAGGGTGACCATGATAATTTCCTGTCCAAACTAGGAGACATTAAAAGAATAAAATGGGATGCTAGGAATAGTAGGACTGGCCAATGAATGCAAAACAATGGTCCCAGAAAAACCAAGTATGCAGTCAGCCTGTCTCTGGGGGCAAAGATTAATGCCTTTTAGATGTCCCCAAATAATTTTGGAAAGGTTATACAAAGACCACTGTGTTCTGTTTAGGTATGGAATCCACTTAAGAAAATCTTGATAAACCATTTAAAAATAAAGAGTAATGTTTTACCTGGATATGAAATGATCATTTATCCGGAAATCTCATTTAAATAGAGCTACTGCTTTCCTGAATCTTCCAGTTAACTGTACTGCTCCATGCCACCATCAGAGACAGAGCACCCCTAAATGCCACTGGCTGTGGCTGTCCTGGCCTCCAGTTGCTGAGTGTTCATTCTCTGGGCTAGATCCCGAGAAAGCCGATGTGGGTAAAACATGATCCTGACCCGTAGGTGCTTATGCCTTTCTTAGACATGACAGAATGAACAGGTCATTGCAAAGTTCAGTGATAAGGGCCACCCTAGAAGTAAAAGTCCAATATTGTGAGAACGATGAAAATCAGGTAAATGGAAAAATTTCAGAAAGATTTCACAGAGGGAAGTGACATTGATTTATTATTTTAATTACCTAGTATGTCTCAGGCATTTTGTTAAGCATTTTATGTCTATCATCTCCTTCAATATTTAGAAAACTCCTTTTGGAGTGAACATTATTACTATCTCTAATTTACAGATGAGGAAACGGAGGCTTAGAGAGGGAAGTAATTTGTATACAAGCGGCAAGCAGCAGAAGTAGAACAGGTATTGGGGAAAGTGAGGGAGGATGAGTAGGAATTTCCAAAGCCTCAAAGAAGGGCATTTTAGGCAGAGGAACCAGCAGTGGTAAGGTCAGGTGAGTGGAATAGAGCTTGACTAGCCTGGGATACAGCTGGCCATTTGTTGTGTTTAGAGCACAGCTGGGGAGAGTGGGTGGAAGGAAGGTAAAGTGGGGTTTTGGCTGGGAATGAATCCTGCAAGGTAGGGAGTTTGGATATTCCCAGCAGGCACTGGGCTCCTTCTGTGTGTTGAGGCAAGGAAGTGAGTAGAATGTTAGACTTAGCCAGCATGAGCCATCTCCAGCTCCAGCCCCTTACTGTTCTAGGAGTAATCCACGGACCAGCAGCATCACCCAAAAGTTGCTTAGAAATGTATCATGAGGCCTCACCTCAGACCCATCAAATCAGAGTCTGCCTTTTAGCAAGAGCCCCAGGTGTTTTATCTGCCCATGAAAGCTTGGGAAGCACTGTTCTGGCACACTGCAGTTCTCAGAGTTCATAACTTTATCTTTGCTCACACTCAAGACCTTCCACTGGGAGTTCCCAGTTTTGTAAATCTGAGCAATGGTTTGCAAAGGTTTTGAGAAAAGGTCAGAGGTATAACATCGATAACTATGATCCAGCCATTAGATTTCCTTCTCCTGGTTGTTTAGTGACGTGAACACTCTGCAGTGGAACCAGGTCCAGCTCTGGTTCCACCCAACCCCTCCAAAAACTTGGAGGAAGTCAGCTCAGCAATACAATTTCGTGGGCCACTGGCAGGCACCACGGGTCACTGGGTCCTTATATCATGAGTCCACTGTCACTAGTCCCTGGGGGCAGGTATAGCTATGAACAGATCCCTACCCTGTCTGGCTCATAGAACAGCTAACCGAGGCTGAATGAAAAAGCGACATTCATATTTTACTAGGACAGGGACTCTCTCTGGCAAAGGTTGGGGGTCTGAGTCCTGAAATGGCTCCCTTTGGCAATCATACTCCCTGCCCACCTGGAGATGCTCTGGGGCAAGAGTGAGGGTAGATGGTGGGGATGTCAGATACTGAAGGCTTAGGTTGCAGAGATGTTGGCTCTTACTCCTGGCCATCAGGGAGCTTTAACTAGCTCCTAATGTTGGGAGCAGTGATGCTGGGTAGAAATGCATCTTCCTGGACACTTCCATTTTTCCTACTTCCCTCTGCAAGCCATTTCATAGGTACGTCCTCTCCCATGCCAGCCTGTGCGACCTCTGGGATGAGGGATTCAGAACTAGTTCTTGACCTGCAAGAGCACTCAGGAAAATGAAGAGAGAGACAAGCAGTGCAGTGTTTTAAAGGCTCTGAGAGAGGAAAGCAATTGGTGCTGGGAGCACAAGAGGAATGGGTCTCTGGTTCCACCTGGAAGAGAGCTCTGCCCTTTGCCACCTTCATGTCTTTGATCCAATATCACAGCCTCTTGGATCCTCAAAATCTTAGCCATGTATGCTGTGGTTATACTAATTTCCTCTTTTAGGTTAAGGTGGGGACTAAATGGCCTATGGGACAGCGCCCAGTTGAGGATGTGGCACAGGGTAGGCATTCATAGAATCCTGCCCCTAACTCAGACTCCAAGCAGGAACAATCATCCTGCTCACCAAAAGAGATACATCAAAAGGGCTAGTTTCATTGCACAAGCCACACTTGGCCCCAGGTTCCTCCCTGTCTTGTAGGGAAGTGACCTCCTTCACGTGCCTGAGAAGATGCATGTGATGATGGCGTGCCCCAGGCAACCAAAGGAATCTTGCAAAACTTAGGATTCTCTCCTTGTTGCAGAGGAATGAAAGGGAGGGAGGAAGTAGGCAACCCTCCTTCTTGCATGGCCTACAAAGGGTCTTAAGGCCATTTTTATGAAGATGGACTCTGAGTGATTCAGGAACTCGCCCTAAAAGCACTTCTTTCTTGCTTTCCTTTTCCTTCTCCTCCTGCATTTCCTTCCCCCTTTTCTCTTCCTCCTCCCTTTTCTTTTAATAACATACCTTCTATGCACTTTCTGGAACTTTCTCCAATAGAGGCTAACCCTCAGAAAACAGTGAACTGGTCTAGGCTCCAAGGGGCTTGGCAGGTGAGCTGGTTCATTCTGTGGTTTGCACCAGCCTGGCAACTGGAGAGCACAAGACAATGCTCCCAGGAGAGCGGTAAGGCATAAACCTGGTTCACAGAACTCAGAGAAGCTTCAGAGACCTGGAACAAATAGGCTGTAAGGTCAATGGGAAGATCAGGACCAGCAGAGGAGGTGAGCAAGTTGGGACCCTACTCTTCCTCCCATTGGCCAGACTCTATCCATTCTTGCATGCTCAGCTAGAGACAGTTGAGAATCTGCTTTTCTTGATGCCCCCAAGTCTTTTGGTCTTAGCAGTGGGTAATGACTAACTCCTTCCTGTGAACAGTGAGAACTCTGCTGTCCTTTGAAGGGAGCATGAGTAATGAGTCCACTTCTGCACTGTGGCTCAGCCTCTCTTCCTAGTCACACCAGGAGTGACCCATGCTATGCACTCTCATGGTGCCCACACATGTGCATACTCTCTTGCACACCACTCGTATGTGCACATTTACTTCACCCATATACACGCTTACGCTTTAAGTGTACTTGGCTCCACACACCTCACAGGTACAGGCACCTGCCCCACAGGGCTTATACTCCCCTCCACAAGCACGTCCTGCCCACTGACTCCATTAGGGAGCTTTATTGCCTGAGCCCCCAGGTGTTTGCAGACCTAGCACTGGCAGTGACTGAGTGGGTCTTTTGGTGACACATTCATAAAATGTTGTAAATCGTCTCTGTGCAGTGTCGCATGAACATTTTTATTTTCCTCAATAAATACACACATTCTTATTTCCTAACAGTTCCAGCATTGGCAAAATGCCTGGCCAAGGGGTCCACTTACTGTGCACTTGGCCAGGATGCATCATGGATAGGAATGGGGCCACTCTGTCATTTGTTTGAGACTTAAGACATCTTTGGGGACCTGGGATAGTGGAGGCCTGATTGGGATGGGATAGTAGGAGTCATCTTGTCTGGATACATATTCTATCTCTCCCCTGTAAGCCATTCATCTTTTCATTCATTCATTTTCTTATATTGAAACTCTTTTACCAAGGTTTAAGGCAAGAGTTACTATCAAGCTTGTTTTTCAAACTCAAAAACTGAGGCTCAGAAAAATTAAGTGATATTCAAGGATAGGGCCTGAGAATTGCATTTGAATGACACTCCAGTTCTTCTGAGGCAGGTGGCTTCTGGTCACATTGGAAGAATAGAGGTATTTTGTGATTATACTTAGACCTCAGGGCATAAAACATATTTTCCCCTTTTTAAGAATAAAAACACCTTGGACATACTAACTCTGAAGAAGTGAGCAGTTACTCTTAGGACAAACATTATTTTACTTGAAGTTAAAACTCTAATAACTGTGGAGTTGAACCCCCAGAGAGGCTGGGGGAGGTGGGCTATTTACCCCTTTCCATGCCAGTGCAACCCTCTCCCGACTTTGCTCTAACTTGGGCATATGACTGTCACTTGCACCGCCTTAAAAATGATGACATTACCTTATGAGGTGATACCGCTTTACCCCTTACAGAGCTCTTCCACAAATATCATCTAATCCCCACAGCAGTCCCACACAGTGAGCTGTTCCCAACTTCATTTAACAGCGTGGGAAGCAGAGGGGTTAAGGTGAGGTTTCACCACCGGCAAGGGTCAGAGCCTGGACTATGATGTCAGCTCCTCAACCTTCAGAAGAGTTGTTTCTATGAGCTAACAACCGTTTGCTTGATGTCAGGGGGGTTGTGCTTCCTGTGAGCTTCCAGGGGTCCAGTGTGATGTATGCTAGCAATTCCAGGGCTGTGGTAACTAAAGTCTCCTGGAATGGAGAGAAGGCAGGAAAAAGGGAGATGAGGGCTGGGGGCAGGGACGGGAGGGGCCTCATTTAGCATTTTCCTATTTTGTGCTACCAAGTCATGCTAACTGGGTGCCATGTCAGAAGTGGAGGGTGACATGTAAAACAAAGGAAAAGTCTTTTCTCTGAGGCATTTAAAGTTAAAAGGTTGGGTAAGATGGAAGTGAGGAAGGTATAGAGCTCTTTGCTTTGCTTTGCTTTGGTATTCTGGGAGGTCCATTATAAAGGAGCTACCAATGGTCTATGAATGTCACAAAGGACATGGGCCACAGGGGAGGTCCATAAGCTTTGATGCACCAGCCTCTTTCTGGGTTCCCCTCAAAATCCTGCCACCAGTGAGTGGGGATGGGGCAAGGTCTCTCCCCTGGGGCACGTCTGCTGAGCAGGGTGTCAGATCATACAACTAATTCCTTATGGATTCTGTGTTCATTTGAGATGCTTCCAGAATACAGAGGAAGATGTTAATATTATCTTAACTCTTCTGACCCACCCATGGGAAATCATAAACTCTGGGCACTTCAGCCTGTTCTCTAAAGTCCTGAGTCTCCCTGATTCCTGCTGGCCCTGCTCCATACTTCCTGTTTTGTGCTTGTGCTCAGAGAATAATGAGATGTAACCCAGGAGTCTCTTGGTGCCTCCTCTGCCACTTGTAGATCTATATTTCATCAACTGTCTTTGATGGCAGGGATGGAGGTTTTGCATGGGCTTAGACACATGGACTTTCACTCCTCAAGGCTGCTCTGCCTACTATAACTGCCCACTCCTCTACCTGCTAATGGAAGTGACCCACTCTGAGTCCTCAATCTGGCACCATTCCCCCTGGGATCAGCCTAGCGGTAGGGTGATTACATTGAATTATTTTTATCGTAGAAGGAGCAGTGCTTTGTTCTCATGGGAACAGACACTTACTTTAGATAGTTATAGACCTGTTTTCTCTGCCTGAAATGCTGCTTCCAGAACCACCACATATCTCAGAGGGTCCTCTTTACCATCAGTGTTCCAGGAACATTGCTTCTGACCAAGGAACTCATGTGTCAGCAAATGAAGATGAGCAATTAGCTCATGCCCATTAAATTCACTGGCCTTTCAATGTCCTCCATCAGCCCAAAGCAGGTGGCCTGACAGGATTCTGGAATAAGCCTTTCGGAGACTTTATGGCCCTGGCTGGGTGGTAGCACTTTGTGGGACTGGAATAATCAGTGATGGATTCGCCATAGCCAGGTTTCATAGGTAGGGGCATGAACTCTTCTTTCTCTTACCCCAATTATCTGAGAGCAAAATTTTTGCATCCTTCCCCTGTGAACTTAACCTTTCTTTCCTTTTTTTTCCTGTCACCCAGACTGGAGTGCAGTGACACAATCTTGTCTCACTGCAACCTCCGCCACTTCGGTTCAAGTGATTCTCCTGCTTCAGCTTTCTGAGTTGCTGGTATTACAGGCACCCACCACTGGCTAATTTTTGTGTTTTTTAGTAGAGATCGGGTTTTGCCATAATGACCAGGCTGGTCTTCAACTCCTGGACTCAAGTGGTCCACCTGTATTGGCTGGGATTATAGGCATGAGCTACTGTACCCAGCCTAACCTTTCTTTACCCAGAAAACTTAGACCCCAGGGGAGAAGTGCTCCCTTGAAGGGGCACAATAACAGCCAATTAGAGGGAAGTCGAGACTGCCTCCTGGCCTCCTTGGACTCCTCATATCCCTGAGTGGACTTATAAGGAAGGGAGTTACTGTGCTGGCTAGGGTGACTGATCCTGAATACCAAGGAGAAACTGGGTTGCTACTACATACTATGGGTAAGTGGAGTGTGTCTGGAATGTAGGGCATCCCCTGGGGCACCCGTTAGTATTTCCAAGTTGGGTGATAAAAGTTGAAAAACTACCGTGACCGAATACAGGCGGGACAGCTGATGACCCAGATCCTTCAGGAATGAAGCTTTGGGTCACTTCACCGGGCAACAAAACATGATGAGCCAGACTACCTGCTCATTGCAAAGGGAGCATGCAAAAGGTGGCAGGAGTGCACCAGGACTACCAGCCATGACCACGTGACCAGTTGAAGAAATAAGGCCTATAGTAATTATGAGTATTTCTTCATTATTTTGATATAATTATATTTGCATTAACCAAGTCTTTTCTTTTTCCCCACGCTAATTCTCCCTCCATCAAATGCAAGATACATTAAGAGAAGTAAACCTTGTAACTCTGCATTTAACTTACAGACCATCAAAAGGGTGCGACTAAGTGTGGCCTAACTGCAAGATAAATGAACATCATCCAGTGGGACTCTGTATTCTCTTTCTGGGAGATAGCATGTTTTCAACTGTTTGAAGACTAGTTGCATCATGTTAAGCAGGAGTATGACTTTGATGGTATCTTTATTTGGGTATTATTGAAAGAGTTGTGCATGGATGCCAAGTTGAGCAAAGGATGGATGGTGATGGTTTTGAACTGTACCAATTTAGCAAAGACGGAACAGTGTTTCCCCAAATTCCCCTCCTTGTGTGGTTCTAGGTTAGGGTTGGCCAAAAGAGAAATTTACCTGAGATGAGGAAGGTGGAAAGGAAGCAGCTCTCATTTTACTCTGAAGATCATTAACACAATCTGGAAAGTGTAGGGCTCCATACACTGCTGCAGCCCTTGCAGGCTTTTGCTGATCGGCTGTCTTTCACTGGTTCTTGTCCATCAGTTTCTCTGAGCCTAGGTCATGTGTATGTGCAGCTCTGTGACAAAGGGCATCAACTTCTTCTGAAAGTTACCTGTTGACAAGGTTAGACACAGAGAGAGACAGATGTGGAACCCAGTTCCTTCCTTTCTTCTGCTTCACATCATTTTATATCCTGATTGTCAACCCTGCCAACCTGTAGCAACTTCAGATCCACTGCCAGTTGCAGTCTACAGATTTTTCCACCAGCTCTGACAATCACATTAGGGCCAATTCCTATTGCAAATCTTGTATTCCATACTGCTCATGGGGTTCTGCTTACATATTCAGAAATTTGTTCATGGTATAGAAATATTTATTAAGTGTCTACTACATGCCAGGCATAGTCTAGGGGTCTGGAATATATCAATGAACAGAAGAAAAATACACACTTATGCATTTGGGACATGCTTATACCAAAAATTTTAATAATTTATTGCCTAATAGAAATAAAGTCTAACTGCCCTGTGTTCTTATTTGCTCTTCCTGGCAATCCTACCCATCATGGACAGTGAGATACTGGTGGGCTTCCAGCCCTGTGTTTGGGACCCAACTTTGTACCATTCATATTGCACTGATAGTTTCTGCAGTTTCACAGGTTGAGCACATTTGAAGTGTCTTATGGTGAACCTGAGGTTCCTCCAACAATAGTCTTCTTATTAGAAGCCCAGGCTCTCCTTCACTTATTTACCTTTTGGAGACCAAGGTAAATTTATTATCTTGAAATAAATGGTGCGATGCTATATCTTCTTTAATTCTCATACCAGTCTTGTAAGGTGCATATTATTACTAATTATATCTACAGTATAGAAAGTGAGGTTCGTAGAGATTTAGAAACTTGTCCCCAGAGCCAGGAAGTAATAGAATCAGGATTTAAACACCAGTCAATCTGACTTTCAGTGGGCTTTGTTCACCTTATTTATGTCATAGATATCTCAGTTTCTCAGCAATAGAAAACATACCTACATTGAATCAGTTAGACTCATCTTTAGCAAATAGCTCAATCTGCTTGAGTATATAGCACTGGCCTTCCTCTTGGGAAGCCCAAGCATGTTGATGGCCATAGGGTGATGGTGATGATGATCTACAGGCACAATGAATGGTAAAGGAGGATGAGTTCTCACCCTTGCAGAACATTGATGGTGGGCGACCCATTCAGTTGATCTGTTATTCTGGTTTCCCAAGGCCAGGTGTTCACTTCTGATGTAGAGAACTCCATCTGTGACAGGAATCGCGGAGGCTTGTTAGGCTGGTTCTCTTCCAAAGTAGAATAGAGGATGTCATATATCATTGGCACCAGGCTGTGGTCCCAGGAGAGGCTTTGGGGAACAAGCCATAGGCTAAGATGAGGGAGCTAGCACAACAACAGCTAGGCTTGTCTTTAAGTTTTTCTCTATTGATCTTTTCTCAGAAGCAGAGGCCGATGTTGCTTCACAGACACAAACACACATTTGAGATGATATTGCATATAGTATTTTGTATCATGAATCTTTTCACCTAACCCTATATTTCAACTTTTCGACAAGTTTTTAAACATTCCTCAAAAACATGATTTTTAATGACTGGATAGTATTACTTATTGACACACAGTAATGTAATAAAACAATCTCTTTGCCATCAATTATGTAAGCTCATTCTTTTTTTTCACATTTAGTCATTAAGTTATTTCTAGATGGTTTATATTTTAGAATATGTATAGGAGATACTAAATATTTTTTAAGTTACAAAGATGATAGATTTCCATTAGTTTTCTAATATGTTATTATTGCAATTTTGAAAAAATGTATATTCATTTTATATCAAGCTCTTATACTCAATCTTCAAATTAACACATTTTTATTTGATTGTCTTTAGATTTGAGATGTGTGGTAATGTCATGAGTAAGTGTTCATAATTTTGTTTTCTTTTTTCTAATAGTTATATTTCAATGTTTTTCTTGTTTTATTGCTTTGACTAGAATTTCCAGGGCAATTATTAGTCGTGATATTGTAGGGAACATTCTTGTCTTGCTCCTACTTCTAATAGCAATACTGCTTATATAATGTCTTTAGTATAAAATTGACTATTGCTTTCAAAATACATATTTTAATCATGTCATATTAGATTTGAATATTCCTATGTCTTATATTCTACAATTTTTTTTCCAAAAAATGGACATCAAACTTACCAGTTAATTGTTAATATTTATCTAGATGATTGCACTTTCATTGACCTGATACATATATTTGTAATGTATCATTAAATAATAGCATTAAATAGCTATCATTAATAGCTAGGATTAAATAATCTATTAGTGGTTTTAAATAGCTACGTATTTAATGTTTTAATGAATTAAATTTGCTGGTGGGCTTGCAGAATTTTTGTAACAATCTTTAAAAGCAAGATTAGTTTATAGTACTATATCAATATAGTACATGCATGCTCACATAAAAGAGATGGGAACAAAATACACAAACTGTTAGCAGTGGTCTCCTCTGTGTTGGCTGGTAGAATACTGGATTCATTTTACTACTTTCCTCTAAAATTTAATATATATTTCTTATGATAAAAGTAAACATTGTATCAGTTATCTATTGCTGTGTAACAAATCAACCCAAAACTTAGTGGCTAAAATAACAACCATTATGTTGACTCATGATCCCGGGGGCCAATAATTTGGGCTGTGTTCAGCTGGGTGTTTCTTCTGTTGGTCTTGGCCAGGGTTACACAATTCTATTGCAGTCAGCTGGTGGGTTTGGTGGAGGGTGGTTGAGCTAGAGGACCCCAGCTGAGATGGTTATTTCTGTTCCCTGTCTTGTCATTCAACTTGATGGAACTGTTCACAGTTGACTTTGCAAAGTCAAATTGCAAAGGAGGGCTGCATGTTGGGATGAGAGGAACTGTTGTAAACAATTTTGGAAAGTTCATTACAAGCATGCATTATAATTAAAAATAAGGAGTAATATTAGAAAAGGATAATATGCAGTGATGACAAATTTGGCAAAGTGAGTTTTCTTACACATTGCTGATGAGCCTACTAAAATTGTAACAAAAATGATTTGGCAATGCATTTTATGAGTGGTAAAGTGTTAGTAGACTTTGACTTAATTTTTTTTTAACTCAGAATTTATTCTAAGGAAATAGTAAAAGTTTCATAAAAATTATGTGCAAGAATTTTTCTATGTATCATTTTTATAAGTGAAATACTAAAAACAATGTAAATGTCAAATATTAGAGGAATTAGTGACAGCAGATATCTCTGTATGATGAAACATTTAATAACCACAAATATATTTTTGGGTATGACGAAGTTTAAAAAGTAGGATTTGTGTGCTTTCATTATGAATCTAGTTTTGAAAATTGGTTGTATTCATATATGTTAAAACAATAAACTTTAGAATACAACAACATACACGTACACACACATACAGAAAAATAACTGGAAAACATATATAAGTATAGTAATGATAATTATTTCTGGGTGGTGATTGGGTTACTGGTGGTCTTCGTATTATTAAAACACAAGTTTCAGTTTGGGGCCAATCTGCCACTTTCGAGTTAGACATTGCTGATTTTAACTGCCATCCTGTGTCCTGTGGAAAGTCCACACCTTCCTAACGAGTTGTGTGACTCCTTGAGGACTTGCATTCTGACCATCACCTCTAATAGTGACTTCATGTCTTTAGAATTCCATTATTCTGTTCTGTCTTTTGTGCTTTTTTTAAAAAAATTATTTTTGTAGAGATAGGATCTCACTATGTTGCCCAGGCTAGTCTCAAACTCCTGGCCTCAAATGATCCTCCCACCTTGGCCTCCCAAAGTGTGTGGTTTTTCTTATATCTTTGATCTGGCAGCTTGTCCAATGCATGGGGCATAGTTCCTTCTCTTTTATTTCTTCTACCTCCAGTCCTCCTTCAAACAGTTTGGAATATGAGTCTCTTGTATATACTGTACTAGACTTTTAGAAAAGATCTATAGATTAAGAATCCTTTGCAGGGACATAGATGAAGCTGGAAACCATCATTCTTAGCAAACTGACACAAGAACAGAAAACCTAACACTGCATGTTCTCACTCGTAAGTGGGTGTTGAACAATGAGAACACATGGACATACAGAGAGGGAAACATCATATACTGGGGCCTGTCGGAGGGTGGGAGGTTAGGGGAGGGATAATAGCGTTAGGAGAAATATCTAATGTAACTGATGGCGTGATGGATGCAGCAAACCACAGTGACACTTGTATACCTGTGCAACACATCTGCATGTTCTGCACATGTACCCCAGAACTTAAAGTATTATGAAAATATAGAAACATTAAAACGAAAAGGCTTATTATCATATACCGTCTAAAATGAATACATTCTATATTATATTAGACATACTTAAAGATTTTTGTTTTTGTTTTTAAGACTCTTTATTGGCAATCTTGTGAAAACTATAGACCCTTCCAAATATTATGTTTTTAAATTCATGCAATAAAATGTACAGGATTACAAAGAAAATGAATTACGTTAAAATAAAGTTATCAAATATTTAAGAAAAAAGTTGATACATGATGTGAAGTGCTTCTTTATTAATAATGCATTCAATAACAAGATATTCAGGTTAGACAGAAATTGAGTATAATATCAAAGTAATGATAAGTATAAATAATATTTTGAAATGTATGCAACAACTATAATATGATATGAGAACATCTGTGATTTCTATTGATTGCAAAGCCAGGAAAGTTACCAATAACTATTGTGAGGGATTGTTTATATATTCATAATTGAAGAAAATGTTAATTTTTGTTGGAGGTTGGTGAAAATAAGCTGTAATTTTTCCCCCAAGTCAGTTCAAAGACTCCCTGAATTCTATCTGCACATCACTTGGGATCCATAGGCCCTGGAATAAGATTCCTTGTATTAGATATTCCTGTTCTTCAAAGTCCATTTGGCTTTCCACATGGGTAACACTATGCCATGTTAAGCCCCATTCTCTTGCCATACTATTTTTTTTCTCTCTCCCTTTCTCTCCTCCCATTTTGTTCTGGGATACTTGGAATTCTTTTCTCTTTGTTAATTTGAGTGATCCTATAATATCTGGTTCCTAATTTTAAAGGTATCTTCTGCCTCATCTTTGTGTGTACACAATCCTTCAGGGTGTGTTCAGTCAAAAGAACTGGTCATCTATTCCTTTTGTATTAATAATTATGCCAGCCACCGCTCACAGAGTATTTTCCATGGATGAGCATTGTTCTGAAGAGGGCCTTATTTCTTTTTATTTTCTCAAGGGGCAAAGCTTGCCCAAAGTCACGCAGCTAGCAGAATGTGGAGTCAGCTCTTACCCACGGTACTAGGCTGCTTTCCATTAGTAGCACCCAGAAGAAAAAGAAATGGAGCTATTTGGGTCTTTCTTTTCATAGGGTTGGCCATCTTTAGAAGGCAATTATTTTAAAATAGCATTTTGTTTCCTCTGATGGTACATTTCTAAATCTTTCACAGTGGTGCTGGTTTTCAATGCTTTGGCTAGCTAGGCTCTGGATCTTCCTGGGAACTGCTAGGAGAAAGCTAGTGCATAGGATGAAAGAGGACTGGAGCAAAAGACTCTGAGAGAAGCAGAAAGAGGGGATATGTCTGGGACTTCCTGGGTCCAGTCTATTTGAAGGCCTGGCTGGAGCCTGCACCTTGGTTCTCAAGTGGCTCCTGTGGCCTTCTGTCATAGGCCCCTTTAGGCTTATTTCATCTTCAGTTGGCTTTTGCTACTTGCAACCAAACGTATTTAACAAATACATAATTGATATATATTAATTTTAAAACCAGGAAAATACATGTTATCAGCAAGCATTATCAGTTATGAGAAAGGATTTATCATTCTTCCCAGCCCATGCCACAGGATTGTGCCATTCTACTGATAGCAGAAGTGATGAGAATGGTATTGAAAGTGATTCTGCGGAGGAAGGTACAAGAAAATGAAAATACATATCCTTCTTTATGTTTCTACTGTGGTTTTTCAAGCATTGAAAGCCAGTACCACTGTGGAAGCTTTAGAAGCGTACCACCAGAGGAAACAAAATGCTATGTTAAAATAATTGCCTTCTAAAGATGGCCAATCCTATGAAAAGAAAGACCCAAACAGCTCCAAATGTAAACTAATGTCCACCTTGTATCTTAGCCACTCTTTTTGGGACAAATAGCCTTTTGTTGCTTGTGAAAGTTTATTTGTTAAATTGGTCTTTCTGTGATTCCACCCTATGGGACTATATACTCCCACAAAGTAGAGTTCCTCTTTGTATCTACTGAATTCTAAATGCCCAGGAAAAGATGAAATACAAGACAGCCACCATGATGCAATTGATACTTGGTGGACTGTGATGCTGGTGAGAGAGGTGTCTTCCATCTTGGTTTGCATTTATTAAGTCAGACCCCTATCTCCACCATCCAAAAGGCTAGCCCATAAAGGAAAGCTCTCATACTCTGTTAGTGCTGGGAACAATTGTCTCAGGTCTTTTGCTCTTGTTTTAAACCTGGTGTTGTTCTAATTCTTCCAGACTTGAAGTTGTGTTTAGTCTCCTTGGCATGAAGTACTTGCTTTCCTTAAGAAATCTGGCTTCGTCTTTGGGCTTACTTGGGTAGGAGATCATAGTCATCTTTAGAATCTCAACCCCAGGCCCTGGCTTGCCAGCAAGCACTTGGATATGGGATGCCAAACTTGAGTGTATTTGGAGTAGAGGTGGGTAATATGAACCAGGTGACAGGGATGGTTGTTTTGGTCAGAATCCTTTCATTTTTATGCCAATGAAACCCAATTCAAAGCACTGTAAGCAAAAC
This sequence comes from Cebus imitator, assembly GCF_001604975.1. Classification (NCBI taxonomy): domain Eukaryota; kingdom Metazoa; phylum Chordata; class Mammalia; order Primates; family Cebidae; genus Cebus; species Cebus imitator. Next base: position 1,433,933 of record NW_016107333.1, read on the forward strand.
AGGTAACATTTTAAATAATGAAAACTATGGACCTGGCTGAATCCAGGTGGCCCAACAATTTTGAAAGAGCTTCTCTCTTTTATTTTTCCTTTTGTCTTATTTGCTGCCTTTGATGCATATTTCATGTTAAATAAGTTCTTTTTTGTTTCCTGTTGGCAATTAGTGACCTCTAGAAGTTTTAGACTTACCCAGGCCAGTCTTGTGATCCCAGTGACAGAATAAAAAAAAAAGTTTATCCCAATATTGGTAAAACAGATATATTTGTACCTTGGGCTCAAATTTTGGACCAGTGATGGAATCATATGACATGGGGAAAGGGAAGGAGAGAGGTGTGTTGGAAGATGAAAACAACAGATTCTCCACTGCCATGGTAATGGCCAGAAGGGTAATTATGTGGGAAAGACGGGTAAGGGAAGTGATGAGAGTCAGAGCAACAGTGGTGTTGTTGTGAATCTGGTCATGGAAATGGTAGTGCTGGCTATGATAGTGGTGGGTATTGGTGATTTTGAGAGATATTCCTTCTTGTTCCAGATCCTACTAATTCCAAGAGCACAGGCCAGGAGGATGGTGTATCCAACCCTAATACTGGTGTGGCTCTTGCCTTTAAGGGCAGAAAGTGCTACATGTTTGTCCTAGAAAAAAATTCAATGATTCCTGAGTCAGCAAGCTCCCCACGTTTGTGGAAGCAGATCACATGATATCTCAGAAACATACCTATGAATGTTAGCAAAAAAACAGAGGAAAATAAGCCTCCACCACCAGGATGGCAGGAAGTGTGGTCAGCTTTCTTGGAGGTGAAGCCAAGATGAGAGGTCATTGGCTTGTGCTAATGAAGAGGCACAAAAACTGCTGATTTAAAGAGTAATAATAAAAAAGCACCCTGGGGGACATTTTATTGCACTTAGAAAATGTCCAATTTCATCTTTCATATAAAAAACTAAAAAAAGAGACACATTTTGATTTTCATAAAAACCAATAGATTAATATAGAAAGAAGAAGTTCCCAGCCAAGAACTAAGCCACAGTTGTGTTCATGTGTATGCCTGAGCTAACTCCCCTGGCCTCATGTGAGCCTCTGCATTTGGCATGCAGATCCCTTGTTCTGTAAAAACTATTTCAGGAACACTTTGAAAAGGCTGCCCAGTGATGGCTGCCTCATTTGGGATTTATTATAATATCATTAGGAGGGGTTATATCACTTGGTATAATGTCAGACACATTGTAGCCTGTGGTTTTATGATGTGGACAAATATCACACTCAGGAATAAGATGGCTCTGAACAAATCAGTTCCATCTGGGTCCTACTGTAAATACAGCTTTTCCCTTCTGCTGTGGAGGGTGCATTTTCATCCTCTTCTGGTCCCCTGACCTTCCATTCTGCAGGGTCTTTCTTTTCTTGACCTCCTTCCTCCTCAATCTGTGGGGCCTAGAAGGGAGAGAGGAAGTGGGGGAATATGAGAGAGAGAGAGAGAGAGAGAGAGAGAGAGAGAGAGAGAGAGAGAATTCCTTGAGACCCCAAAACCTAATAGAAGAAAGAAGGTGCTTGTCAAGCTCAAAGAATGCAGAAAGACTGGGGAATTTGCCCTTATCCAGTACCTGCCATGTGGCTGAACCTGTGCTAGATATTTTCACCTGTCTCGTCTCACCTTATTCTTACAACAAGCCTATAGAGTGATAGATAATGTCACTATTTTACAAAGAAATACTAAGACTTATGTGTTTAAAAATAAAATCTTTTTTTTTTTTTTTTTTTTTTTGAGACAAGGTCTCGCTCTGTTGCCCAGGCAGGAGTGCAGTGGCACAATCTTGGCTCACTGCAGCCTCAACCTCCCAGGCCCAAACAATCCTCCCACCTCAGTCTTCCAAGTAGCTGGAACTACAGGTGTGTGCCACCACTCTTAGCTAATTTAAATTTTTTTTTTTGTAGAGATGGGGGGTCTCATTCCGTTGTCTAGGCTGGCCTTGAACTGCTGAGTTCAAGAAATCCTTCCACCTTGGCCTCCCAAAGTGTTGGGATTACAACCATGAGCCACTCAGCTGGCCTCAAAATAAAATTTTGATTCAAGTCTGCAAACTAGTGAATGGGGAGTTTTGAAGCTTATCTGAAGTTCATTCCAAAGCCTGTGTTCTTTCATGGAATTCTGCTATCCCCAACATCTGTACGCCCATGAATAAACTATTCACAGGAGGTAAGAAAACAATAAATGTGGATACAAATTGCATTTGGTCAAAAACATTATTTATTTATTTATGAGATGGCGTCTCGCTCTGCTGCCCAGGCTTGAGTGCAATGGCAGGACTCGGCTCACTGCAACCTCTGCCTCCCAGGTTCAAGCAATTCTCCTGCCTCAACCTCTTGAGTAGCTGGGATTACAGGCATGCAAGTCACCACGCCAGCCTAATTTTTGTACTTTGAGTAAGGATGGGGTTTCACTATGTTGGCCAGGCTGGTCTAGAACTCCTGACCTCATGATCCTCCCACCTCGGGTTATTTTAAAAGACAATAAGAGCAGGTACAGCCTCCTTGCAGAACTCTTTGGCTCTTTAAAATAAAGTTAAGTATATGCCTATCCTATGAACTAGGGATATCATTTCCAAGAGAAATGAGTACATAGGTACAAGTCCACAATAAAGACGTGTACAAGAATGTTCACAGCAGCTGTTTTGTAGTAGCACCAAACTGGAAACAACCCAAATACGCACCAACAGGAAAATAGAGAAACAAACTGCGGTGTGTTAATATGGTAGAATACTACACAGCCATAAAAAATAGTAAACTAAGGATATATGCCACAACATGGTTGGATCTTATAACTATCATATTGAGCTAAAGAAGAGAGACACAAGAGAAAACTCAGTGTATGATTCTAGTAATGTAAAATTCGAGAATGAAGAAAATTACTAATATCTAAAGAACTTAACCTCAAGAGATAGCTAAAGATCTAAAAATGTTAACATTAGGATAACTATCTTAATCTTTGATTAAACTATATAAATATTATAAGTTAAGATATTTATCAATATCTAGATAGTAAAATTGCTAATATCTAAAGAAGTCACCTTCTTTCGCCTTCGTTTACTTTTCCTCATACGTGAAATTTCTATAACTGGAATCACACCTTACCCAGCAACACCGCTGTTACTCTCACTCTTTTACAAAGGTGAAAGGAGTTATTCTGGGGTAGGAGGTGGATAGTGCCCAATAAGGAGCAAAAGAAAACTTCCTGAAGCTATCGACCTGGATAGTTATTTATACATAGGTAAAAAATTAATTGAGTTGTATACTTAAGGTTTTGTTGTTTATAGACTAAATAATCAAAAAGCAGAACATAATAAAGAAATATTAAAATAATCAACTGAAGTGATAGGAAAAGGTGGTCAAACTTGTCACTGTCAGTGCTTCGGTTTTCAAAAATTGGCTATTTGGTTAACTTTAACTCTACTCTTAAAAAAAGGTAGTATGGACTTGTGGAAAGATATATGTTACGCTCTAATATTGAAAGATGTATGTTATGCTTTGGTTTTCATAAATTGGCTATTTGGTTAATTTTGACTCTACTCTTAAAACAAGGTAGTATAGACATGTGAAAAGATATATGTTGTGCTATAATATTGGATGTTGGATGTTCAGGAAGAATAAATAAATGGTTGATTGATTTATTTCTAGTTCTTTTTAATATAGACAATGAGGTGTCATTCTCTTCCTTGATAAATTGTTACGTGCATCTCCTGCCTGCTCCCTGCCCATTTCCTGTTGCCTTTATTCTTCCTCCCACAACTGCTATCACAAGCACATTTGTATTACAGAGTTTAACAGGTCAGAGGATTTTAGGTGAATAGAGAGAAAAGGAAAATGAAAAGCTGACTTCTTTCATTTTGGTGTTAAAATATAATGAAGTACTTTCCATGGGTTTTATTTTATTATTTTCAGAAAGGCTCTTGTAACAGGTCAACTCATAAATTGGCATGACATCCTGTTTGTTTCTGCCAAAAAGTCAGTCAAAGTGAGAGTATTAATTTATTTGCACAGATATGTGTCAAATTCACTTAAACAATGCTGGGGTGTTAACACTGATGCATTCTATTAAGGAATGCAGACTTGATTTTATCACCATACCTCTAAGGAGAGCAACTATATTTTGGGAGGGGTTTCTATGATATTTATTTATGTTCCATTATGTTTTCATTTATTTCTATGGCTTCAGTGAAGCCTGAAAGAACAATTCTCAAGTAAGCTGAGGCTGTGTAGACAGATACTCTGAGTAGTTTAGATAATTCATCTACACTGTCTTACATCATGAAGTTGCTGTTCAGTTCCTTGCATCTCTTTGTGTAGCTGTGCGTTATTTGGGCCAGAGATCCTGTTTCCCTGAATCTTCAGGGAGTTTCTCTTCACTCAGGTAGCTTGAATATGATTTCTAAAGGCTGCCTTTGGCCTCCCTGCTCTTCTGTGTGGATGCAGCTAATGACCTCAGTGCCTACCTAATGGCATCTTACTCTGCAGTGATGGCTGTTCTGAATACAGAGTGGGGGAATGGTGATGGGTCAGGATGAGTGGAAAAGTAATAGTTTCATGATGGAAATGCAGACAACTCTTGGATTAAACTCAGTGCTCGATTCCTTTTCTGTATGGACCATGACATGTTCTCTATTTCTGTAATTGAAAAAAAAAAAAGTGAGAGCACAGTTTGTATCATCACTGGTGGAGTATTAAGTTGTCTGGGCTGGCACAAAACAGTGGACAGAAGAGCCAACTGCTGACCTCAGTAACACATGCCTAACTCCTAGTGCAAGGTTTGGCTTGGTAATAAGATCTTGGTCATAATTACTCATGGATGCTCATGGTTATCTGGACTGGGACTCACACCCTCCCTGTCCATGGCAGGCAGTCAGACCCTGCTGAGAGATGTGCAATTCATAAAATCCTTCTATGTAACTAAGTCCGTGGTTGCTATTAGTCTGCAAAACATGAGAATAATAGGATTAATTTAAAAAATTTAAACCCTTAGACTTTTATTTCACTCTGTTCTTTATAAAATAGTTGTTTTCTCAGCTACATCAAGGCATTTAACATATCAATCTGCCTAGTTTTAAAGAATGTCCAAATATTTTCATGTTATGTACCCCAGTCATTCTTAGCTTGCTTAATAAGCTCTACAAATATTTATTGAGTCCCTACTATGTGCTAGACATAGTTCTAGGCAATGGGGACCAAGAAGAAAAAGAGGTAGAGAAGTTTCTCATTATTAGAGGACTTAATTCTAGGGAGGGAGACAAACAAGAAGGGAATAAACAAATATACAATGCCAGGTGACAGGGTTAGTGGGTAGAGAAGATGGTGCAGGGAGTATGGTTGTAGTTAGGTAATCAGGAAGGATTTTCTGTTAGAGCAGAGGCCTGAATGAAGTGAATGAGAAGGCCATGTGGCTCCCTGAAAGAAGAGTTGTGGTGATGGGAATAGCCATCTTGGACTACCCTCATGGAGAAAGAGGAAGAAATGTGCAAGTTATTACGGCCCAGAGATCAGGTGAAATCACCAGTCTATGGATCTCTGGATCGATGGAGGTCCTTGCTAAGAGTTGGAATCCCCATAAGCTAACATTTCGATGGTCATCTTGGGCTCTGAGGTTCACCTCTGAAAGTTCGCTTACTGATCCATGCCATATTAAACCAGGCATGGTCAGCTCCCTCCTTGACTGACTATTCCCCTCCCTTACACATATACAGAAATAATAACCCATTAGACTTTAGCAATGGCTTGGCATGTAGGAATACTAAGATGGCACCTATATCTGAGCTTCACAGCTGCTTCAGAGTAAACATTAGATAACCTCCTTGTTTGAAATGTCCTTGGGTCCCAGGGCCGCTGGAGAAGCACCACTACTCCCCAGAAAACACAACTCTCAACTTCCTGATATCTTGATGGCTCTTTGATTCCATTCCCCCTTCTCTACCTCTCCTCCTCATCCCCTCTTTCATGGATTGCTCTTGGAATCTCCAAATTCCTCTAGCTTTATTATGTATTGGCTCTTTCCAGCTTCAGCTCCATCTTTGGCCAGTATTTTTATATTGAAACTTATCAACATGCTCAGCAGAACATAAGCCCTTTATTAAACAGCACACCACATTTTCTTTAGAAGGCAGCTGTGATTAGAGAGAGAAAAATGCCAAGAAAGAAGCACTGTATGTATAGATCTTATGTTCTGGGGCAGTATGTTCTGCTGGGTTTGTCTAGTGGCTAAGTCGAGGATTGCATCTTCAGGAAGGGAAAGGTCTGGGTGCTATGGACAAGAATCATATGAAGAAGAGACAGACCCTACAAAAAGAAATGAGAATGTAGAAGGTAGACTTCAGACCAGTGATATTCTCTCTTCAGGCTTTGTTCTCTTGAGCTTAAGTATTCAGAATGTGGCCATGGGCTTCCAGAAATAGAGGTTTATGCTTCATCTGGGGAATGCAGTCCTGTGACTACATGAGTTGATCACCTGGAGAGACTTTTAGGGGAAGAGGGCATGTACAGCCAAAGAACCAGGCTGGGCACGGTGGCTCATGCCTATAATCGCAGCACTTTGGGAGGCTGAAGTGGGAGGATCTCTTGAGCCCAGAAGTTTGAGACCAGCTGGGACAACATGGTGAGACCTCATCTCTACAAAAAAAAAAAAAAAAAAGCTGGGGGTGGTGGCACACACCTGTAGTCACAGCTACGCGGGAGACTGAGGTGGGAAGATCACTTAAGCCCAGGAGGTCGAGGCTGCAGTGAGCTGAGATGGTGCCACTGCACTCCAGGCAATGTATCCATCAGCTTTCCATAGGCACATTCTCTTTGACCTAGTGTTTTCACTTATGGAAATGTGACCACTTTCATATGTCATATTGTGATAACAGATCACTAGAAACAACCTTAATGCACATCATTGGAGACTCAATGTAAAACATGATGCATTGATAGGTGCTTATAATTGTAGCCATTGAAAAGAACAAAGGCCCTGTTCCTGGAGGGACATAGAATGATATCTAAGATATGTTGTCCAGTAGAAAAGACGAAGGGCTGTGAAATGTATACAGTAGGCTTTATCAATGGAGTCTTGAAAAAATGTTTCTATGGATAAGGTATTCTGTGAATTAGTGTTAGATTGAGCGGTATCTCACCTGCTTGGCATGGTTCCTCCCAACCTGGGTGACCTGGTTCTCTGGGTATTTTATGCAGACTTCTGGCATGGTTCCTGGAACATAGTAGGTCTCCATGTCTGATTGGATTCCCCTGGGGATGGAGCTTATTATTTAATTTTCCCTTGCTGGACAGTTCTAATTCTCAGGGAGAGTGAGCTCCTCTGCCTCTTTTTAACTCCTAGCCAGGGGTTCTGGCATGGCTTTGAGCGGGGTCACTCTTGTTGATAGTGCCCAGTCCTTGCTTGGTTGTATCGGTTCTCAATTAGACGTTCTTCCAGATTCTCAGTAGCTCCCACATTGCCTTTAAAGCTAAGAAGAACCTTCCACACTTTTGAGATGGGCTTTGCTCCTAGTGCATGGTCAGCCTGCCTGGGCACTGCTGCTAATGCCTCCCAAGATCTCTGGGAGATGAAGTCTCTCTCCGCATCTAGCGAGTGCTTCCTTGCTGTGTTCTTGGACTCCTACAGTAGTTCTGGCAAGTTAGTGGGACAGAGCTTTAAAAAGGCTTGTCTGGCTGTCTCTAACTTCGAGGCTGTCAGCCATCTCAGCTCAGCTGTATGTAGTTTAATGAATTGTTATTCTTTTGTGCCTGTGCCCTGAGGTGATTCCTTACCACAAAGGGCAAGCTTAAAAAATCAAATAAATAAATACTAATGAGCAGGGAAGCAAGGCTTGGAGAGGTTAATTGCTTTTCTGGGGTTGCAAGGCAGTAAGAGGGGAGCTGGGTTGGCTGCCACCTCCTCTGTACTCCGGCCGCTTTGCCATTTCACTGCCCCAGAGAGGCCCACTTAAAAGCAAACATATAAATGGAAGTAACTTTTTCAGCAACTTATTGGGTCTTTTCCCACTTAGGAGTATTGATTTTTCTCCTCATTGAGCCTGGGATGAAGGCGAATGGTTGAGTCTTTCTGAGTCTGAACACCAAGTAGATGGACATGGTCCCAGCTTGAGTAGGTGTCGGTGACTGCACCTGGGAAGTGGTCTCCAGAAGTCCATGTCCTCTCTGCAATAGACGGATTATGTAAAAGGCTCTGAGATACCACAGAAACCTGGCCTGGTGGGTACCTGAAAGGAGGGAGGTGTATGGCGTACATTCTACTGCTCTAGTCATGCCACTTTAATGAGATACAAAATTGTGCCAGTTTCACAATTATGATATATATCAGCACTTAATTATATGTACAGGATGGTGTATTCAATTGAGTACATGCAAATGGAAAAGAGATTTTCATCTTACATGTCTCTCCCACTCTCCCTAACAAAGAACTTTCTAGGGGTTTTAGGCATATAGGCATAGTGGAGAATCGACTTGTACCACAGGCCAGCATCTTCTGGCTTTCAAAACAATGAGGAGACACTGAAAATCCATGACTAGAGAGCTAAGGACACTGAATAAATAAAGATGAACATGATAAAAATATAGTGTCTTTTGATAGCCCAGGCAAACATGTCTGGCTTCAATTTGTGGGGATTGTCTTATTGTTAAATGACACAAACATAAAAAAGGAGCTAATAAAAATTCTGTGGCTAAAGGTCTTTTTAAAAAGTACTAGAAAAGCAAGTTCAGAGTCATGGGCTGCATTTGTTTCTGATTATGAGCAGAAATGGGGAAAAACATTGACCCCTGTGACTTGGCTCTGAAATAGCTGATGAAGCCCCTGGGATCTCCCTGCATGTTACTTTCTTTAGTTTTCAATTATTATCTTTATTATTATTATACTTTAAGTTCTGGGGCACATGTGCAGAACATGCAGTTTTGTTACACAGGTATACGTGTGCCATGGTGATGTGCTGCACCCATCAACCCGTCATCTACATTAGGTATTTCTCCTAATGCTATCCCTCCCCTAGTTCCCACCTCTCTGACAGGCCCCAGTGTGTGATGTTCCCCTCCCTGTGTCCGTGTATTCTCATTGTTCAACTCCCACTTATGAGAGAGAACATGCGGTGTTAGGTTTTCTGTTCTTGTGTCAGTTTGCTGAGAATGATGGTTACCAGCATCATCCATGTCCCTGCAAAGGACATGAATTCATCCTTCTTTATGGCTGCATAGTATTCCAGGTGTATGTGTGTGGAACCAACTCAAATGCTCATCAATGATAGCCTGTGTGTCACTTTCTGATGCCCATAGATGCTGGGATAAGGAGCAAGGAGGGAGGGCTTCACGCCAGGCCACTGTTTTATTGTAGGAATGGCTTTGTGAAGGGCTCTTGTGACACTCCAGGATCTGCTTTGAGGAATTTCTCCAGTAAGCAAACTATGAAAGAGAGACCTTGTGGGAGGAAGTAAGGTTCAACTATCTAAAATGTCCCTGGCTTTGTCTTAGGTACTGGGATTACCTCTGGCAGGTAGAGAGGCCACTGATTTTAGGGACTTTCTTCTTTCTACTTGATGACTCCTGGGAAAATCTGGGGAGCCAGGTCTTGATAGCAGGTTGGCTGCCCTCTGTTTATGTTCTTGTAGAAACACTGACTCTAGGGAGAAAAACTGACCCACCTGTTAAGACGTCATCCAGACCTGCTACCATTATTTTCCCATTCATTCACTCATCCATTCATTTATTCATTCTTCTCGTGAGCTTCTAATATGTGCCTGTCCAAACACTAAGGCCGTAGGAATGAGTAGGACAAGGCCGGGCGTTGTGGCTCAAACCTGTAATCCCAGCACTTTGGGAGGCCAAGGCAGACGGATTACGAAGTCAAGAGATGGAGACTATCCCGGCCAACATGGTGAAACCCCATCTCTACTAAAAATACCAAAAACTAGCTGGGCGTGGTGGTGCGTGCCTGTAGTCCAGCTACTTGGGAGGCTGAGGCAGGAGAATTGCTTAAGCCTGGGAGACAGAGGTTGCAGTGGACCGAGATTGCACCACTGTACTCTAGCCTGGTGACCGAGCAAGACTCCATCTCAAAAAAAAAAAAAAAAAAAAAAGATATATGAGTAAGACCTAATTCTGTCCTGCAGAGTCTTGCAACCCAGTGAAGAAAAGCATACAATAAAGTATAGAATACCTCTGGTGAGTCCTAGCATAGCAGAGGTTTCCCAGAAGCACAGAAGCAGGTGTAGTAAATGCTGCCCTGGGTGGGAATGATTTTGCAAAGGGGACAATGACTGAAAAGTGTCAAGAGAAGTTCACCAGGTGGACATATTGGAGAGAGAGATTATTTCTGGTAGAGGGATTTAGGTGATAAAAGGCAAAGAAACGTGAAACAGCTGAGGATTTTGAGGGATCTGCAGACTTGACATCTAGAAACAGGTTTCTAATAAAGTGCCTTGATCATTCTATCCAACATAACCCATTTCAATGATTGCTTTTTGATTTGCATCTAGGGCTCCATCCAGGTGTCTGGCATCCTCCATGATAATGAGGATGAATAAATGGAAGCTAATATGAGAAAACCAGGTTTGTCCAGAAGGAGTTTCAAGTCCAGGAGAGGTAAAAGCATGCAGATAGCCTGTCCAAGGCATTGCAGTGATTAGTGCATTAGAGAGGCACAAACAGGTAATTGCAGGAAACAGAGGAGATACCACATGCTGCAGAAGCAGTCCAAGAAGGCTTCCTGGAGAAGGCTAAATTCGAATTGGGCCTTCCAGGATGGAAGACAAAAGACATCCTCCTATGCATGAACAAAGATGTAGGAATTCCCTAGGCCGTGAGAGATTATTTCTACTATCAAAGATCAAGCTAACTTCCAAAACATTCGTTTACAAACCAGGTTCTGTACCAGAATCCCTTATTGAGAGCAGGGAGGAATTAAACAGAAATTTCTGGGACTGATTCCTAGAAATTCAGATTTCAAGTGGAACACACATTTTAGTGAATTCCTCGGAGGATGTTAATACCCAGAACACAGAAGGGAAGGGATCCATCTGATGGTGCGGGAGGGAGGGGAGGACTGACTGGGTGTACACAGATGTGGGTTCAAATCACGAATTTGCCTCTTATTTGCTCTGTCACTTAAGGCAATATGCTTAGTTCCCTTCAGCCTCACATAACTTGTTGCCAAGAGGTGATAATAACAGCCCAGAAGGGTAGCTGTGAAAATAAATGAGATGATACTTGTCACAATGCTAACATAATTTCTGACTAACAGTAGGTAGGGGATAAATCTGAGTTTTCTTCCTCTCCTCCATTTAGTAGAAATGGCATGTATCTTTTGGGGTGGTCAAAATGTCCAAGAGGCATAGTTCTTGGCCCCAAGAAAGCACTGGTCACAGACAGGCAGGGCATTTCCCATTCTCGAATAAACTGTTAAGCTAAGGGAGTCTCCTGGACCTCAGCATCTCTTTCTTGCTTTAGATAATATCTAGCATTCTCCAGCTATGCCCTTTAAACCTGGGCATTAAACGGTTTTTGTGTCCTGTGAATATACAAATATCCCTGAGGAATGTTAGTGGATTAAGCCCCTATGAACTCACGCCTTAGAGTGAGTGAAGTACTGGCTGAATGCTAACCTGACAGAGGAATGTCAGCTCTCTAAGCCTGCAAACCGGTAATCAGGTCTAGTGGTTTTAAAATTCTGCTTCATGAAGCTCTAGAGGTGAGCCCACAATATTTGGTTGTGCTCTGGACAACTCTAGGGGGAGCCAGCTTCATAGTCTACAACATGCCCTGTATCTCCTAAGGTTGTGCAGTGTATAACCTGCACAACTGTCTGTGGTTGCTCACCCTAAGGGTTTCCATGGAGTTGGTTTTGGAAGGAGGGTAGGGAATCTGGCAGGCAGAGGTGGCTACAGGTCCCCACTTGCCGTCAGGAAAGCCCTGTGGTTTATCTTTTTATCCTGTGCTTTATCTTTTCTTTAAAGATAAAGCAAAGGATAAGCCAGGGCCCTATTCAGTCTCCCCATTTTGCAATTGGGAAGCTAAGGTTCCACTGTGAGAATGTGGTAGAGCCAGCACTATTCCCCAGGGTTCTTTGGCCTGGGGGGACAGGGTAGGACAGGCATGAGGGTTGGGGAGTGCTCCATTCCAGTAATGTGTCTGGGCAGGAAGAGGAGGTTCTGGCCAGAGTAACCTTCCAGAAAGGACAGTTTTGAAGAAGTCAAGCCTCTGGTCACAGGTGGAGCCTTAGGCCTGCCTCCAGGGAAGCTCAGCACTCCTGCTAAGCAAAGGTGTCAGGAGCTGAGGCATTTTCGGATTGCCTGCCATTGAGGCAGGCAGCAGCTAATAGAGGCCTGCCTAGGCCAGAGCTGAGGCCTGGGACCATGCATTTACTCATCAAGGCCAGGGAGAGGCTTTGAAGAATCCACTTCCCCTTTTCCCTGCTGAATTATAAGAAATGGAGAGAGAGGAGCACTCAGCCAGGAAGGCAGGCCAAGATGGCCCTTGAAGGAAAAGGAAAGTGAGATGAGGGTGTGTGTGGGTGGGGCCGGACGCCCCTCCCTCCACCTCCTCCTCCTCCTCCTCCTCCTCCTCCGAGCTTTCTGCTGGGGGCACCTCTCAAAGCCTCTTGGGGAGCCTGGGCCTGTTCTCTGGCAGGGGCCTGAGCCGGGCCTGCGGTCAGCCTTCCAGACTCAGGGCACCTCCAGGCCTGCCTGTGGGTCTGGTTCTCACCTCAGGGATCTCCTGGGAAAGCAGAGCAGGCGGGCCTGCCTGGAGCACTTTCGGGCAGCAATGACTTCAGTGCTTGTCCCCAAAATAAATGCACCACAGACAAGACAATGTGGTCAGGGGCTGAGGAGTTACTGTAAATACCAGCCGGGGCTTCCTATTTCTGTTCCTGTGACTCCCAGCGGGGTAGGCGCTGGCCGGCCCCTTCCCAGTGTACTCTGTTCTCACTGCCACATCCAAGGAAAAGCTTTGGCCTGGAATTCTTCATCCAACTGTCCCTGGGACCCCCTTTTGGGTTTGCAGAAGGGGCATTACTCCCACCCCCAAGCAGGGCTTAGACTGAGTCTGGCTTTCTCCAAGAAAGGGATGCAAACGCTAAGTGATGGCAGTGTGCCGAGTATTCACATGCTTTTTGGCCTCACGTCAAGCCCTAAAGTTTGCAGAATCAAAACAGTAGCATCTAATCCTTAAGAGCACTGTCTTAACCAATGTATGCCTAGTGTTCCATTATTGGAACACTAAGCTTGTGGGAGTTATTTATATCCTACTGCTCAAGGTCATCGCCAAGGTCTGACTTTTCACAGAAAAAATTTTTAATCTTTGTCATAAATGGGTTAAAGGCTTTGCATCATTTAGTACATATGGTCCTTACCATAGTCACAGGATATAGATCTTATGTCTATACCCATTTTATAGAGGAGAAAATCAAAGCAAGATGTAAAGGTGCTTGCCCAAGACACCCCATCAGTAAGCTAGGAGTCAAAACCCAAGCAGCCTGACCCCAGACCTGTATTTGTAGCTACTAGGCTGCACAGGGCAATGGTGTCAATCGCCTTTTGCAGATGGAGGGAACAATGTGCAAAGAAGGGTTCAAGGTCATGTGACTAAGGAGCTAGGGGGTGGACGTGAATCCAGGCTTGGTGGGCTCCAAAGTTCCTCCCACTGCACTGGGACACCTCCTAGAGGCAGGACAGCAACACATCGTTGAACATTTGTTCTGATCTCTTTCCAGCTTCTGGGCAGCTGACGCCCTGGCTTATAGCTGTCTCCCATGGTCAGTGCTTAGGGAGGGATGGATCAACATTCACACATACCCACACGAAGGCTTCCAATTTGAGTAAGTTTGCTGTTTCCAAGGACAGATGGTCCCTGCCTTTGGGAGGCTGCTCTGGTTGTGGTGTTTCTTGCCTTTCAATTACTGAGTGCTCTCAAGGTATATCTCCCTCAGAGTCCTCTCACTCTTGAAGAAGCATGCTACATCTGTGAACTGACCCCACCAGGAAATCTCACAGCAGTCTCCGAGGGTGTCTGGTCAACCTAGAAAATGGGCAGGTAGCTCATCCTATTTAGCACCTCTGCTGTAGAAGGGAAATCTATGGAAGCCAGGCATTTTCCTCCTAAGGGGAACTAGTTAGTAGGTTTGCATGTAGGGAAAGAAGAGACAGTGGTCTGAGTTGACAACATGGAACAAAACTTAAATGCTGTGTCATTTCTTTCAAGCAGATCTACTGAGGTCAAGTGGGAGCCAGGAATACCTTCCTGTTCATCTAATGTATCTGATAAGACATTAGCATTGGGTGACAGTATGTTGCTTTCTGCATGCAATAGAATTGTGTAATCTCATCTGGTTTACCTTCTTGCTTTGGCTAGTAAGAAGCTCATAAATTAAATTTGTACTTACTTGTTATAACTCTTCTCAAAAAAGAAGTTATTGGAATACTTCTACTCCCTTCATCTTCTGCATAGTGGCTCTTGTGTTTTGTTTAGCATAGGTCTAAAATTTGTTCATTTTATGTGAACTCATTTATTGTAAGTCACCTGGGATTCAGAGTCTAATAAAATAAATTTTATAAACACATTTTGCAACTAGTATGTGCCAAGTACCATACAGTTTAATTTCATTCACTACCCATTTGTTGTTTGCTTGTTTATTTCTCAAATATTTGTTGAGCACCTTCCATATTGCCAAGATGCCTGTCTTAGATTGCTTGTGTTGCTATAAAGGAATACCTGAGGCTGAGTAATTTATAAAGAAAGCAGATTTGTTTGGCTCATAGTTCTGCAGGCTGTACTAGGAGCCTGGCATCAGCATCTGCTTCTGGTGAGGGCTTCAGGGAGCTTCCACTCATGGTAGAAGGAGAAAGGGAGCAGGTGTCACATGGTGAGAGAGGAGAGGGAGGTGCCTGGCTCTTTCAACAATCAGCTCTCATGAAAACTCACAGAGCAAAAACTCACTCATAACCTCCACGATGGCAGCAAGCTCTTCATGAGGGATTGGAGGCCATGACCCAGACACCTCCCACCAGGCTCCGCCTCCAACACTGGTGATCATATTTCAACATGAGATTCAGAAGGGACAAATATCCAAACTATATCAGTGTCATTGTTGGTGCTGGGGACACTCTGGTGGGCAAGTCGGGCAACGTCCCTACTGTCCTGGGGGTCACCATATAGAAAGGGAGTCCAGCATTAAACAAAAAGTGCACATGGGTAAACACACACTGCACACAAGCACTCCAAATGCACTCCACACAATACATACACTCCACGTGCACAAACACACTCAACACTCAACACTCACATAGTGGGCCAGCTAGTGTAAAGTGTTAGGAGAAAAAAATTAATAGGGTATGAAGTGAGAGGAAGTCTGAGTGGTGGGGCAGGGAGGTGAGACGTGGCTGTTTTGCATGGGTCACCAGGGGAACCCTCCTGGTTTAGCTGACCTATGAGCAGAGACCCAAACAAGAAAATTGCAGTCACGTGATAATCGGGAAATGCAGGTAGTGCCTATGACCTTTACAACAATCTGGGGGGCATTAAGGGAATCAATGGCTTTTAAAAAATTAATTGTTTTAATAGAGGGAGAGTCTAAGGCTCAGAAATTTAAAATAATTTGAAGCAGAATGATGCTTCTGTCCCAGGCCCCATGTCATTTCAGAGTGAGACACGAAGATGTGTGTAAAGGGTTTAGGGCCAGACCCACCTCACTTTGCATTCCAGCTCCTCCGTTTCATCAGCTCAAGGCATCAGAGTAAACTTTAGCAAGTTGTAACTGCTCTGTGCCTTGCTTACTCATCGGTAAAATGGGGATAAAAGTAGTCCCTACCTTTCTGGATTGTCATAACGATGAAATGGTTGGTTCAGTACGTGGCTGGAGGCTGAGGCCCATTAATGTAAGCCATTATTCTTATACATGTTGCTTGTCTTCCTTCAAAGGAGATGGGCTACAGACTTCCAAGTCACTCTGGCTTGTATGTAATGCCACGTTCTCCTTCATCTCTTCCACAGGCTGGAGGAGACTTTCCCTGCAGCAGCAAAGACTGCGTGCTGAGACAAGCAGCCTCAGGGTGCAGGGTAGAATTGCTACACCATCTCCCTTGGGTGTCTCTTATCAGGGACTGATGGCAGCTCCAGACTAGAGCATTTGGAGGTGGTCTGAGGGGGCTACGGAGTGAGGGAGTTTCCCAAAGAGCCATAGAAATGACTTGCCCTTCCTGAAAACTGTGCTATAGAAAACCTAAGTTTTGCCTTCCACTCCACAGCAACTTCCTTTAAAAGCATCAAGGAGGGGAAGCACACAGAGGAGGTGGAGCCAGTCGGTGCTACAGCGTAGGCTCTGAATTGGAATGCAGGTCCCCTGGGAGCCTGTCTGGACTTACGGAGGCTGTTTTTTGCTCAAAATAGAGGCCTTAATGGCTTCCTGTTTAGATGTTATGGCTTTACCCAAGGGAGATGGTGTAGCAATTCCACCCTGCACCCTGAGGTGGAAGAGATGAGGAGACCAGAGTGTTACCCACTGAGGGCTGGCTGGCTGCACCCTGCCCTGCCTGGTGCTTCTCTCTGACAACCACAGCTACTCTCTCCAGGCTCTTCCCTTCCCTTTAAACTGAGGGGAGATAATGGCTCCTCTGTGTTGTCAGCCCCTGGATGCTGCGCCAACTCTTCTGGGTCTCCTTAACCCTGCTCACACACTTGTAAATTCTCCCTATGATAAACTCTCCTCAGTTATCCCTGTTCAGGAGACCATCTGTTTCCTTGCAGGACCAGCACTCATATAAGCTGACAATGTATTTGCATTCTAGAAAATAATTCAGTGTTCCAGACTAGAATATTGTTGATTTTTTTTTTGTTTTTTTTTTTTAGACAGACTCTTGCTCTATTGTCCAGGCTGGAGTGCAGTGGTGCAATCTTGGCTTACTGCAACCTCCGCCTCCCAGGTTCAAGTGACTCTCCTGCCTCAGCCTCTCAAGTAGTGGGACTACATGGGACTACAGGCGCATGCCACCATGCCTATATATGTGTGTGTGTGTGTGTGTGTGTGTGTGTGTGTGTATTGTATTTTTAGTAGACACAGGGTTTCACCATGTTAGCCAGGATGATCTCAATCTTCTGATCACATGATCCTCTGCTTCAGCATCCCAAAGTGCTGGGATTACAGGCATGAGCCACCATGCCCAGCCAAGAATATTTTGATTTTTAAAGAGACTTCTCATACCTACACTAAAGGAACACTGAATTTATTACTGTGTCAGTGAAATGAGTTATCATAAACCATAAGTAGACAACTAAGAAATACAAATGGTTAATAAACTGAAAAATCAGCTCAAGTGTAATAAAATAAACCAGAAGTAAATAAAAAATCAGATCTAATTTTTACCCTCTTGAATCCTGTTGTGAAAATGCTAAGTGGGTTCCTTAGGAAATGCATCAAGAGCCTTAAACATTTTTATTCTTGTGAGTCAAACAACTCTCTTGTGAAGTGTCCACTTAAGGAAATACACAGAGACGTAAAGATCTATGGACAAAGATGTACCTCTCAGGGTTATTCAATAGTGACAAATTGGGAACAATGTTCATATTCTGCAAAAGAAGATTGGCTTAAGAAACTACACTTCATGTAGAAGTGAAGTGGTTAAGCACATAGGTACTCTGGCATCAAACCATCTGGTTACACATTCTGCCATGGTGTGTGTCGTCTCCTCTAACCCTCCCCATGGAAGCTGTGCTTGACAGGAGACACCTAGGAAGTGCTCAGTGAACACGAGTTTTTATAGATTTTTAAAAGTTATTTTCTAGAAAGGATCCTCTATAGCTGTTAGATGTATGCTTCTGAAGAATATTTAATGATATGTAAAATTATTTGTGGCATAAAATAAGGATCGATAAAAGAAGAATTTATAATTTAGATATAGTATAATCCTCATTATTTTAGCAAGAAGGTATGTTAAAATGATAAGAGCTTGTAGATCTAGATGGTATGATTACTCTTGATTTTAACTTTCTTTAGTTATCAAATTTAAATAATTTGAAAATAGATTTCAAATTATTTTCTTCTTTCTCTCTCTTACTATGGAGACAGAGATGACACCATAGTAAGACAAAATGAAGTGACCTACAATCCCATTTCCCAGATATCTTTCACACACACACACACACACACACACACACACACGTGTGCACACACACACAATTTAAAATAGCACAGAAACAAAATCCAAAGTCTTCCTCTCACCTACAATCTTCCCAAATGAAACCATTGGTAATAAATCCTTTGATTCATTGCAGAAAAAAGTATGTGCGCATACCAGCAGATTCGAGTTCTTTTCAAATAAGCTTTTATTGATTTTATAATCAGAAAATTGTAGCATGTATGCATTTAAGATGTGGGCAGTTTTATTGTCAACCCCTGGAGGAACAGGCTTGGGTCAAACAGCCTGTCCCCATCCCATTGGGGGATGATCAGGAGCAGAGGCACTACTAGTGGAGGGGGGCTGGAATCGGTTTTGTGGCCATTGGCCTGGAATGGGGAGGGGCTCTAAAATGCACACCTTTCATTGGTCCTCGGTTTCCTCATCATAGGAGTAGGACAGAGATTGAGCACTGTACATCTTATGCTGGAGCAAAAACCAGCATTAAGAGACTAATGTTGATTCCTGAGTTCAAGTATTGCTGGTGTCTGCTGGGTCTCCATGAGCATTGCTACCAGTCACTTTTCTATGTCCTTGAAAACATTCATCTTCAGTTTTTCCCAAGGACCTCAACTCTCTTGATTTCTCCAGTTCCTCAAAGCCCCACCATCTGGATCCAGCTTCCTCACTCTTCCTCCAAACCAAACTGAGCACATTTTGTTTTCTTTTGCTCTTCCCTGTCTTCCCCTAGTTCTACCCTAACTTCCCTAGAATTTAGGTCATTGATTGCACNAAAAAAAAAAAAAAAAAAAACAAAAAACAGGGAACCATGGGGTTGAACACTCATATTGGGCAATACATATAATGTTCATAAAATTAACTGGAAGCTGTCTCTTGGTGCAGTTCCCTACTCACTGAACTCATGTGACTTGAATAAATCACCAAGACTCTTGATGTTCTGTTTTGTTCTATGTGCAGAAAGAGAACATTATATTGTCTTTGGTTGACAGTGGTCAACTCTAGAGAATCTTCCATTTCCTGAGTATGGGGGAGAGGCATTATGGGCAGTTCACAGCAGCACTGGATCCGGGAGTCCCTATCTCATGGTAAGGGTTGAGGAATTTCCTGGGAGCTGGGGTTAAATGGCAGCAGCAGTCTGTTCTGTGGCCTCATTTTGGACGCAATGCCAAGCTTTCATCCACAAACTCACAAGTTCATGCGTTTATTTAGAGTGTGGGCATAGCACGGATTCAAGGTCAGAAAGATTGAATTGGATCTTACTCCTTATTTTCCAGCTAAATGACCTTGTAAAGGTCCTCAGGTTGTCAAGTCTCAGTGTATTCTTCTATTATACAGGTCTAATCTTTCTTTCTTCTTTAGATAGCTGTTGTGACAGTAAAATGAGGTCCTTGTAACAAAAGCATTTTTCAGACTCCATGATGTTAGAAAGCTGCAAAACACCTTCTTCTGAGTCCAGGGACTAGAAAATGAACTCTTGTGTGGTAAGAATGAAAAGATTCCTTTCTTTTATTCATTTAACAAACATGAAACGTGTATTTATTCATTATATACCAGGAATTCTTCTAAGTACTTGACAAATAGTCACATATTTACATTCTCCTAATCACACAATGATAAATATACAAATGTTGTTCCTGTTTTCCAGATGAGAAAACTGTGGCATAGAGAAGTTGAGTAACTTGCCCAAAGCCACAGCTGGTAAGTAGCAGAGCCAGGATTCAAACCTAGGCACTATGGCTCTAGAGCCCATGCTCTTCACCATTACATCATGTTACCGTCTTTGCTTGTGATGTTTGGTTGAGCAAAGATAACTTAAGACGCACAACATACTGACAGTGAATCTTAGTCCTGTCATTTAGCTGTGTGATCTTGGGAAGGTTAATTAACTTCTCTGAGCCCTTACTCCTTTATCTATAAAATGAGAATAAAAATGCCCATATCAGATAAGTTTTGCAGAGGTTAAATTGAGGCACATTGTCTAGCACAGACACAATAAGGTACACAAGGTAATATGAGTTGGATTTGTAGGCAGGGCCTTACCTGAACTCAGCCTTAACCACTTACTTGGTTACTGGTTGATTCAGACTTTTCCGTGTTCTGCCCACCAGCCCGCTGGGTAACCACATTCTTCCGAGTGTGAAGGACCCTGCCCATACCCATTCTAACACTTTTGGAGTGTCTGCCTTGCAGAGTGGGGTAGGGAAGCTCTCGTTCACAGGCTTGGGTTCATCTAACAATTACAATTTTTCAGGCCCAGGGAGTCAGCTCCCAGGCTCCTGTTTCCTTTGGGTTCCAAACAGCCTACAGGGCCCCACACTTCTCTGTCCACCTCCTCTTCCAAAAACTTGCTGGTTAATTTTAGGGTTGAGGAGAGGCTCTGACGAGGTCCTGCCCACGTGGGGTTAAAGTTACCAGTGGCCTCTGCCTCTGGTCAGGCTCGCTGGGAACAGCAGCAGTCACTTCCCGAAGCTCAATGTGGGCAGGAGCTCGGCCAGGGCAGTGGGCAGTGGTTGAACACAACATTTCCAAGATGTTGGGAGCCCTGCCTTGGCAGACCAGACCCACAGCCCACATTTTTGCAAAAGAGACACTGTCTTTTATCAGGCATAGCCTGATGCAGTTATATTTTTCGTATCATTTTAACTCCAGAAATGGCCCAGCATTTACTACTGCAAAAACTTAATCATGTCTGCCTTACCTGAGGCCCCTTTAAAAGATAAATGCTGACAGATTATCTCAATAATAAGGAAAAAGTCTAGTCACAGTTCTTTACTCTCCATTAAAGGTCTCACAAACCATTTATTGATTTTTTTAAAGAAAAGAAATTGGAAGAAACATGTACCAATTAAGAATAAAACTAACAATTTATTGCCCTTAGATCTTTAAGGCAAATAGAGAGTCGAAAAACACTTGCTTTTTTTTCTCCCCTATATTGAGACATAATAATTAGGCAACTATGTAAATAACCTTATATTAAAACCTGAGACAGCCTGCAGTTACTCAGGCTTCTGTACTGGATCATAAAGATCAGTTATTGCTCCTGGGTTCTCTGATTTTTGCAAAGCTTTTCTTTCTTTTCTGAAGGGCTCTTAGAAAAATTGTTTCCTTCTCCACTCTTTTGCTTTGAGCAGGCTGATGATAAGCTCATCTTCTCACTTGTTTGTAAGTTTACTGAATGAGCTCTAGGAGATTCTTGTTTGTTTCTGTAATCCACAAGCCTTGATTGAGCACAAACTATGTGTTGTTCTTTATATTAGACGATGAACATTGCTACCGAGAAACACTGAGCAGGAAAAGAGGACACTGAGAATTTCCAGGACTGTAACACTAAGATGATGACAAATTTTTCATTGAGGTAGAAACTAAAAACAGGGAAAATATTTTGGTACTGATCTGTCATGTACATGTCTGGCCAGGCCACCCCATCTTTTTTTTTGTGTGTGTGTGTGTGTGTAATGATTCTCTGCCCAATAAATATTTGTTAAATACCTAAATAAATGTCTCCCTCCATCTGAAAACTAAGCACCACCAGGGTAGGCATTTTATGTTTTTTTACGCTGACAACAGTACCTGACACATAGCAGGCCCTCAGTTAATATATGTTGAATGAATAAACAGTTGTCCTCAGCTGATGGGTCTGTTTGACATTCAAAAAGTTTTTTTCCAACACCTACTTTAAGTCAGAAATTGACCTAGGTGCTAGAAACACAAATACGATTGACATGGGGCTGCCTTTTCTGATCTTTCAGACAAGGGAGGAGAGGGAGTTGATCAAGCTAACATAAAACTACACTGTAAGTGTTAAGTTAGGAGGACTTTGAGATACTCTATTGGAGAATATGATAGGATGCTTGACTAAGACCTGTGGAGTGAAAGAATAGTGTTTAGATAAAGAAAGGATTGAGATGAAGTGAGCAATTGAGTTCTAGGAACTAGAAGAGGCGGGTTAATGATTGGAAGTGACAGAAAACAAGGAACCAGAGAAATGGAGGCTGCCATGTCTCGGGTGAGAAGCAGGGAGTGGTGACATGAGGCTGGAAGAACAAGCAGAGGCTGAATTGTGCAGAGCCTCACATGGGTTTGGATTTAATTTAAAGACAGCATGAAGCCATTGAGTAGTTGCCAGGGGACCAATGAGGGCAAATGTCTGTTTTGGAAAAATTCCTCTGGTTTCTAGGTATAGGATGGATTTAAAGGAGAAGGCCCAGGGCAAGAGGCAGCTAAGAGGTTCTCCTACAACCTAGGGGAGATGTGGTGGAGACATGGATAAGAGTGGACAGGCTGTGGGCTGGAAGAACTAGAGGGATTTATGAGAGAAAGACTAATGGGTTAGGGGGCTAGAGAGAACACATAGTGGTGGGTGACTCAGGTTCCTGGTTTGGTCAACTGGGAAGATAGTTTGAAATAGGTCAGGTGCAGTGTGGGAGAGAAAATTGACATCAAGTCCATACTGAGTCTTGAGAGACCGAAAGGTTTATGATGCCACTGAAATAACTCTTCAATTTACTTTGAAGACACATGGGTGAGAAGGAAGAAAAAATGCAATTTAAAAAGTTGTGTTGACATGAATGCACATCCACACCAGGCATCTACAGATAAAGGGCATGGATGGATTGGTGACCTGCATTGTGAACACTGGTGTCTACTTTGTCCAAATTCAAGAATTTTATCCAAATTTCTATATTACCCTGGAAGAATAATTTAAAACATTGTTGAACTGGGTGCAGTGGCACAAGCCTGTAACCCCAGCACTTCGGGAGATGGAAGAATTGCTTGAGCCCAGCAGTTCAAGAGCAGCCTGGCAACATAAAACAAAAACAAAAACAAAAAGAAAACATGGTTGGCCCTCTGTATTCATGAGTTCCACATCTGTGGATTTCACCAACTGTGGATCAAAAATATTGAAAACAAATTGGAAAAAGGATGGTTGTATCGGTACTAAATACATACAGACTTTTTTCCTTATTATTCTCTAAACACTACAGTATAACAACTATTTACGTAGCATTTACCTTGTATTTGGTATAAGTAATCCAGAGAGGATTTAAAGTATATGGGAGGATGTGCATATGCTCTATGCAAATATTATGCCGTTTTATATTAGGGACTTGAGCATCTGCAGATTTTGGTTTCCACAGGGTGTTCCGAAACGAATCCCCTGGAAGATACTGAGGGACGACTGTATTGTCTTGGATAGTCTCTGATGCTATAATATCAGTCATCTTTCTGTGGCTGAGAGTGGGGTGGATGAGAAAGAAGTTGGGCTTACTGTATTTTTCAGTACACCAAACCTCTCCTTGCTTTATGAATTATTTCTCTTTATTCTAATAATTTTGGAAGTATAATATGAAGTACAATATCAATATTGTACAAGGAATAACCCCTCACTTAGAATTCATTCATTCAGCCAACCATCTGTCCACTCACTAGTCATTTTCTTTCTTTCTTTTTCCTTCCTTTCTTTTCCTTT